>NC_134872.1:55929537-56300370 GCF_049852395.1 Peromyscus maniculatus bairdii | reverse complement strand
CAGACTCCTAATCTGTTTCCTCCTCCATCCTCCCCAAAATAACACTGTCTTATTAGGTACTTGAGAGTGAAGATTAATATCACCGTTCTCTGAGATAAAATGTTGATGCCAATCATCTTCATAGAAATTCCTCCCCTCTGACTGGACCCAAAGCTGTGGCCATCACTAAAGGTGAGGAGTCAGGGAAAAGTGCTACTTTTTGCTTATGATAAAGCCTATCCCCACCCCCGACATAAAAACAGCAGTGAGATTCATTTAGAAATGTACCCAAATGCTCCATCTCCAGTGAGAGCAATTCAGCAGTGACAAGAATTTTGTTTACAAATTAAAGCACCGGCTCGTGATTGTCTGAACAGTTATGATTTACAACAGGTGCCCTGATCAATCAACCAATCACTGTAATTCATATGAGCGGTGGCGGTCTTGCCTTGCCCCAGTTGTTCCATTTCAGCAAGTAATTGATAACAAACCACACTCAAGGTATGTTTTATGCAGAAGCTAATAAGAGCTGACAGCTGGCTGCCACTGCTACCCTGGTGCATTCAGCCTCTCCAGCCTGTATTTCTGTTTAATTGTGTTGCTGTGTCATCTGCATGTCAGGAAGGGGCTGAGGTAGGTAGAAGTCTGGGGATTGAGAAATAGTGAACACTGTCCTGGAAGTAGTGCCCTTTGGACTTCCTATTTCTTTCATGTTAATTTCTTCCATGGAAAATTCACTGAAATATATATCTAGTGTAGGGAAAAAAAAAAAAGAAACCTGCTCCACCTTTCTAATAACGTCCATGTGTCACCCTATGGATCTGGCAGGGAAAGAAACATGCATCCTACCACATGAGGTCCAGAATTTTAGGAGAAGAGATATCTAACTTCTCTTCTACAGGACAGATGAACAGAATGCAGTGTTTCTCTTTCAGTTTACTCTTTACACCACAGATTTCAGCATTCAGACACCATGGTCGTTCAGAGAGTTCCCAAAGTTAGGTGTTTATTAATTTAATGTGATGTTTCCCAAAACCTTGTGAAAGGAGCTTCCTTAAGGGAATAGGTTTAGACATTAAAGCATTCCCTTTGACCACTTTTTGATAAACATATTGGAATTTCAAGACCTATTATTGATGCCCAAGACCTGGTCTAGTTGGAGGAATTGTGTTAGGGAACAGAGATGCATTTCTGCATTGTCATAGGGTAGGGACAAGGGACAAGGGGGATTTTGATCTTCTGAACAACCCCCCATATTTTCTCCAGGGACTGCTTCCCATTTGAGAGTAAATTAGCAAAATTTCAAAGGTTTTCATCAGACATGAGTAGCCCTTTGAGTTCATAAGTCTCTTTGTAAGTGAATGATTGGGATGGAGTCATCCTGCCACTTGATTTTTGTGCACAGTATCCACATATTCTTTAATCTCCTATTTTCATAACATTTCTGATACCTATATTTCAGATTCATATTCAAGTCATTATATACAGTGTATACTGATGGGGGTGGTATGATATCAGTTTGGGAGGGAATTACCCTAAAAGTAGATAGCCCTTTGCAATTTTAACAAGAAGACTGTAGCAATAAATTATGTTAAAGGTCTCACCTTTGATACTTGGCAGCATTCTTATCTTTAACATTGAACAGCAAAACAAGCCCAGTAAACGGACAGTTACTGTTATGCCCAATAACCAGTATCTCTTACACAGTAGTTGTCCTGGTTTTCTGTTTCCCAGATGCCAAGTTTTTTGAAAACCCATGCCTTCAGAAAGGCATTACACCCTGTTCTTTCACTGTCCTATTGTTGATTGTCTGATTCAGCTGGTAGGAGCTGTTTCCTTTAAAGAAAATGATGCCTTCCCATAGACTGTACCTCTCTGCACATACATATACAAATTCATGCATCTGCTCACATGCCACACTCCCATCTTAGGAAGGTCACCTCCTCCCCCCTAAAAAAAAAAAGAACTCATAAGGTGAACAGAAGTGTTGTCAATTATATTTCCATTTATATCAAAATCATGCTTTTACATTCTATCCTCAGGTTCTCAGCATGGACTTCCCTAGACCAGACATTACATATTTCTCTCCCTGGCTTTCCTTCCTGATAGCTTCTTGATCATCTCACCTTCCCCTTACCCTTCACACCTGCTTAGCTCAGCTGATTAACCCTGTATTTTATTCCCTTCATCTTTCCCCTTCTGCTTTCCTCTAGCTTATCAATAAACCCAGAAAGCAACAGGGCCCAGTTGATTTGTTAGTAATTATGAGCACACTGTTCCTGCTCACGGAACCCAGAGATGTCTGAGATAGGTTTAAAGCGACAGGCGGAAATGCTAAGGAAATGGAGCATAGCAAGACTCAGCGTGAAGCTTTAGGTTCTTTACATGTTTACAATTTTCCATGCATATATTAAAAAGTGGGTTTCCCCACTCTTCGGTTCTTAGTTGGATGGTAAAACCAACTTCTAGATGTAACACACACACACACACACACACACACACACACACACACACACACAAAACACCACTCACTTCCTTCCTTTTCCCATGAATTAGTCCAGAAAAGAAGAAAAATCATAAATAGATTAGTATTTCCTTGCAGTGAGTGAAGTTTTAAGAAAAAGGAAGGAAAATTAGAGAAAATGTTGTTCAATGGTAGACTACATAAAGATTAATGGGCTAGCACTTTATTCCTCTTTTAAAAACAACTTCAGGGTGAAATTACAAATTGGAGACACTGTATTTGAGAAGACATATATTAGAAAGAGGGGAAGAAATGAAGTTGCCTCACACATTAAAGGGATGAGTCCCTCTGGAAAAAACCAACAACTATGAGCTTTACATTGGGAAGTGACTAAGAAATTTACCATCCTAAGAGTAAAATCACTTCTCATCATTAGGGAAGCTCTCCCTCAAATTTGCATTCTTTTAGGTCTACTTCTTGTCTAAATTTTATTCCATATGTTCAGCGTGTACACACATGTGTACACTGAATTATGATAAGAAACACACGCACACGTACACACATACACACACACACACACAAATATATATACATATATCTCCCAATATCCAATGTTGGCATTCTTTAATGACAGAATCTGAGAACCTGAAACTTGAATGGGGTTTCATCATGTTTTTAGTGTGTCATCTGACCTTGAGAAAGTCATTTATCTTCTCCAGACTCTGCTCTTGCAGAATCCCACACTTGGGGCAATGGAAAGGACTATCTGACCTTTCCAGTTTTGAAATTCTATGGCTTCTGACCATCCCTGGTCTCTCTCTCTCTCTCTCTCTCTCTCTCTCTCTCTCTCTCTCTCTCTCTCTCTCTCTCTCTCTCTCTCTGCCTCTCTCGCCTCTTTCTCTCTCTCTTTCTTTTTTCTTTTTCCCTCAAGTGTGTCTCTGTCTC
Source organism: Peromyscus maniculatus bairdii (assembly GCF_049852395.1). NCBI lineage: Eukaryota > Metazoa > Chordata > Mammalia > Rodentia > Cricetidae > Peromyscus > Peromyscus maniculatus. The sequence continues at coordinate 56,296,982 of NC_134872.1, read as the reverse complement.
CCTCTCCCTCATTCCTTCCCTCCCCCTCTCCCTCCCCTCCCTTTTCCTTCCTCCCTCCCTCCTCCTTTCTCTCTCTCTCTCTCTGTCTCTCTGTCTTTCACCCTGTCTCTCACTCTGTCTCTCTGTCTCTGTCTGTCTGTCTCTGTCTCTGTCTCTCCCTCTCCCTCTCCCTCTCTCCCTCTCTCTCTGGAAAGGCAAAGTTCTTGAGAGGAAACACACAACTTTACGGGACTCTGACATGCTCAGATTCTTGGTGCCTGTGATATTCCCTCTAGGCAATAAGGAAGACTCTCAAAGAGACCTGCTAGAATTGAGATTTGGCAATTTCATATTCCTCCTCTCCAAGAAAACCCACACCAAAGTGTTTGTGTGGGGAAGGGGCCAGAACTAACGGAGAAAACATGGGAGAGAATGGAGGTTGAACTGAAACTAACCCAACAGGATATCCCTAAGACCAACAAAAATGCCCCACAGTCACAGCATTTGAACCTTGGACTCCAGCCTCAATAACCTTTCCAAGAAATTCTGACATATTTTCTGCTGTGTAATGTGTCAAATAGACTGCATACTGGTCGCTGATTCCAAACCCCCTTTCTTCAAACCCAGGTAAGTCTTTTAAGTTAGGCTCTAGGAAGATGATCATTTATGTTAGCTGGGCACTCCCCCGACCCCCACCCCACCCAGATTCCTAATCTTAATGGAACTGAGAGTTAAGAATGATTTTTTAATGTCTCGTTGGATTTTTAGACTGTTAATGTACCGAATCCTTCTCATTATTACTTTATTGATTGCTCATTGACCAGCCCCCTTCAAATCGTATTAACCACCCTCTGCCGGTTTAGATTAGGAGAGTTTAAAAAGCACCTTTCATTACTCCCCCCTCCCCAACTCCTGCCATGGAGTTGAGACTAGGCAGCTTAATGGGAGCTCTAATGGGGCATCTAAGAAGAGAGGGGCCACGGTCCCTGCCGACTGCATTAATAGCTCAAAGGGGGCCAATACAGAAAATTAGCCGTAAACGAGCTCTGGAGATCTTCAAATGAAAGAGCCATTTATCACGCTGGCTACCTTCACTCCGCTCGTTCGCTCTCTCTACTGGGAACAACTCATTTCCTCTTAACTAAATTACTTCAGAAATGTCAGCTAAGCCCACATAGCAAACATAACAAGAGAAGGAGTCTATAATGTATGGGGTGATGTCAACAGGGAAGAAAAATTAGATGGGTTAAATGTTAGGAGTGGCCATGACACAGCTGGACAGAAAGACACAAAGACAGACAAATACATCTTTTATGCCCAGGTTGTTAGACTTCATAAACGTAGGAGCAGAGACGTGTAGATGTAGACTAGTTGCTGGCCTTTTCCTAATGAAGTATAATTTTCTAAAAACTGTCTAAATGCCCATTAGAAAACAAATTAAGCAACCAAGTCCCCTGCTAGTTGCTGAAATTTAGAATATTCAGTTCAGGAAACTTTCTCACCTCTCTACAGAATTAATCTCACAGAAGCATCCCTCATGGGGATGAGACTACGCAAAGATCGGAGAGGAGAGGCTGGGAAGGAGCTAATGAACCCATAACTTTATTTTAAGTGGTTCCTGGTGAGTTAGAAAAATAAATCAAACATTTGTTCATCTTTTGCCTGTGGCTTTTAAAAGATAAAAATGTGATATTAGGATCTCTTGTTCATGTAATAAAGCAAACATTTCAAGTATCAAATAATAGGACTGACCTAACATTCATATTTATACTACTCACCCCAAATCAATTAACATGAGGAGGGTGTTATTTTGGTGTTTTAAATCGTGCATGTTTTTTAAAAGCTTTCGGGGGGGGGGGGGGGGACATGTGGCCTTCTCAGAAAAACACAACAAGCAACTTTAGTCAACACTGTCCTTTATCTCTGGAAACAACCTCATACATAAATATTCATGTTTCTCTGGCAAACATATTCAAATACTGCAACCAATGCTTCCCACATCTAAGAAAATCATGAACCCCATTTTGCTAGGCAAGCTAAGTTCCAAATATTTTTATTGGCCTGACCATTAATAACATTTCTGATTGGTCATCTGCTGGGCATGTCCCTCTGCCAGCCAATTGATGTTGCTAGGATACCGAACCCTGAGCTAAGCTGTTCAGGCTTTTCACAAAAAGGGAGGGGGGAAATAAGACAACAATGACAATAGGGAACAGAAAAGCTCCTCCCTCACCCCACCCCAATCAACCAGCAATTAACCAAAAGAGAAGACTCAAGAGGAACCGGTGAAAGTGAGCAGTCAGCAGGGCAGGCTGGCAGCCTGAGCACACACCCTGAGTATACCAGTGGAAGAGAGTATTATCTAAAGAAGAGAGTGAGAAATACCAGGCAACATTTTTAAACCCATTTAAAAAATCATTCCGTAACCAAAAGGCATCATTCAGCTACTGTTTTCCCTGTCTACCTCACAAAGCTATCGGATTTCTAAAAGGAGAGAATTCAGCATACATTTGAGCCCTTTGGAATCCTTATTCCACAAGCTGCCTACTACTGCCCCAATTTGAGGCTGGATGGATTGCTTTCTAAATTATCTTTTTCTTTAATTATTTTTGTGAATGTTAAGTGGCTCAAGTGAATCACAAATGACTGAAGCTGGGGACTGTTGACTCCAAACAGAAGGACCATCTTCCTCCAACCTCAATAAGAAAGGGCTATAGTCGTTAAAACTGAGTTTTCCAGTACCAATCCATGTGATAATTAAAGACTGCACTGTGTACACATTCCCACTTTTAAATTTGTGGCATGTGAGTGACATTCAGGCCTTGAAGCAGCTACTCTAATCGCCAGACATTCTCTCAGTGACTGTCAGCGAAGAGGAGAAAAAAAAATTAAGCAGCTGCAATACGCCTGAAATGAGTTATTGTAATTACATTTAATTAGTTTAATTAGTTAATTATTTTGCTTACAGCTGTACAAGAGACTGCAAACATTTGTTAATATCACATGCCCTTTAACAGTATGGGGTGATTCCACAGTCACAGTAAATCATGAGCGCATATGCAGGAAGATTTAGATGCGTGCGTAGTCTGTCTCAGCCTCTCAGGGTGAGCATATTTAGCAAAGCATTTGGCACAATTAAAAAAAATAATAAAAAGAAACAACTCATAAGACACAGAGAACTGGTACCACAATTACTACCACCAAAAAAAAAAAAGAACCAAACCACAAACAAGAGGGAAAAAGCTATCTCCATGACACAGACTTTAACACCGTCTAATCCAGATATCAACAAAGTAATAATAGCACATTTTTGAAACCAGTGGTTCCCAACTGTTTCTGCACACCATAATGGCTCAGTCATATAAGATGCATTTGGAATGGCTACCTTATGTATTATGAGAAAAATGGCAATTGTCAGTCAGTGTAGCTCTGTTTCCCCAGTCCTGGTTTCTGACTGAGTTTCCATTCCCTTGGTCTCATTTCCTTTTTCCCAGCATGCCCTTTTACTTAGTCTGATAGCCATTGAACTGATTTACAACAAACACTTTTTGGTAATATAAAATAATGAATTCTCCCAAAGTGAAAGCTAATCATAAGGACATTGAAATCATTGCTTACTTTTGGAAGAAACAGTCCATACCTTTTTTAATGACTGACTGGTCCAATAGGTTCATGCCGCTGTTATTGGCATCTTCAACTGACTGTGAATATAAAAACATCACCATTCAAATTGACTGGATATTAAAGAATTGCATACATAAATCATGTCATTCTAAACGGGATTTTCTATTATTTCCATTTATATTAATTCACAAAGGGAGGTTTTATTATTATCCTTATTATCCCCAAATCGACATAGAAATGAAATTCACTGAAATGGCAAATTCTCCCAATAGAAGAAAAAGAAAACAGAACGTATGAGAGACATCTAGGATGCAGTATTGGCTTTGTTATTATCTGAAACACAGATATTACACAGGCATATAAACTTTTATATTACTTGCGCATATGAATTGTGAAAAGTTGGCAACAGCTGAAAGAATTTTCCACCAATATTAGTTAAGAGCAATTTCGGTTTTTCCTTCTATACCAGTGCATTTAACCCCAGAGTCATTTTTTACAAATACATAATAGTTTACATTATGGGATTTTAATTAAAGTCTGAGCAATTTGAAGTGGAATGCAAACAGCAATACAGAAGCCTCCAGGACCTCACACCCACTGCAGTCCACACACATTCCTGTGAGCTATGTGCTTCTTGCTGTAAGGGGACAGTCCCTGCAGTAACCTAAGCAATGTCCATACACCCCCTCCCGCCATGCTGAGGTACACACCTGTTAGGAAGGCAGTTAACTACAGATACAGGCACACCGATAATGGTGCACACACAGACAAAGGACTGGATCCTCCCAGTCATCACCTTAGTAATCACAAGGAATATCCACCTTCAGTTTCATCCCAGAGAGGGGGGAAGTTTCAACTCAGAACTGGCAGCACTTCTAAGAGAATGGTTGTTGGAGGAGTTCCTAGCTGTCAGGATGCATGCATGGGAACTGGCCTTCTAGCTGTGCATTGCAGGGTGTCAAAAAGCAGATTCCCTTGCCCCTGCCCCACTCCCAAAGAAAATACCCACTTTCTTTTTGAATCCTACAACTGCTTCCCTTGATCCTTTGGAACTTAAGTCTAGACCAATTTGTCACCCACTCTATAAAGAAGTGTACAATGAAGGTTTGGGGATTGATGTGTTTCCCTAGCACTTCCTACCCATTCAGGATGAATCTTTGAACAGGGTGTATGTCCATCACAAGAGAAAAATAATATCATAAACAAGCAAGTGTGTCTTGAGAAATGAGATGTTCTAACCATCAGGAGGTATGCTCATTCGTTTCTTTCCATCTTTACTAGACACTCTCCTGCTCTTAGAAGGCTGAGGGTGGGGTGTTTCTCCATTTGAATAGTTTTCTCTGTCACCATACACATCTTAATAGTGAAGAAGTGTCTTAAAAATATTTCATGAAACTTGTCCACAAGTTTTCAGGGGACCCTGTGACACACACACAGGCATGGTCACAGTCACTTCACCCTTTTCTAAACTTGTGTGTCCTTTGGCAATGGCTAGGGGTCCAGACAGGACAGAAATATTTGCCTGTGTGTGTGGGAGCAAAACCCATCACATACGGTCCTGGACCCATGAGCCCCCACACCTCACACTCATGTTCGTACGCAAATATGTATCTACGCCTCATCAGCGACGTGGGGTAGTTGTGGTAGTTAATGAGAAGGCTCTTGTCTGATTTTCTATCTAATTACGGCCGCCTGCTGGGTTTTTGTACAGGATATTCACGCAGCATGCTGGCGCTTAATCGTCACAGGGAGGATCGTAAAGATTTAATTAGGACTGCATGCGGAAGCGCAGAAAAACAACTCAGACTCATAATTACTAGACTTCTTTAGTTAAAAGTGATACCAGGGGTTGCTTTGAGACACAAGGGTGTGTTTGAGTGTAGTGTGTGTGTGTGTGTGTGTGTGTGTGTGTGTGTGTGTGTAAGGTTCACTTAAAAGCTTTATATGTTGACACTCATGGGTGGTAGAGGTGATGGGAGGTTAGAGAGCCAAGCTGTGAAAAACAAGATGCCTACTCCGGCAACTAAACAAACCCACAACTAGGTGTCCCCTCACTCTCTTTTTCTGTAGCCATTTCCCCCCTGAGTTTTTAAACACTGCCCCCCCTCCCCAATGGGTGAAATGTAGCATACCCGGAACCCAGACAGCGATCTGCTAGTTTAATAGCCCCTGTGAGTAAATTGAAATAGAAATTGACAGGGTTTTATAGTTTCATTTAAAAAATATTAGAAGCATTTGGTTAATTAGCTCTCCTTCTTTTCTCTCACAGGGCGGCGGCCTCGTCAATGTGCCTCTAGGTCACATGAAATTCCCCCAGTTCTGGACCCATACATAGGGCCTATGTAGCACCCTCTGGCTCTGTCTGGTCCCTGGCTTCCAGTGTCCTGAATGCACATAAACCAGAGGCCTGGAATAGAATAAATGACTTTGGGGTCCAGGCAAAGCCCCTCTGATGTCACTTCTAGAGACCAGAAGGGTGCAGTTTACCCCCTTGAGTCTGTAGCTTGGTGTCTGGAGACTGGGCAGTCTCCATAACTTTAACCCCTGCACTCTAGATCCGGAACTTGCCAGTGGACCCTTGGAGGGGAGCTGATCAGCTACATTTCTGGATCCAAAGCACATACCTTCTCATTCCTTCCCTTTGCCATCTCAGCCTTGCCCTAGCCTCAGGAGGCCTGTCACTAGGACCACACTGGACCAGCACCACCGAGCTTGCTGAGGCTGGCAAGGATGTATTCCCCCATACTCTTCACACTTAGGGAGGCTGGAGAAGGCCCTACAGGCCTCTCCATGGTTGTCAGGCTATCTGCAGAAGGAAGGAGAGGGAAGCAGAGAGCACTTTCTACCTCCAGCGTCTCTGAGCAAACTGCACCAGCTCAGGCTGCCACAGGGTTCACTTAAAGACTCTAAATCCATCCAGTTGTTTTATGTTATTCTCCCCAAAGCACTTCCCTGGCTTGATTTGTCCTCTCCCTTTGCAGTCTGCCAAATACTCAAAACCCCTTAAAGTTTGGACTTAGAGAAAACATTCTAAAACCAAAGAAATTTGTTCCCTATTTTAGAGAGATATTCCAGGGTTCAGTTTTTTGTCTGAGTCTCTTGGCCTGCAGGGTGGAGGTAGTAGTAGCGGGTGATGTTCACACTCCCAGTTACGGTAGGTAATGGGGATGTATAGTAGTGGGTGACATTAGCATCCCCAGGGTAATGAGGGTGTGAGGTTGATCTACCTTCATTATCCAACACTTTGAACCATACTTAAAAAGGTTAATTTAAAAACTTTCCCCCCAGCTGCATATTACTCCAATGCATTAAAAAAAACACCTCAATATTTCTTTTCTTGTATGGTATTCTGAAATGAGCATTACCTCCAGACAAGCACAGCTCAGTAAAAATCAACAAAACCATAACTCGTGGTACTGTGGGTGAATCCAGCCACAGATCAGGTGGGTCCTTCCTTTTTAATAACAAGTTTTCTCTAAAACAACGAACCATCACGGACTTCACAGAGATGGTATTTGATGCTGTCACCACATTTTGACTGTTCTTAAATATATATACATATGTGTGTATATATGTATGTGTATATATATATACATATTCACAGCAAAATGAAGAGGAAGGGCTTGACTACCTTCTCTTTCCCATTTCTTTTTTCTTTGCTTCAGAGATAAGTCTACAATGATGCATAACAAATTCAACGATGCCAATGAGATTCAAGTGTCAATTAAATGCCTTACGACAATATTTATCTTTTTTTGGAGACTCCTTAAATTGGGGGAGGGTATGTATGAAGCAGAACTGTTCAGACTCAGCCTGACAGTATTTAGGAATCTTTTCTTTGATGTTTCTTTGTTTAGTTTAGCCAAGTGTTCTCATCCAACCCTGCCTCTATTGTGTTGGTTGCAGATGGGATACTGGCTTGCATAGGGGGTATGTTCTGAACCTTTTGTTTTAAGAAATACACACGTGATGCCTCTTCAGAGGGGATAGTAACACTGAGGAGGGGTGAAAACTGTCCGAGGAGAGGACTGAAGGGGAAGCTGGGGAACACTGCTTTACAGCCAGTTAAGTGGCCTTCAGATGAGATTTCCAAAAATGCTGTCTGTCCTCAAGGACTCCAGAACCCAGTCGCAACTGTCTGGGTTCGTCCCCAGCAAAGGTCCCGTTGTCAGGTGACGACTCTAGAATTTTGCTTGAGAAAAGGGCTCTGCAGCTTTTGGAAATCCAAAGCAAAGGAGTCCTAAACAAACACGGTTAATGACTCCCTTGCAGAGTGCATTGTCATTCTGAGCACTGCTTTGCAAACGGGAGAGAACACCTGGGGCCTTCAGGGGCCCCAGTGCCTTCTTGCTTAGAGCTCTGTGCTCGAGACAGCCAGCACTTCGCCTACCAAGCCACCGGGACAGGCTCACTAGGGTGTGATCCTGGTGCCAACTTCTTCACACAAAGCAACAGAGAATGCACAAGTCCAGCAGCTGAGCCAAGATGAAAACATTAGCCTTGATGGCAATGACTGTAAACTACCACGAACGTATTTCCTCCTTCAAGATTTCATTTCCAGCCGTCCTGTCATTCACAAATGGATCTCTAGAAACTGCCACCTTGTAGCCACGCACTCAAACACACGCTTTTGTCCTGTCCTGTCGGTTCGGTTCGAAAAATGACAACCCCCCCACCCCCAGAAGACAAGGCCTTCTCTAACCCCCTCCCCTGCATTCTCCTTTTATGATTATTTTTGTTTGTTTAGAATTACCTGCACATCTTCCATGCCGGGATGCCCAAGACCGTGCAACGAGAGGCTGTCGCCCATGCCGGCGTCCAGGCCGTGGTGTGCCGAATGTAGCAGCACGTCCGGCCGGCGGACAGAGTGGTAGTCCCTTCGGGGGTCGAGGCCCGAGAGCTGGGGCAAGGCCGCCCGGGGCTGGGGCAGGAGAGAGCCGGCTTCTGAACCCACTTCCTGGCGCTGCCGCTGTCCCCAGGGGTGTTGCTGGGGCTGATGCAGAGGGTTCAGGGAGTAGGGGTCGTTGACGTGGGAGTAGGGGTCTTGACTCTGGTGGTAGGGTAGCGGCTGGTAGGGGGGCGGGAAGTAGGGTGGCTGGAAGTCCGATGATGGTGTGTGGGACAGCGGCGGGGCGCTCGAGTAGGGTCCTTGGGACACAGAGCCCAGCTGAGAGAGTCTGGAGCTATGGCTTGGGACGCCATCGTGCCGGTCCTGGGAGGAGAGAGGAGAGAAGGAGGAGAAGCAGGAGAAGGAGAGAGAGAGAGAGAGAGAGAGAGAGAGAGAGAGAGAGAGAGAGAGAGAGAGAGAGAGAGAGAGAGAGGAGTTCGGCTTCTGTACAACTTTCCCGGGATAAGAAAAGCAAGAGGCTAAACCTTAGACCCCAAGCTGACTCAGGGCCACATGGTAAAATGTCAAGAGTCCCACCCGGGAAGCTTCAGGGGACCTAAATACAACAGAAATAGGAAGCTTACCCACTACCCCGCCTAGGAGCCATCTTTCCAGAGTGCAAAGCAGGAGAAAAGGGAGAGGCGAAGAAGGAACTTTGTGGACAGAGATAGCTCAAAGCCTTGATTTAAGAATGTAGGACCCAAGGGTAGTGTTTGCTCTTCGAAGTGTTTCTTGCCCCTACTCTTCAAGAGATCCAAAGTACACCAAGTGAACCTGGCTAATAGCTGTAGCACTGCTCTGGTTGGGGGAGAAAAAGAAAAACCCACTGGTGCCTTCACTGGCAGGTAGCTGGCTGGCCCCGGGGCTCACACAAGCAGGAGATTCCCAGAGCAGGGAGGCTTCTGCCTGATCTGAGCTTCCAGCCACCCCTCCCTCCCCAAGAGGAATTAAATAACTTAGTGTTTGATTGAAACGGATCTCCTCTGCAATCACACCCTAAGCCCGTGGTAAATTGAGTTGTGGTTTGCAGGAGTTTTCTGAGCTTGCTTTCCATATCGCATGCTATTAGACTCAGGGTGTTAAAAAGAAGGAACTGAAGTTGGGAGGTGAAGAGATAGCCCCCACATCTCTTTTCCCTCCTCTCCGGAGTATAAGCAAGCCAAGTGAAAGGAGAAGGGGGGAAGTGATGGGCACTTTTAACTTTCTCCCCATCCTTTGTGGAAATGGCGAGGGGGTAAAGTCCCCCCAGGTCCTCTCTGTAGAAACAGCCACCTTAATTTCCAAACTGCGATGACAAAAGTTTTTTTCGGTTCAGCCTCACCCCCCCACCTCCCAGCTGACTCTCGGGGAGCTCAGACAGGGAACACACAATGCAGAGAGAAGCAGCTGCAGCCCTCGTCCAATTATGGTGCTAAATTACCAAGCCAAAGGCACTCAGAGGAAGACAGAGAGACAGACACACACACACACAGAGATGCAGAGACAGAGAGACACTGAGAGGAGAAGGCATGCACTTCTGGTACAACGGGAATCCGAACTCACCATGGATGAATAGGTGTGGACTAACATCTGGAAAAAAAAGCCTGGTTACTGCTCAAAATCAAACAATGAATTTTCAAAAATCAAAAAGTCCAGCAGAGAAGCAAGCTGGACACGAGAGCTGAGCTTGAGGTGTTTCCAGGACAAGCCATCAAAAAAAAAAAAAAAAATCCCCCTCCAAGAAGATTGGAGGTGCCTGTCACAGACAGGCAGAACTGTTCATCTGTCTCTCACCGTCTTTTTGGCCTCTTTCCTTCGCCGGGTTCTTTGGGGCTCCAGATACAGACCAGATACAGACCTCTTCCACCCGAAGCTGGGCTCAGACTGCTCGGGCGCCCCTTCCTCCCTCCGCTTGCCTACACCGCCTCATAATAATTGATATTCATGACTATTAATATTACACGAGCACTTTAAAGGGAGAATGGAGGGCAAATGGAGCGTGAAGCAGCGGCGAGCTCAGAGCTCCTCCACTATTGTAAATGACGTTCATTCAGTGGAGAATTACTAGATGTAATCAGACGAGGGGGCTGGCGGAGGCAGACTGGGGGAAAAGTTTAGCAGGAAAGAGGCAGAACTTCAATTAACTGAACTGGGACGCCCGCTCTCGCTCTCGTAAGGCAGCCTCTGCCCTTTGGATTCGGCAGTGTGGGGGAGCAGTGTGGGGGCTCCCAGAGATTGTAGGTGTTCTTGTGTGTAGAGAGAGACTTTCCCAACGGGGAGGAGGTGGTTGCCCTGCGTGCTTGGTGTGCATATTAAAACCCAAACTAGAAAGACACTGCCTGGTCATCTGGAGGGGAGAGAAAAGGAAATGGGTGGGCCTGTTTGTTTACTGGGAGCTACACGGACTTTTTTCTGAATGCAGAAGATCTAGCCCTTTCTTTCCTTCTTTCTTTCTTTCTTTCTTTCTTTCTTTCTTTCTTTCTTTCTTTCTTTCTTTCTTTCTTTCTTTCTTTCTTTCTTTCTTCCTTCCTTCCTTCCTTCCTTCCTTCCTTCCTTCCTTCCTTCCTTCCTTTCTTTTAGGACCTAGGAGAGATTTTTTTTTTCTTAACATAGTAGAGCCTTTTCCTCTTCAGTGCTTACAGCCTGCAATTTTTTTTTTAACCGAGATTTAAAATATATGCATTCGATCTTCAAGTACACTAAAGGTATCCTTTCCAGGCAAAGCCAGGGGCAACAGAAAATCTTTTGGGATGTTTCAGGAACCCGTTCAACTGGCCTGACTGCCAGTTTAACTTCTGTTAAACTTCAACCGTAGCCCAGACTGAAGCAGGCTCCTTCCACCGCGCTGTGTGCGGGTTCTCCTGGCTTTTCAGCTGAAAATTTAGGCAGCCTGGAGTAATTCGCTCTCCCCTCCCTCCGCTCAGCTTTCTCTCCTCTCCTCCCTCTCCTACCCCCTCTTTCCCTCCTTCTCTCGCCCCCCCTCTCCCTCACCCCCTTCTCCTCTCTTCTCTCCCTCCCCTCTCTCTTCTTCCTTCCCACTTTTACTCTTCCCCACTCCCGCCCCCCTTTCCCATTTAGCCGTTTATTTTTCCTAAGCAAAGAACCAGCATCCCTCTGATTACTTTAATCCCTCTATGTATACCCAGAGCTATTTCCACCACAGCCCAGCTCCGCCAGGGTCGCGTTTTCCTATGGGTGATGTGTTCTTTAAGCTAGTTTAACGCCCCGGACTTGAACATAATCCCGCCTGTTAGGAAAAGAAAGGGAGGCCGGAGCGCAACAAACCCCGCCAGGCGGGGCAGACACGGTTCCCTCGGTACAGTCAGTACACAACCACAAAGAGAAAAGACGGAACCTGAAAGAAGACAATCTCTCTCTCTCTCTCTCTCTCTCTCTCTCTCTCTCTCTCTCTCTCTCTCTCTCTCTCTCTCTCTCTCTCTCTCCTTCCTCCTCCCATCTTCTTCTGGACTTCCTTTCCTCTTTCTTTTCTCCTTCACTTTCTCATTTACCTCCAAATGAGGTCTTCGGAACGGCGGGGCTGGGGCACACCGGGCACTGGCTGGAGGAACTCTTGCCAGGCGCCCTAAGGAGTCGCGATCACTCGGGCGGACCGGGCCAGCCGGGTGTGTGTGTGTGTGTGAGGGGGGGGAAGCTGGCGACAGCCTCCAGACTCCCCTTCGTTGGATCAGGCGAACCACCGCCGAGCGGTCGCCCCTAGTCCCCACAGAGCTCCCGGCTCAGGGCTCCGGTTTCTTCCCGGCCGGTTCGCGAGCCTGAGATGCCCACCTCCGTCCGGTGGTCCAGCCCAGGGCCCGGGGCCCGGGTCTCATCGTCTCAGCCTTCTGCTCTCCAACTTTTCCTGGTCGCCTCTGCCTCCCCGCTTCGCTAACTCCCTTTCGCTTTCTTTCCGATCTCGAAAGCTTTCCCCCCCACGAAGCTTCAGAGCCATCTTCCCTCCCTCGACGTCCCTTTTGAGCCTTGCTTCCTTTCCTCACGAGCTCAACTGGGGGTGTCCCCAGCTCCCGGACTGTGGTGCGGGTTTCCGCATCCGTCCCCGGCCCGGGACTCCTCGCCTCGCCAGGCAGCGAGCTGCAGGGGCACCCGGCCAGGCCACAGCCTCGCTCGACGCGGACTCCGGAAGCGACCGGTGGAGTCCCGGGAGGCGGAGGGCAAAGCCCGGGAGGGACGCACTCTCCTGGGTACTGTTGACCTGGTGCACGAAGTGCGGGCAGACTTCGTTAAAAATGCCCACACGCTGGGGGCTGCCATCTCTGCTCGGACCCACTGACCCGCAAAGAAGCAAAACACAAGAAAATAAAAATAACAAGCCGCGCCCTCTCCCCATACTGCACTCTATCTGTTCATACACTGTTCCTTTCCTCTCTCTCGCCCTCCACCTGGATCCGCTAGTTACCGATTTCACAAAATTTACTAAAAGTACAAAAAAATGAAAAATAAAAATCCAAAGCCCGAGTCGAAGTGAAGCTTGAAAACCCGATTCTCTCCCGAACTCAAAATGAGGAGAGAATGTTTTTCTCTGACTGTCTACCTAAATTCAGTGCCGCCACGTTCCCATTAGAGCCTACAAGGGGGGAGGAGAGAGCCGGAGAGAAAGAAAGAGAAGAAAAGAAAAATAGTTCCTAAATAAAAGTTGCCAGATTCCAACCTTAAAAGCCCCCCTTCAGGAGAGCGAAGTCTCCTAGAGCCAGACTCAGAAAACTTAAAGAAACCTCAGAAACCCGAACGGAAATCTGCGAGCAAATAGCTTAAAAATATGTCAACTGGGGTGCCAAGAAGCTCCACTTTTCTATGTACAAAGCTCAAAAATGCATCTGGGGGTGTCCGCTCACCTCATAGATGTCTTCGTACTTGACATTCTCCACGAGTTTCCAGAGCATGATGGCAGCCTGGTCTCTAGGAGGTGAGTGCATTCATGTGAGGAGCAGATGTCTGACTTCTCAGGACTCCGCTGTCTGTAATGATCCATCTATAATTGGAAATGGGGGATACACACCAAATCCGACGCTCCTCTCCCATCGCAACTTATATCTGTTGTCTCAAACAATAGGCTGGGGAAGTAAGCCTCAGCAGACAGAAAAACATTATTGCACACAGGACTTAGATACAAGGCGCGCGCACACACACTACACACACACACACACACACACACACACACACACACACACACGCACATATATATTATAAAAAATCATAAACGCGAATTTACGCGCAGATACCCACATTTAGTTACATAAACACCTCTGGGTCACAGAATCCACAAACTAAACGTGCATTTAAAAGGGAACATAGTTGTTCAAAACGAGTAATATAAATAGATACACTAAAAAAAAAATCTATTTTGAAAATGGTGAATCATTGAAGCTAGTAACTAGAGTCTTTTAACAACTGATAACGAGAAACTGGGGACACCAGCCTTCAATTTTTTACAGAGTTTCTAAAAGGGGGGACCATTATTGAGAATTTAAAACACAAATTTCCTATTTCTGTATGTTCAGGAGAGTATTTATAAAACAAACAAACAACTAGATTCTGTGATTTTAGGAGCTATTTTTCCATATTGATAGCTGTACAAATTTAAAAAAAATCACAGTATCATTGTATATCAACAACATCAAAAAACTATTTACCGCTATGATTTCTGATATTTTTGTTCATTTTGCCTAACACATTTGGTAACTTGAATATGTTATGAACCCTACAGTATATATTGCTTGTTGCTTTGGAATGGTTGTGTATTTTCAGTGGATCCTATGTGTCTTTCTGTTTGCCTGGAGTCTCCATTTTATCAAGTTTCTTGTTTTGTTTTGCTTTGTTTTGTTTTGTGTTTTGTTTCTCTCCACAGGCTGGAAGCAACAAAGCCCACAACATTAATTTTGAGACTTTCTAACAAAAGTGTAGGACATTTCATATTTGTGTTTGTTGTGTGCAATTTTTGAGTTTAACCTGGTAGATTCAAAAAAACGCACAGCAGAATCTCTGGGAAGGTTTAAGCTTTATGTTCTTTAAGGAGATAGTTTGAAATGTACAAGAGATTATTTTGTCTGCTCAGGTTGGTTTGGGGGTAGATTTTCTTTTGAATCTGTAATTTGTGCAGTTGTTTAGTTTTTTTTTTAAAGCATAAATAATAGTGAGGACAAAGTTAAGCTAGCCTCAAATGGGTGCCTTGTAAGAAGCAGGGTTTTATTTTATTTTATTTTTTGTTTTTGTTTTTAATTTCACCAGAAATTCTATAGTGACTGGCTCTCCCTCGTCCCCGCCTTCACACACCCTCTGTTCTCCAACTCTCTGTCTGGGTGCGGACGGTTCCCTGGAGCCAGAAGGGAGGCATTGAAGAAGATCTTGGCCCCTAGGGCAGAAAATAAATGACAGAAGGGAATGAGGAGGGTTGGGGTAATTTGGGGTGGAAGTTATTAAACCTGATGAGAGTGAATCTGTAAAGGGCGATTGTCTTTAGACCCAGGACTCCTGGGCACTTCAGGGCTCCGGCTGGGTCGGAGGCTCCGCAAGCAGAGGGCTCCGTTCAGTTCAGCCCAGGAAGACAGCGGTTCCATCAGAGACGAGCTGAGGACTCCTACCTCGCCCAACGAACAGTTCTGCAAGTCCATTATGTTGTTGCTGTTCCTACCATCGTTTTTTAATTTACCGTAAGCCGAATGAAGGGAACACTCGGTGCTTCAGACAGAACTTGAGGAACTCGTCCTTTCTCTATGCCCTGCAGGATTTCTTTTCGCCTTCTTCCCACCCTTGCGTCCCTTCCCCCTCCTCTCCCCTCCCTTTTCCTTTTTTTCTCTTTTGCTCTTCTCCTTTTATTCCCCCCTTCCTTCCCCTTCTCCTTCTTTCCTCCCCGTCTTCCTTCACCTTCAAAAAATTAGCATCTTAAACCACAAAACCAGGTTAGTCTTCCAGCGTCAGCAGACGCATCCCCTTTCCCCACCAGAGCAGGTTAGGAGACAGGAAATCATCCTTCTTGATGTCATCCCGTGGAAGGACTTAACGTGGGTCCCACACCCCCTGTAGAACTGAAATCGGCCCTTGGTTGGTACTTTGAAAGACAGGCATTATAGATTTGGAAATTAAAATCCTCAAGACACGAACTTATTAACGAGAATAATGCTCATCTCCCTTTCAAAACATTCAAACTGCTAGCTCTTAATTATAGATAACCTCAACCCCCCCCCCCCAAAAAAAAAAACACTTAGAAAAACTTATTTTTTTTCCTCTAAATGTGTTTTTGCTTTACATCACTTTTGGACATATCATTGATTAATATGAAATAAACCCGAAGGTTTAATAAAACCCAAATCAAGCCGAAGGTATAATTTCACACGTGGAACTATTTAAACAGATAGTACGGTGTGCTAGTCTGATTATTTTGCAGCCTCATCTATGAAGAATCTCACATTTTCATTTGTGTTTTCTTTTATTCTAATATTAGATTTTTTTTAAAAGCAGGAATGTACTTGGTGTTTGTTAAAAATTATCTGAGTTTTTTACAGAACATTACAAATAAGTCTGGTTTTATTAAGAATAAAACAAACCTAGAGTATTTGCACACATACATACACACATGATAACTACCGGAAGAAATGTATAATGCTAATAGAAACCCTTGTTAATTCTGAGATGTGCCATTTTGTTTAAAAAGAAAAAAAAAAAAAATCCCAGCTATTTCTCCACAAACCTTTCCCGGGGAGCGTTCCCTCTTTCATTGAACGGGCAACAGCGCCCTCTGTAGGAATTTTGGAGACGCAAACGCCGACTAGCCCTTCAATTTCTTTTTTCTTTTCTTTTTTTCTTTTTTCTTTCTTTCTTTCTTTTTTTTTTTTTTTTTAATAAATTTCCCCCTTCTTGGTTCTTGAAAACAGATTATCGATAAGAGCATTTTGAAAGTCCAACTCTTAGCACATCCATTAACTTTAGAAATACTCTAAAAAGTTTAAGCATTTCAAATATGTACACATTAAAAACTAAACCTCTGAGGAAAAAGAATTGATAAATGGAGAGACCTTTCTCTTTTCCACATTCTATTAATTTCGCGTCAACGCCTATTCATACCTCTTAGAGAAATATTCTCTCACAAAATCAGCCAAATTCAGATGCAAAGGCGAGGCAAGGTTGTGAATCTCTAAGGGGAATTGAGTAAAATAGGCATTTTCATCATGATACATATTAGTCTGGGCACACGCGTTCAGCTGGGTAGGAGCGCTCTGGAGACAGCCTGCACGGGCACACCTACGCCTTCTCCCTTACGCATATTTAGTGCAATTTATTACTGCCAAGAGGTGCGTTATTAACCCCACCCCTCTTCAG
Organism: Peromyscus maniculatus bairdii; assembly: GCF_049852395.1. Classification (NCBI taxonomy): domain Eukaryota; kingdom Metazoa; phylum Chordata; class Mammalia; order Rodentia; family Cricetidae; genus Peromyscus; species Peromyscus maniculatus. The sequence continues at coordinate 56,280,181 of NC_134872.1, read as the reverse complement.
CCAGAGATAAAGGAAATGTTGTCCAATAAACGTCAAGAACCAGGGCAGCAAAGCAAACTCACCTAGCATGGCGACCTCTGCTGGCAGTTTTTGGAATAGGCTTGTGATTTTTTTAAAAAATGTATGTTAAATCATTCATTACCAACTTCTAATACTCTCGCCTTCCTTTTTTTTTTCCTTCTACAAATCTAATTACTATGTATCTGAGTCCCTGTAACTCCAACCATTCCTTACATTGGCTCCTTTGCAGGATGCCTCCTGGACCTGTTTACTTTTTTTCTTATTGGGTTTCTCTTTCTCATCTTCCCCAAATACAAAAATAATAAAAGAAGAAAATCTAACACTTTAAATCTAAGATAATTGTACTAAGATTCAGCCCTGACATCTCTCATTCCAGAATGAATCATACTTAACATCCTGAAGCCTCATGTATTAAGCTATGACTTGGGGATGGTTGTAGTTCAATTAATGCTTGTTGATGAATAATGACATAATTTACCTGTAAACAACTTTGCACACAATTTAATTTCTTGTTGTAGTCTTCAGATACCGACCTGAGTCTTGGGAGAGCTCAGGTTCCTGTCCATTTGGTGCAGTGGAAATGGGGGTTTTCACTTTGGGTTTCCCAGCACGTCCTTAACACACTTTCCACAGCCTCGTGCTTAATTTCTTCTGGAATCTGAAAGAGAGTCGTCTTGAGTTCTTTAAGTTTTCCAGGATTATTTTTCCTTGGATATATAAATTCAAAAAGGAACACAGTACAAAACAAAAAAGAAACAGTTGGGGGGAGAGAAGGAAGGAAGAAAAGAAAATAAAAGAAAAGAAAAAGAGAAAAGAAAAGAGGCAAGCAGAAATCTATGAGTTTGAGTCCAGCCTGGTCTACACATAAGACAGTTAGGGGGACAGAGAGAGACCCTCTGTCAAGGAGAGAGAGAGAGACAGACAGACACACACACACACACACACACACACACACACACACACACACACACAACGAGAGAGAGAGAGAGAGAGAGAGAGAGAGAGAGAGAGAGAGAGAGAGAGAGAGAGAGAGAGAAGCTTTTTCATGAGCCAACACTGTCCAATCCTGATGGACCATTTTACTCATCACAAACTTTATTGTTCATGGAACCCTAAATAAGACAGGATGGACAGGATGATGCATTGTTTCCCTGTGATGGTATGACTCCTTATTGTTCTATCATGATTCTATCATGAAATCTTTAATGATCATATCTTTTGGATGATCTTTATCACATATTTTAAAAAATCAATTTTGGAAAATTACTGTTGAGGAAATACCATTCAAGCACCTCTCCTAAGTTCCACAGGAATTTGATATCACGTTACTTTCTGTGATTTGGGTACGAGGAAGCAGAATGGGATGGAAATATTTGTACAAGATTGTCTCCCGCCAAGTTCACTTATAAAATAAACACACAGACACTTATATTATTTAAACCGTTTGGCCTAATGGCTCAGGCTTTTAGCTATCTAGTTCTCACATCTTAAATTAACCCATTTCTATAAATCTATACCTTGTCACATGGCTCGTGGCTTACCAGCATCTTACATGTTGATACTCATGGCGGTGGCTGGCAGCGCGATATCCACAACACAAGATTGTTTCTAAAAATTAAATTTTGTTCATAGAGAGACCAGGCCAGCCAGGGTTATATGATGAGACGTTTTCTCAATAAAATAAAATATAAAATACAAATTGGGTGGAATTATCTCTAGGTTGATATTTTATAGTTATACAGATAGAGGCAAACAGTGTAAAGAAAATATTTCTTACTTTACCCATAATACTTAGCCAATACTTCCTTTGTGAACTTTTTTTTCCAAGACAGGTTCTAGTTACATAGTCTATGCTTGCCTTGAAGTTGAAATTCTACTACCCCAGCCTTCTGAGAGTTGGGATTCCCAGGTGTATGCCACCAGGCCCAGCACATCTGTGGAGTTTTAAATAAATATTTGCTAGAAATCATTTGTAAAATTAAAATAGGTGTAACTAAAAATCCATCCTTTCTTTGGCCCTTCAAGGAGCAATGGAGACTTTATTAAACATTTCAGAGCCTTTGGAATCCTGGCTAACTGTGGGGTTTGCAAACCAGTCAGTGGAATAGTTTTCAGGTTCCTGTCTCCAGAGATATAGGGCCTAAGGAATATAAATGGGAGGCTGGAATAAGTGATGCAAACGGACATAGAGCTAAGGTGGATGGTGCCAATGATATCTCATGTAAAATGTGAGCAGATGTCCCCTCTGCCATCACTAATGCAGAAGGACAGACAGGTGCTTCCGCCATCATGGATATTTTTCATATTATTGCTTTAAAAAGGAGCTGTCTTGAAGGGTAAGAACACCAAACAATTTTGTTTCAAAATGCAACCAATAGACCAATACATATCTGTGAGGAAAAAAATTTGCAAATAAAGACTAGGAAAGATGTAGAGCAGAAATATAACCTTTAAAGCATGAATAAACACATACAATGAATAACGTCAAGGCTGAAGTGCCTCATAAGTACAAGAGCCATTTGGGAGAAATTAATGTTACATGGGAAGCATATTCTAAAATTCACATTTACGAATTTTGATAAAAACAGAGAAGGGTGTTGATACTGTGACTTTCATTTTGTTTTTATTGAAATAACTTTTATACAAGATATTTTGATCAAAGTCTCCCTCCCTATCTCCCCATCCTTTCAACTGTCTCTCTCTTTAGAAAACAAATAGACAAGTAAAAAAAAAAAAACAGAATAAAACAAAACAAACAAGCAAATAAAAATTAAATAAAACTCATAAAACCATAAAAACACAACTATGACATAGATGAAAAGACCAGTGAGGTTAAAAAAAAATGCCCAAACCAAGTAACATAAGACAAAAAAAATCTCCAGAAATATCTTTGGATTCATTTTGTGTTGACCATGTACTGCTAGGCATGGGGCTTGCCCTTAAGTGTGGTTTATATGTGCAGTGAGACTACATTGGAGAAAACTAATTTTTCCTTTGCAGTTGTTAATTGGAGACAGATTCTTGGTTAGAGATTGGGGCTTATGTTCACTTGGACCCCCGCTAGCTTGGATCTATGCAGGTCCTGTGCATGCAAATCAGTTTCTGCGAGTTCATACATGCACCCGTCCTGTTGTGTCTGAAGGACACTGTTTCCTTGGTGTCTTCCACCCCTCTGGCTCTTATAATCTTTCTGCCTCCTCTTCTGTATAGTTCCCTGAACCCTGAGGGAAGGGGTTTGATGAAGACATCCCATGGATTGAATTCACGCCTGACACTACTAGGGTGGTCAAGTCCTAGACTAGATAGGCCATGGACCTAGGGAAAAACTGAATACTACTGTTTTGCTAAAGGACCATGGCATTAAACATGTCTCCGAAGGACATTCTGCTATACTCACAGATCAATGTCTTGCTCAGCCACCATCAGAGAAGCTTCCTCCTCCTGCAGATGGGAATACAGAGACCCACAGCTGGACAATGTGCACAGTGAGAGACCCTGGGGCACTCAGTCTTAAATGGGGTGAGGTGTTTTTTGTTGTTGTTGTTTTGTTTTTGTTTTTTGTTTTTTGTTTTTTGCATCATAAAGTATTTCTTTTCTCTTCTTTTTCCTTTCTGCCTCTTTGTAGTTTATAAGCTATGTTCCCCTAGGTAAGTCCTTTGACCTTTCTGGGTATCAGTTTTCTTGCCTATAAGATTAGGATTTACTGGGTAGTTTCCAAGCTTCTTCCTTAGAAAATAGACTTTCATGAGTGTTTTATAAATGACACTTAGGAAAGTTTCAAATCGTTCTTCATAAGAAAATTGTAAATGTAAGTGTTCATTTCTAGGCATAATGTAGTAAAATCTCAGCTCTTTGAGGCATGGAGGAGGAGTTTAAAAGATCCAGCCTCAAAATCAATTAAACAGGTGACAGCTCATGCTGACTATGAGGTAGAGTGGGGAAGACTCATTCATTGTGGGTGGGAGAGCAAACTTATACAGCCACCGTGGAAACCAGTGTGGCAGTTTCTCAGGAAGATGAGAATCAACCTTGATCAAGATCCACCTGTACCACTCCACTCTTGAGCATGTATCCAAAAGCCACTTAACCCTACCACAGAGACACTTGCTCAACCATATTCATTGTTGCTCTACTCATAATAGCCAGAAATTGGAAACAACCTTGATGTTCACGAGCAGAAGAATGGCTTAAAAAAAAGTAGTACATTTACACAGTGGAGTATTACTCATCCTTTAAAAAAATGACATCATTGCTGCTAAATGGATGGAACTAGAAAAAAAAAAAAACATCCTGAGTGCAATAATCCAGACCCAGAAAGACAAACATGGTATGTATTTGTTTATTTGAGGATATTAGGTGTTAAGTCAATGATAACAAAGCCACGATCAGTAGAACCAGGGAGGTGATGTGTAGAGTAAGGGATTGGGGAGACACTCAGATCTCCCTAGAAAAGGAACATAAAATAGATAGTTATGGGTAGATGGGAGGCTGGAATGAGAGGATCAAGCAGGGAGGAGGAGGGGAGAGGGAGACATGGGAGAGAATAAGGGGAGAGACAGCTAAAGCTAAGGGCCATGTATGGAAACATGGTAGTATGGAAAGCTAATATAGTAGGAGCTTTCTAAATTATATACATATATGAAGATGATCTAAATGAAATCACCAAGTAATAGGGCAAGACAGAGTCCCACCTGGAAATCTCTTGTCACCATATGAAGCTTCCAAACTATACAAAGTCCCAGAAGCCAGGCTAAGGGACAAAAAAGTGAACAAAAATGAGATGTACACTTGAGGATATAAATGCTCTCTTCTAAATGCTGAAAGATGGTCTTGCAACAGGAAGTTGGTGAGAAATATTGATATTGGTCTTGCTTAATGCTATATTGCCAGTATATAATGAAGTGAATGGCATGGATATATTAAAATTATTTTTTTATGAAACAATTATCTTTTTATTTAAAGTCAAACACTGGGATCAAGACAGAGATGTGTCCAGGAGGCAAATTTAACTCACTGTGAGAAAAATAATGTAAAAATCTGAAAAACTAGAAAAGCAGAGTTGATTGTGACAATCTTTGAGTCCCTATAGGATATAAGCAGAGAATGGGTAGTTTCCCCATGATGAAGGGGCCAGTGCTGGGCAGGAAGTCCGCTTACAGAGCACCTTTTGCCACACTGAGGCTTTGGGATTCTACTTCGAGAGCTCAGTGTGGTTTTGCATATGAATTTATCAAATTGGCGTAGTATCTAGAGACCCATGTGGAAGACTCCATCATAACTGCATCTGAAAGCGCATCTGATTGGGAAATGGTACACATCCAGTACATCTGTGTTTCCATGTAATGCATGTATTTCATGTTATCTGATTTCTGTTATGGGTAAAAATCATAGTAACTACACTCAGCAGCTCTTTGGGTCTTTTACTCTCTGACTGTTTTGCTTCTATATTATTACTTTTTTCAAATTTAACATAACTTCTGTGGGTACCTTTTCACTTATAAAATACAAAAAAAGGGACATTTATTTGCTTGGACTGTAGATGAAAAAGCTTCAAGATTTTCATATGCGGCTATTCTTGAGGGATATTTTTTGATTCCTGGGGGGGAAAGTAAATCTTTTACAGCAGATTTATCCAACAATCATACTCAGAATCAGACTTCTTTTGAGAGAGTTTCAATAATCATTATGTGACTTCAGTAAGGATACACCTAACAGAGAAGCAATATGGGGTGGTTTGAATGAAAATGGCCCCCTTAGGCCATAGACACTATTAGGAGATATTGGAGTAGTTGTGGCCTTGTTGGAGGAATTGTGTCACTGGGGCTGGGCTTTGAGGTTTCAGAAGCTCAAGCCAGGCCCAGTGTCTCTCTCTCTTCTAACTGCCTGCAGATCCAGATGTTGAAATCTCAGCTCCTGTCCAGCATCTTGTCTGCCTACATGATGCCATGCTTCCCGCCATGATGATAATAGACTAAACCTCTGAACATGTAAGCCAGCCCCAATTAAATGTTTTCCTTTATAAGAGTGGCTGTGGTCATGGTGTCTCTTCACAGCAATAGAAACTCTAGCTTAGACACAATCCTTTCCGGGTTTTCTTTCACTGTAGATGAATGTAAAGCTTCCTTACACAACTTTCAGTAATATTCATAAAGAAATTGTGAAGGGACTGGAGAGATGGCTCAGCGGTTAGGAGCACTGGCTGCTCTTCCAAAGGTCCTGAGTTCAATTCCCAGCAACCACATGGTGGCTCACAACCATCTGTAATGAGATCTGGTGCCCTCTTCTGGCCTGCAGGGACACATGCAGGCAGAATACTGTATATATAACAAATAAATAAATCTTTAAAAAAAAATTCACCTCTAAAAAAAAAGAAAGAAAGAAAGAAATTGTGAAGAATGTTATCTTCCTCCTGTGTTGAAATATTTTTTCTAATCCTATTATCATGGCAAAATCAGAAAAGTATAAAGTACTGTAGCACCCGACTAAGAATAGAGAGACAGTTTTTGATGCCCTCATTCTGGCATTCTTGAGACTCTTTGAAACTAAATGAAATATGAAGTTTTCAGAAACCAAGCTGTATGAGAGGAAAATGATGAAATCACAGCTTGAGTTAGGTCACACTTCCAGCTTCTAATGTCTAATTGAGACCCACTCTTTGAATAAGTATTTCTCAAGTGCCATTTTTTTTTTTGCAACGAATGGTCCATCATGTAAAGATAAATCAGAGAAAGACTGCTCAAACTATTCCCAAGTATTAGAATACAATATTCACACATTTATATTTGTGAATTTACATTTCACCTTTCTCTACACTCTTTCTTGGCATAACACACACACACACACACACACACACACAGGCACGCACGCATTAATGTAAATATGCTTGTGCACCCACCTGTGTACAGGAGTGTGGAGGCCAGAAATGATGTTAGAGTCCTACCCTATCACTCTAAGCCATATTCCCTTGAGGCAGGACCTCCCCTTGAACCTGCTAGGTTGGTGGCTAGCAAGCTCCATCTGTCTTCCTGTTAACACCACTTAGGGTGCTGGAGTTACAGGTGCAAGCAGCCATACCCACCTCTTATGTGGATGCTGAGGATCTTAAGACAGGTCCCTGTGTTTGCTCAGCAAATACTATTACCTGGTGAGCCAACACACCGAAATCAGGATTTTCTTTGATTTGATTATTTTCTTTTGGGAAACTTTGTTTTTGTGATATTCACTTCAGTCAAGGCACCCTGAGTGATCAAAAGACTGTACGTGGTAAATTAAATGAAGCTTCACACAACGAGAAGAGAATTTGCTTCAGGTAACATTGCGGTCTTTTTGGTTATGTGCCTAGCCTTTAAAGGTGGAGCCAGCTCTTCAACCCTTTTAGTGACATTCTATGTTGGGCTTAGAAGTTCTAAATCTGAAAAAAAAAATGTTTTTCTCTTTGCTTATCAGTAGCTGTTTTCTTAAATAAAAATTTATGTTGCTAATTAGTAAATTACTAATTTATTATGCATTTACTAGTACAAGACTATTATTCGTTTATCATGTTATTTGCAAATTATCAAGAACTATGAATTTGTCCATGCAACAGATTATCTAGGTTAAGCTCTAGATTAAGCTCAAGCACTGCAAATTCTGCATCTTTGAGGGGATTTATGCACCCCTGTTACTCAAGTTTCTCTTCAAGTCTCACCTTGATTTTGTTGAAGTCCTGATGTATGCACTTACTATTTGTGGGTTGACTATGAAATTCTACCACAAGCACAAGTGTTTGAACCCTTGGTCCCCAGCTGGTGGCACTGTTTTGGGATGGGAACATGAGGAGCTTTGCTGGAGGAAGTGGATCTCCAGGCCTTAAGTGACAGCACAGCTCCATTTCTTACCTCTGTTCTGCTTCTTGACTTGCAGACCCACCATGACCAGCCACCTCATCCTCCTGCCTCCCGACTCTCTTAACACAAGGTATGGAATCCCCTTATACTGCTTGTTTAAAAAAAAATCTTCTTTAAGTGGCTTCCTGCCAGGTGTTTGGTCACAGCAACAACGAAGTAGCTAACAGAGTGGAGCATGCATGGCACCAATGCCACATCCTTAGCTTTGGGATTTTGATCTAAAGAAATCCGAGTGCACTGGGTTTTAAACTGATCAGAAGGCCAAGCACCGTGGATTCAAATGTGGAAGGCCTGGATTCAAATGGGTTGGTCATTTTAGCATCTTGATTCTTGAATTCCAGGAACCTTCCCCTTCCTTCCTTTCCTTTCCTTTTCTTTTTCCTTTCCTTTCCTTTCCTTTCCTTTCCTTTCCTTTCCTTTCCTTTCCTTTCCTTTCCTTTCCTTTCCTTTCCTTTCCTTTCCTTTCCTTTCCTTTCCTTTCCTTTCCTTTCCTTTCCTTCCCTTCCCTTCCCTTCCCTTCCCTTCCCTTCCATTTCTTTTCCTTTCCTTTCCTTTCCTCCTTTTCCTTCCTTCCTTCCTTCCTTCCTTCCTTCCTTCCTTCCTTCCTTCCTTCCTTCCTCCCTCCCTCCCTCCCTCCCTCCCTCCCTCCCTCCTTTCCTCCCTCCCTTTCTTCCTTTCTTGCAATAATTCTTATGCTAACACACTCCAGTTCCACCAACTTATATCTGAAAATACACACACTTGTTTACATGTGAAATGGTTATATTGTAGCACTTTAATTAAATCAGCAGTGTGTGGATTTAAATGGGCAGAATGATGTGAAGAAATGCTGTCATCAGCTCTGTCTTTTATTCTATATTCACTTTCTTTTAAAAATTTTTATCTTTGAGATTTTCATACATTGTACTACATTTAAATCATTTCCTCCTCCTCCCTCACCCCCTATAATCTGTCTCATGTCTCCCCTACTCCCTTTCAACTTCCTGACATCTTCATTGTTCTGTCTGTCCATCTGTCCATCTGTCTGTCTGTCTGTCTGTCTGTCTGTCTGTCTGTCTCTCTCTCTCTCTCTCTCTCTCTCTCTCTCTCTCTCTCTCTCACACACACACACACACACACACACACAGAGAGAGAGAGAGAGAGAGAGAGAGAGAGAGAGAGAGAGAACCTGCTGAGTCCATTTAGTTCTGCTCATATGTATATGTGTTTAGTGCTGACCACTTGGGAACAGATAACCTATCAAGACACCCATCTCAGGAGAAGACTGATTCCTTCAGAGGCCATTAATTGTCTCTGTCTCTTCATGGAGGGGTGGGGGGCAGGGCTTATGAGATTTCTCCCATCCAAATTGGCATGCTCACTGGTGTTGGCATACTTACTTTCTCTAGGCTGATTAAGACCACTTGCTTTATGGAGCAGAGAATGACTTTGAACTTGTGGTGCTGGGTGGGACTCCAGGCATGTTCCACCCTTCCTGCTTATGTGGTGCTCGGTGTATGTGTGTAGCCTGACCTAATTACATCCCTGGCCCATCTCTCTGCTTGTCATTGTCGTTAACCAGTGACAATGCTTTCAGAGGAGGCCATTTATTTCTTTGTGACATGGAAGTCCACAGGTCAGCACTAAAGGAAGTAAATGGCGAATCTTTTCCATAAAGTCTTCAAATGTCAGGTTCTGCTAGCTGGTCATTGCTCTGCTCCTGAGTTGTTCAATATGGAAGCTGCATCTCCAGCTATCAGAGCCACATCCAGGCAGCAAGGTCAGGGTGGGTGAGAAAATAGAGGCATATAGTGTATGCCAGTTGGCTTTAAGGAAGCTTTCTTTTTTTTTTCAATTTATTTTAATGACTCCATTTTATTTTTTATGTACATTGGTGGTTTGCTTGCATGTATGTCTGTGGGAGGGTGTCAGATCCCCTGGAACTGGAGTTACAGATAGTTGTGAGCTGCCATGTGGATGCTGGGAATTGAACTCAGGTCCTCTGGAAGAGGAGCCAGTGCTCTTAACCACTGAGCCATCTCTCCAGCCCCTTAAGGGAAATTTCTTGAAGTCATGTGATGAACTCCTTTATATCTAACCACTAATACTGAAAGGTGGCATCAGACACGGGGGACAAGAGCAGTTTTCCAGTCTCATCCATATTTTAGTTTTTAACGTGGACTCATCTGCTCTTAAAGTCTCTTTATTATGATTACAATATAGTGTCTTTATTTCATTAGAGGATATTGGGAAATATCTGTGTGTTATGTGTATGCATGTGGCACCGGGAATTAAACACAGGATCCCGTGCCTGGGATCCAAGCACTAGTGCAAACTGAGCTGCACCCCTAGCCCCTCCTGAAGACATTTTCAGCTGTCACATTGAGGAAAAGGTAGCAGCGGTCCTGGAAAGGAGAGACCTAGAATGTTGACACATTTCAAGCACTGTCTAAGAATACCAGCTGCAACAAAGAAGTGTCAGCATGTCAACAGTGCTGAGTTTGGGAAAGCCTTGCCCAGCCTTCCCTGAACCATCATCAGTCACAAAGAGTTAGTTCGGACTAACTCCATCATCATCTAAGGGATCTTATTAAATTGTAACCCTCAAATAAATCCAGAGGACACAAGAACAGGAGGGAAGACTTAGTACTCTTAAAATCCCCTTTCCTCTACAATTCTACAATGCCTGAGAGTAAATGTGAAAAAGAAACATAGTTACTGGATATAAATTTTAACTCAAGTTATTTCAGTCAACTCTTATGAAGCAGACGTGGAATGATAAGAATGTCTAACTGTTCTGTGTGAGGGTTTCAGAAACCCAGTACTAAAATGAAGGCATAGGGCTGGAGAGTTGACTCAGTGGTTAAGAACACTGACTGTTCTTGCAGGGGACCTAGGTTCAAGTCCCAGCACCATCATGGTGCCTCACAATTGTCTATAACATCAGTCCCAGGGGACTGAAGACCTCTTCTGATTTTCTAAGGCACCAAACACATATGTAGAACACAGACACACGTGCAGGCTGAACACTTATACACATTGAAAATTAGTAAAATGAATAAATCTGAAAACTGCAGACATATAAACAAACATTTTTACCATCCCGATGGTTTTTTGGAGAAGGGAGGAAAGTCATGAAATGATATGACCAGAGTCATTTGCTGGCTGAGCTTTCACACTCAATTCTTCAATCTTGTAAGTTTTAGATTTCCCTCCACCAAATTTACTTCCACAAATTATCATCAACCATCACCACCAAGAATGATTTAGATATATTTCTCTTTAATTTCTAAGGTCTATCAATTAAGGAGCACATAGACACCGACACATATCCTGATCCACAGACATTAAATTTATTGGGTCAAGCCCACCACAATGGCTCATGTCTGCAGTCCCAGCATGAGAAAGGCTGAAGTAAGCTTAATTGTTTGAGAACAGTGTTGGAAACATTGTGTTACCCCACATTGAGTTTTTAAAAGTGTCTTAAAAAGCTTTGTAATTAGGGCTGGGAGATGTAGTTCAACCGCAGAGTGCTTATGTAGTATGTGTGGGGTTTATACTTGACACTTCAGGGAAAAATAAAATTTTGTGATGATTGATAAAATACTAATGCCATGACATTGAATGGTATTGAGTAGCATGTTTTATTGACCCAGCTTGTAGTTTTGCATGATGTTAGTTTGTGAGTTTTTTTTAATGATTTATGTTTATTTTACATGCATTGGTGTTTGGCCTGCATGTATGCCTGTGTGAAAGTATCAAATCCTCTGGAACTGTAGTTACAGACAGTTGTGAGCTGCTATGTGGGTGCTGGGAATTGAACCCTGATTGTCTGGAAGAGCAGTCAGTGTTCATAACCACTGGGTCATCGTTCCAGCCATAGTTGGTGAGGTTTTATAAAGTATAATAGAAGCAGTACTCCATATTCTCTTCCTTTTTGTTTAATACGTTTTCATATACATCTCACTCTCTCGTCGGTGTAACTAAAACATAATGGGAGTCTGATAACAGCCATTGAAATCAAATACATGAATGAATTGTGCACCAACACATTTACTAAGTGTCCATGGAATATATTAAGCACTGTTGGTCCTGACAGCAATAACTGATGTTTATTATCTGTGCCAGGCAGTGGTTAAGTGTATGTGTTCCATTAACTCCTACATACTAGGACCAGGAGATGAGAATAATCAAAGTATATCTTTTCATTGTTGTGAGCATTTATTAATTGAAGAAGCTGAATACAGAGATGAAACCTAGTTGCATATGGTAATACCAGATCTATTCTTAAAGAGGATGAGAAAATGCCAATACTCATTAGAATGTGTTCAAGGAATGGTTGTGCTTCCAAGACTTCCCAAGGCACATCCAGGGCTCCTGCACATAGAGTCTGAAGGCTGAGATGGGATGGCCCAAGCTCCGGGGGGAAGAGTAAATGGGACGACTTGGGCAGGCACATCTTCTAAACTCTGGACAGCTTCCGGGCTCTGGCTCACCCTTTCCACAAAGTCCTAGGTAGCTGGAAGGCACAGATCTTCTGAGTCATCACAACAGTCTTTGGAGTTCCTGGTCCTGTCCACAGTCCACATGTGTTTCTCTCTCCCTTCCTGTGGGATCTGGACTCCCTCTCTCTGTGATTGGGTGGGATCCTTGGGATTATCTGCATATACCACCACCTACTCCACTGGTGGTCCAGGACACCAGCGTTGGGGGTGCTACCTCAAGAGCAATTTCCGGCTCAGGAAAGGTTGCAGCCCACTTTGTCCCAGTAACTGTTTCTAGACGTCTGTTTTAGAGACTGTTTCTAGAAGAAAGTAGATTTAAAAGTGAAAAGAAACAGAGAAAACACAAGGAGGGACAGAGAATGAAGTTGGATGTTGGCTGCTGAGAATATCACCCTCCCAGCTGTCATGAAGAAATCATGTTATTGCGATGTGTATTTGACTAATAAATGCTTTTCTGTGGTTATATTTAACATTAAAACTCTAAAAATAATTAAATGATTCAAGGTGAAATGAATGTAACTTGACTCAACACAGAACCTGAAACCTTTGTGTACAAAGACTTTGGATCTTTGTGGATGTGAAAATAAATGTGACTTTTTCTCCCAGGGTAGTTCTAAGGAGTGAATCCATACAACTGTTGTATACCTAGCAGACATTTTTCTTCTGCCCACCAATAATCTCATTCACTGTGCAGTTAAAACCTAAAAAATATGGCTGACAGCATTAGCCATTTTTTTCTTGTTGATGTGACAAAATACCCCACAAAAACAACTTAGGAAAGGAAAAGTTCTCTTTGGCTGTGATGTGTGAGACAGTTGGCCACTTCCTACAATAAGGAAACAGAGAGAGATGAAGGTTCTCTGCTCACTTTTTTCTTTTATTTTCTTCTGGGACTCCAGCCCATGGGATGATGTTACCAACATTCAGGGTGAATCTTCCCTCTTCAGTTCCTCTTCAGTTCAACCCTCAGAAGCACTGTAGGTCCAGAAATATGTCTCCTCAGTGACTCCAAACCCAGTCAAGTGGACCATGAAGAGTAACCATCACACAAGTGATCATTTATTTTTATTGATGTCTAGGAATATATATATATATATATATATATATATATATATATGATGAATATATATGGGATGTCTATATATTTACAGACATAGATGTTTTGGTGCATATATGTAACTCAAAAATTAAGCATAGAGATGATGAAAATCCAGCAATAACATCACTTTAGATTTAATAACACTAACATTAAAACAATACTTTAGAGGAATCAGCATAAACTATAATAATAACTTTTAGGAAATACATATAATTGAATTAATACATGAAAGACCTTGTCCTTCCCCGTTCTCTCTCTGTGTTTGTATGTGTCTGGTGTTAGGACTCAATCTGGGGCACAGCACTCAAGTATTCTAAAAACTGAACTACATGGCCCAGTCCTTTTTTTTTTTTTTTTTTTTTTTTTTTAAGTAAGCTCTTGCTATATAGCTCAGTCTGGCCTTGAGCTCATGACACCATTGCCTTTGCCTCTAAAGTAGTTGGAAGTACAGAGGTTTGCCACTTTATGAGGCTTGGATATCACCTTCAAGTACAGAAAAGGGAAAAGTGATGTGGTAAGAGACTATCTTAGGCCTGAGCAGCAAGGGAGGGTCATTTGGGGTTAACCTACTTGTTTGACCTACATGGGAAGAGCCTGCGTTTTTAAAAAAAGAAGGAAAGAAAAGAAAGGACTACACACAATAGTGTTGTCTTTCCCAATTTCAGATGGTCATAGAATTCTATGACCAATGAACTATAAACGTGAGGCTTCTGGAAGTAAGTTCAATGGGAGTGTGTACAGCGGAATACATCTCAGCTGAAAGAACCATTGCCTCTTTCCTGTCCCTCATGTCTGTTCTATGCATGGTGGGCATCATGCAGACCTCCTTGACCCTCCCTGTGCTAACCCTTAATCATGACAGTCAAATCTCTAATGGGGAGCTGAAGGACAGAGTCACACCCCACCACTGATGAATGGAGTCACTGTATCGACTCTTGAATATCTTTGGATTTCTTTTACATTACAGAAATGATTTTGTCCTCATGTAAAACATTGATATGTTGAGTCCTTTGTTAATGTCCTTCCAGCATGAATGACTATATTATCCTGAGAGCTGTAGTAACGTAGACTTTCCAGAAACTTAACTATATCAATAAGAACCCAGTCTTTCAATTGTGGCTTCCCTGATGCTAAAGTTACATGGTAGACATTGATATCTCGAGAAAGGAAAGTTGTATTAAAAGTGTTGCTTCCTTTTTGAGTTCTCCAAGACAGGAACTGACAGAGGGCTAGTGATGACAAGTTTATTCTGGTACATGAGGGGAGGTAGAGTTCTCCTCCTCTTTCTTCCTGGACATTACCAATTAACTGGGCCTGGCGAGGGGAGGCTGCTGATTTTTGGAAGAGACAGTGACAGCGCATGTTCATTCCAAAGAGAAATGTATAGTAAAGATTGGCATCCCATGCTGACTCAAGGCTCACCCTATCGTCAGCACCTCTGCTCACAATGGGAGACCTCTGCTGGCAGCTATTATATCAAACCTGTCTGGAAGTCAGGTTCCCATGTGCTTATCTGATCATTGTTCCAATCCCTTATTAAACAATTCTCATCATTGTAATGTTTTGGTTGATTCCCATCTTTAGGCTTTTCTTACTCTGCCATGTTTTTTTTCTCTGGCAGTAGTAGGGATTGATCCTAGGGTACACCACTTTTGAGCTACATTCCAACCTCATTTTACTTCTTCACTTATATCTTCATTCATTTATTTCACATGTATACATGTGTACCTGAGTGTCAGTACGTGTACTGTGGGCGTGCAGTACCTGTGGAGGGCAGAAGAGGGTGTTGGACTCACTAGAACTGGAGTTACAGGTACTTGTGAGCCACCTGATGTAAGTGAGTGGACCTAAACATTGGTCCTTTGGAAGAGGAGTAAATGTTCTTAACTGTTGAGCCATCTCTTCAGCCCTTATTTATTTAATATCTTGGGGATTGACCCTAAGGCAAACACAATACCACTTAACTGGATCCTTCACCCTTTTCACATTTTCTTTTGAGACATGGCTGTTCTTGCTCTCCTTCTATAGCCCAGTATACCTTCAACTTGATGTCCTGCCTTGGGAGCTAGGATTCCAGGTGTGAGCCACCCAGCCTGGCCACTCTCTCGAATCTTGACATTACTTTACCTTCTCCAGGAACTGTCACCTAGTTAGACAAGGGGGTGCTCACTGATTTCTCAAGCCTAGTTGGAGTAAATCACACTTGGTTAGGAGCTCATCATTGCGGCACGTCTCACAGCCCAGCCATCTCTTGAATGATTAACTCATTCTTGAGGCCTGTCCCTCAATATATACCACAGTTGTGTCCTAATTTTCTTTTGAGTACATAATTTTCTGTGCCCATGCTATTCTATTAAATTTCAAAGCACTAGGATTAGGTAGATAAAAGGCTCACAAAAATTGTAAAGCAGGGAAGATGGGCTATGAAGCCAACATGGATGAAGTAGGCAAAAGAGCAGAAAAATGAAGAGTAGAATCTGAGTCTTGCTTCCTATGTCTTCCCCCTGTTGATAGTACAGGTTACAATGGATGCTTGGTATGGGCAGCGACATTCAAAGTTTGAAATTAAAAAATGAGTGTATGTCTATTGATGTTTGGCTTGCATCTATGTCTGTGTGCCATGTGCATGCCTTATTTCTGAAGGGGCCAGTAGAGGGCATCAGAACTCCTGTAACAGAAGTTGCAGATAGTTTTGAGCTGCCAAATAGGTACTGCAAATTGAATTCAGGTCCACTGATAAAGTAGCCAGGACATCTTTAATCCCAGCACTTGGGAGGCTGAGGCAGGCAGATCTCTGTGAGTTCAAGGCCTGTCTAGGCTACAGAGTGAGCTCCAGGAAAGGCGCAAAGCTACACTGAGAAACCCTGTCTCAAAAAACAAACAAACAAAAAAGGTAGCCAATGCTCTTAACCATTGAGCCACCTGTCCAGCCCCATTGAGTGAGTGTGTATGAGTGCGTGTGTGCGTGCATGCGTCTGTGTGTGTGTGTGTGTGTGTGTGTGTGTGTGTGTGTGTGTGTGTGTGTGTTTTAAATTTAATTTTCATTATATCGCCATTGCCTATAAAAGTACATGGATCTTAGTTGATTTTCAATTAATATTTGTTGAATAAGTGAATGGGGCATTTTGGCTTTCTATAATAGTTTCTGAATCTAGAAAACAAGTTATTGCTGCTGATTAAAGAAGACCATATATACACTAACTTTCACCTATCTTCAAAGTTTCAAAAGGAATCGGTTCCATTTCATTATGGGAAACACACACAAAAGGTGCTTGTGGTGTTGAAGAAATGACCCAGCAGTTAAGAGCTCATGCTGCTCATGCAGATGACCTGAATTTGGTTCTCAGCACCCACGTCAGATGGCTTACAATCACCTCTAACTCCAGCTCTAGGGATCCAATGCCCTCTTCCATGGGCATCTGCACTCACACATGTGTCCATATACATATACACGTAATTAAAAATAAAATAAAGTCTATAAAAATATTTTTTGCAACACAGAAATATATATATATATATATTGCAACACAAATATATATATATATAAGCATTTAAAATTTATTTGTTCTTAATCAATGTACACAACAGCAGGTTTCTTTTCAAGACAGAGTTTCTTTGTGTAACTGCCCTAGCTGTCCATATACCTGTACATATAAATATACATACCTATAAAAACTGAATCCCAGTGGAGGCATGCAATACTGTCTTTGTGAGTCACCTTACTTAATAAAATATTTTCCAAACCCATTCATTTTCCTGCAGATTTAAGAATCTTTAAATAAAGATTCTGCTGTGTATACATACATACCACATTTTTATTACCCATTGATCTGTTGATGAACATGTAGGTTGGTTCCATTTCCTTGTTAATTTGAACACTGTAGTAAAAATGTGGATATGCAGGTATCTCTATGACAGGATGAAGAGGGGTTTTTTTGTGTGTGGGGGGATATGCCCAACAGTGATGTAGCTGGGTCATGGTAGTTCAATTTTGTTTTTGTTTTTCGAAATAGGGATTCTCTGTGTAACCTGGCTGTCCTGGAACTTGCTTTGTAGACCAGGCTGGCCTCAAACTCACAGAGATTTATTTGCCTGCCTCTGCCTCTGGAGTGCTGGCAATTTTGGATTTTTAAAGAAAAGTCCTTGCTGATTTCCACAGTGGTTGTACCAGGTTACAGTCCCATCATCAGTGAACAGTGTTCTTCTCCCAGTCCTCACCAGCATTTGCAACTATTTGGTTTTGTGATGATAGCTATCCTGACTGAATGATTCCTTCATATTCTTAGCAGACAGAGTGGTCCTTCAAGAAACCAGTTAATAAAATTGCTATTTTCTTCTTATGAAATAGTGTTTATTTTAATATACTATAACACTTCTTTAAAAAAAAAAAAGGAAGGCTGATTGACCTGAGAAATTAAGACTTTTCTATAATATAACCCTAGTCCTATCTGAATTTTGACATGACTATTTTAAAAAAATTATCAGAGTTTGGGGATCAGATTCTTTGACCCTTGACCTTTCTACAATCACTTTCCCCATATTAATAATTCATCATGATGGGCAAGTTGTGAAACTCCTATCTGGAGATATTCATAGGGATAAGAATAAAACGTTCTTATGAAAACAAATTAAGATATCCAATGTTGGCTGATGAGCACCATGGGAGCAGACCCAACCTGGGAATCCCCTCAAAATTCCCAAGTTAGAGTCTCAAAACTATTACATCAGAGTTTACAAATGAAGCATATAATTCAATGGCTTACAACTAATGTGTGAAAGGGTTATTTCCCATACACATGGTGAAGAATTGTATACACAGGGTGGAACACTGGATGGATAAGAATTGGCTGGAGAATAACATTTGATCTTCTGGAAGAACCAGGTCCAGTGGTTGAATGAGGTGTAAGTGCCCTAAACAGGAGAGAGCATTATGGACAGGCCATTCTGATGGAGGCAGTTCCTCAGTTCTCAACTGAAATTCTTTCTTCCCACTAATATTAACATTTGTTCCAAGCTGACAAAAAGTAACCAGCATGGAGTGTGGTGGAAAGGAAGAAAGAGAGAAAGAAGAGAAGAGAAGAGAAGAGAAGAGAAGAGAAGAGAGAGAGAGAGAGAGAGAGAGAGAGAGAGAGAGAGAGAGAGAGAGAGAGAGAGAATCACAGGCAGAGAACTGGGTGAGGAAGGAGAAGAGAAAAAAAGAGTTAATAGACAAGAAAAAAAAGTCAAGGAATCAACACAGACAAATGCAGACCTGGGAATTTAGGCTTTCAAATTTGAAAATACTTCAGCAGTGAATATGAATTTAGTACCATTTTTCAACTTTACCTCCAAAAGTGCTGATTCAGTTAATATGGTAAATTGGAAGTAGAGCCATACATTTTTCATGTAATAAAGCTTCCAGCAAGCTTTAAACATGTTTTAAACAAACTTTAAACTTGGGAAACACAGTTTAGGGTGTATGCTTTTGGAATGGATGTGACCCTCCTGGAGTCTAAGGAGAAGGGAATGCTATGTAGCAAAGAAAGGATGAATATATACACAATGAAGCACTACTCAGTAAGATGGACTGAATGCGCCATTTGTAGGGAAATGAATGGAAAGTGGAGATAATCATCTTAAACACAAGAGGCCGACCCAGAAAGGTAACAGATTTTCTCTCACATGTGGAATATAGATTTCAAAAGAGAAATTTGTTAAAGTCACAAGGATGCTGTTTGGGAAGAGCAGGAGACGGGTGGGAGAGAAACAAGAGAGGATAAGAGATGAATATGACCCAATTTCTTTTTATGAACATATAAAAATGTCATGAGGGAACCCATTATTTTGTACAATCAGGATGTGCTGATGAGAAGTTAAACAATGAAAAGGCAACTTGAGATTCCTCATATTTCAGGAGATAATAACTGTAACTGGCCACAAGAATATATTATAGAGATTCAGCTGTGTATTAAAGCTATGCTTTGACCGGCCAAGGATGTGTCAAAAGGCAAGCCATTTATTATGAATATTTGGTGTTATCCAGCCTTTAATGTTTCAGCTGTCTACTGCTATGAATTCTTGCATGCCCAAATATTTCCAGACCTATGGCTAACAGTTCAGCTCTCCATATCTGCTGAACTTCTAGGTAACTAACTTCCCTGCTAGAACCAGTACTTGGATAAAGTCACTAGGCAAAGACAAGCTGTCCGCATAGCTTTGTTTCTTGTGCTAATGAAGCTCAGACCATCTTCTGGCCTTGAGACCTAATGGCTCTCCAGAGCAATTGACTAAGAACAAAAGAGGTTTTTGCATATGAAAGTGGAAGGTAGAACAATATTCCTGAGGAGGCAGAGAACCAGTGGCTAGAGAGAAAAGAGACAGCCATTTTCAGTAGAGCAGAGAGAATGGCATGACCAGGGAGAAGAGAAGAACACAGAGGTAATGTAGATGGTAAAGCAGAACTCTTGAGCCAGGAGTAGAGAGCTAGCAGAGACGGAGGGAGAAAAAAACAGAGGATGAAGATGAGGCAGGAAGTATAAGAGTTTAGTCATTAGCAGGACCATGAGAAGAAACTGGATGGAACTGAAGTTATGGAGACAGAATTTCATCCCAGAGAAATAAAGTAGACAGATAAGGAGCTTGGTGTATCCAGATTTATTCTTGCCCTGAATGCCTGACGGAGCTGTAGCTGTATTGATAGAATTTTGTCTTAGAGGAATAAAGTTAACAGATATAAGAGCATAGTGTATGTAGATTTTTTCTCTCAGATATCCCATGCCGGACATAGCGTTATCGCCAGACCCTGGGTATTCCATAAAGAATGGTCAAAGAGCAAGCTGTGTCGTTAGAAAACAGCATGATGGAATGACATGAATCTGAGGATGAGTTCTGGGGTCCAGCTTTCATGGGTCTTTGGGCCACCCTCTGATGCAGGCTGGCATCATCAGTCTTACCTCTAAAATAAAGGGAAGGGAAAGACGGTCTCTTTGTTTCTCCCCTGGAGAGGGATTGTGCCCAAGGATTTTCTGGTTGCTTTATGGAGCCAGTCCTTCGGGAAGCTCGATTAGTATCAGGCACTCTCCAAACACCAGCGGTTTAGCAACAGAATATTAATGGTATTGTTGCTGTTTGTTGTTTTTTCTTTGAGACAGGGTTTCCCTGTGTAGCCCTGGCTGTCCTGGAACTTGATTTGTAGACCAGGCTGACCTCGAACTCAAAGAGATCCACCTGTCTCCGCCTCCCGAGTACTGGGATTAAAGGTGTGTGCCACCACACCCAGCTGTGAATGGTATTTTTTCCCCTAGCTCCTGACATGTCCCAAAACTTGTCTTCACACTCCTGAAGTTCTCATCCAGATCTAGTCAGATATGTTTCTCTAGTGTCATTTCATAACTAGCAAAATGGGATTTGGAGAAGACAGGGGCAGCATACAGGGTTCAGGCAGAATAAACTAGAGATTTTAGCTGCAGCCTGGACTCCGGGACTCACTTACTACCTCTGCAGTGTGCTGATGTTACTTGTTCTCTCCGCCTTCCTTTCCTGAGTTCTGTAACGAACTAGAATGCTTCTCCCAGACAGCCCTGTGCACCATACATACTGTGAAAGCACTTGCTCCAACAGGACAGTTCGATTAAAGCTGAGATATGGATGTGAACCTATTAAAAATAGGAAATGCACACCAATTTCCAGCCCTGGGTCTGGAAAGACATTGCTGAGCCAGCGTTTGAGCATTCTTTCTCTCTTCTCCTTCCCTCCCCTCTCCTCCTGTCCCCTCTTCTTTTCTTCCCCCCTTCCCTTGCCTCACCTTCCTTTCCCATTCTTCTTTTCTCTATTTTATTTATGATCTATCTATTGTACAGCAATTGAAGTGTCCTTTGGAGATGGAGAGACTGGCCTCACTGGTTAAGATTACTTACGGCTCTTGCAGAGGATCTAAGTTCAGTTCTCACCATGTTGGATTGTTTACAGTTGCCCGTAATTCCAGTTTCAGGGGATTAGATAGCCTCTTCTGGCTTCTGTGGGCACCTGCACACACATGGCTCACATATGGTCACACATGTGCACATGTGCACGCACACACACACACACACACACACACACACAAATTTAAAACTGTTTTTAAATGTATTTAACTTTCTGTGGTACTGAGAATGTTATAGGTAAATTTTCTGCACCCTGGACACTGTCTGTTTGTCTGTCTATCTCCCAATCATTCTATTCCTCCCCAGTCATTATATATCTTAGGTGGTACATGGCTGGAGGTAGTAATATCTACCTGTTGAATTATAATAAGAAAGCACAGCCATTTCTGTGTGAAAGTGAGTGTTCACCGCATCTTCCAGCAGAGGGCAGTAGAATATGCTTTGTAGCTTTTTCAGGCACTAAGAACTATTGGTAGAGCTGATTGGAAGTAAATCACTGTTACCATTATGTTTGCACCCAGTAACTGGAGAGTTTTCTGTGCGGGGCAAAGTTTAGGGGGAAAAGGAAGTTGTATTTATTGTAGTTATAAGCAAGGACAGAAATTATTTCTAATCATCACCTTTATTCCTTTTTCAGAAAATTGGTACTTTGTGTGTGACACATCCTATAACTTTCAATTACCATTTGTAGTTAAATACTATATGTGCTGCATTCCATATGTGGAATGGATTTCAGAGAATATACATATTCTCCTATATTTATCAGCTTATTTAGTAAATTTGTACCTTATATCTACTGAAAACTGCAGTAGCCCCACAACCCTGCGTCTTACGGTTACTATTTCGTTTATTTGGGATTCAGTGAGTGCTTAAAATTAAAACCAAAGGAACATCATCTTCATGGCTGAAATTTTTTCTCCAAACACTAATGCCTGGATAATATTCCCCAAAAACTTGTTTGCTGTTCATGCAAACCTAAAGCCATACAAGACCTACAGAATATTCTCTTAGCTCTCCAGCTTTGGTCCCGTCATCTGTTTGTTCCCAGTCATTCTCAGTCCATCACATGTACACATCTGTACCCATTAATACGTAAGCTGGTCCTGCTCCTCTTCCCCATGGTTACCTCACTCGCCAAGTTTTAATTCAGAAGATGAAAGCGGAGGAAGGGAACTCCCATGTCCCTCTAGATCACAAACTCTGAGAGAATGCCAGTGTTGGAGTCTGACAGACATTTATATCCGGTTACTGGTGACTCAGTTCCTTCTCAGCCACAGTGAGGCTGAAACTGGAATCAGAGGAAGTAGTGAATGGAGGAACAATGGGCAAAAGAGGGAATGTAGGAAAGGTTTACTGAGCAAAGGTTTGAACACAGCCCTTTGGGTGGCTCTCCTGAGTGAGACTTCAAGCTGATCTCACTACTGTTATTTTCGTCTAAGAGGTGAGCTTGCATTGCATCTATCTTTATCTATCTCTCTAACCACACCATCTAGGGAGAACTCCAGTTGCTTGAGCATCTGGCTGAGTATCGCACTGTAACAAATGCCATCAATATACCACACTGAAGCTTTGGGCTGTTCCATGAACGGTAAAATTGGGAAAGACAGGTTGTTGTTCGTATCACTTTTCATTGTGCTAGAGCTGAAAAGTGAATGAAGAACCACTATAAAGAATTACATTGCTGGGCCTGGTGACACACTCCTTTAATCTCAGCACTCCAAAGGCAGAGGCAAGCAGATCTTCGTGAGTTCAAGGCTAGCTTGGTATACATAGTGAGTTCCAGACCAGCCAAGGCTGAATAGCGAGTGAGACTTTATGTCAAAAAAACAAACAAAAACAAAAATCAAAATGAGCAAACAAAAAAGACCAAAACCAACCAAACAAACAAAAATTAAAGGAAACATAATTATAATACTGCCCAACAGCTTTGTTACTTGGCTAATACTTATTAATATTCTAGTCCATGTTCCATCATCATATAGTTAGAACATCACCACCTGCAGCAGGCGGGAGAGCTGGCCCAGGTGTCACAATAGTGGAAGATATAGAGCTGATCCTGTCCCTCACAAGCTGCAGCACATGGAAGAGCAGGCCCTGAGCCCCGCACCTTGCCTGGGCAACACACTAGAGCTGATTCCTCTCCTTTCTGCCTGCTGCTTGGGTGAACTAGAGAGCTTGCCCTGGTGATGATGCCAACTGACCAGCCCAGCTACCACCCAGGCTCAGAACCAGGCCTAGGAGTTGGCCCATCCCAACATCCACTTCATCTATGAACCGCTGAAACATGTGAAGGGGCTGGACCAGCAGATTCAGGATCTCCATGACACAAGGCAATGACATGGTATTCAAGAGAAGTCCCAGTGAGAGTCCAGTATTGAGAGTGTAGCAGAAGCTAGAGGCCTCGAACCAACCAATGAGTCACTGCAATGAACACTTACAAGTAAAGATATATGGACTAAAGGGTACACTGTGTGATTCAATGTGTCACACCACAGCTTCCATGCCGAGACATTTTTGTTTGTGTTTTTGTTTTTTGTTTTTCTTTTAAATTTTATTTTGTTGGGGGGAGGTTTCAAGAGCAGAAGGCAGATGAGAAGGGATGGGGAGATGAATGAGATTGGGATGTATGATGTGAAGTCCACAAAGAATCAATAAAGAGTTTAAAAAAAAGAAATAGAGAATCACTAAAATGTAGTAATAATAATAATAATAATAATAATAATAACCGAAGCAGACAGTTTCAAAGAGTGAGCACTGCTATGTCAACAGAGCAGCAGAATTTAGAAGAAATAGGAAAGACTATTCAGTTTGAGGCCAATCTTTATTTAAGTTGTTCTTGTGACTAAGTCCATTTTAATAAGAAAACACAGCAAAGTCATTGTAATAAAAAAAAAGCAACATAAAATAGCAACTTGCCTGTAACCCAATATTCATCCAGGGTTTAGCTGAGAGGGGAATAGTATTCTTAAAGCCCTGATTGGTGGGCTTCAGTTACTTGCTCTAACTGTGGAATGGGCCAGGCCAGCAGAGGACTAAAGAACCATATTATTCTTACAGAAAGTTGTTGTTTTTTATGTGTATATGTAACTAAACTGCTTTGATATGATGTCATTTGTCTCAGATATCTTATTTAAAATTTTTTTTTATGTTTATGGGTCTTTTATCTGCATCTATATCTGTATGCCATGGGTGTTCAGTGCTCATCGATCCCCTGGAAGTGGATATATGAACTGGTGTAGTTGCTGGGAATTGAACCTGAATGATCTAGGAAGAGAAGCCAGTAGTCTTAACTGCTGAACCCTCTCTCCAGCCCCAAGAGACAGTCTTTTTGTTGATGGACTGCAAGGCACAGAGTCACAGGGACATAGGTTGTTTTCCACTGGACATGGGCAATTGCACATTGGGTTGCCATAGCTGGAGGAGTGCTATGGTCATCTGGTATGTAGTGAACTACATAGCCCCACACAGCAGAATTATCATTTCTAGGTGTCAGCGTCATTGTGGCTGAGAAATGTTAATCTGATGAAAGGATGTTAGGCCCAAGGGCAGATATGTAAGAAACAGCTACATTTTTGAGCCAATTGTTTTGAATTATTCTTAGACACAAATAAAGCAAATCAAATTAAATTCTCAAAATTTCTATTTTTCAGTGGCTGTTAGCAAACTCAGAGTCATATTTGTAGTAGGGTCAACTATAACAAACATACCTCCTATTCTTCATTTATTCATATATGGTTTCATTTTGTAGCTCACCATCCAATGGCCTTTGTCTTTTTCAGCTATTTCTAGTTTATGATATTTTGCTCTATTTATTTGTTTATTTGTTTGTTTGTTTTACATCCTGACCACGGTTCCCCTCCCTCAATCTCTAGGCCACCCCTATTCCAGCATATCCCTAGCATACAGGACAGACTGTAGGTAGAAGGGTATGTGACTGGGTGATGTTCCACTCTCTCCACTTGAAGTCTTGTCTGATCATAGAAGATGACCAGTTCAGGCTATGTATCCACTATTACTAGAAGTCTTAGCTGGGGTTTTCCTTGTAGATTCCTGGGAGATTTCCTTGTGCCAGGTTTTTACCTGACCCCCAGATACCACCCCCCACTGCTTTTCAGGAGGCTCTTTCAGTACCCGCCCCCCCCAACCTGATTGCTCATGTTCCCATCCCCACCCACCCATAGTCCACTCACAAAAATCTCTTCTATTTCCTCTTCCCAGTAAAATCCAGGCATCCGCTCCCTGCACTGTGAACACTCCTTGTTACCTAGTCTCTCTGGGTCTGTGGATTGCAGCATAGTTATCCTTTATTTTACAGATAATATCCACTTGTGAGTGAGTACATACAACGTCTTTCTCGGTCTGGGTTACCTCACTTAGGATGATTTTTTTTCTAGTTCCATCCATTTGCCTGCAAATTTCCTAATGTCATAGTTTTTAACAGCTGAATAATACTCCATTGTGTAAATGAACCACATTTTTTTTTTTATTCATTCCTCAGTTGAACAACATCTAGGTTGTTTCCAGGTTCTGGTTATTACAAATAAGGCTGCCATGAACATAGGTGAGCAAGTGTCCTTGTGGTATGATTGAGCATCCTTTGGGTATATGCTGAAGATTGGTATAGCTGAGTTTTGAGGTATATTGATTCCCAGTTTTTTGAGAAACCAACACACTGACTCCAAAGTGGCTGTACAAGTATGCATTCCCACCAGCAATGGAGGAGTGTTCCCCTTGCTCCACATCCTCTCCAGTGTTAGCTGTCACTTGTATTTTTGATCTTAGCCATTCTGTTGATATTTTGTTCTTTTATAAGTTCCTGAAATTTGTCTGAAACTTTAAACATCTGGGGGTACAGATAAATAAGTAAATGCATAAAATAAAATATTTCCAATTTTTAAAAAAAATTTTTAATTTTTTTTTTTTGGTTTTTCGAGACAGGGTCTCTCTGTGTAGCTTTGTGCCTTTCCTGGAACTCACTCTGTAGTCCAGGCTGGCCTCAAACTCACAGAGATCATCCTGCCTCTGCCTCCTGAGTGCTAGGATTAAAGGCATGTGCCACCACCACCCGGCTTAAAATAAAATATTTCTAGTCTGAGAACAAGCAAGGGCTTACTCAAAAAAAGTACATAATGAAAATTGCTAGCTGTGTGTGTGTGTGATACTCTGTAATTCAGCACCTGAGAGATGGAGTCAGGAGGAGTAAGAGTCCAAGATCCAAAACCTAGAAGAAAAACAGATGTATCAATAGCTAGTGAGTGTGAACCCTTAGGCTTAGAATATGAAATTCACTTGAGTTTTAAAGAAACAAGACATGAAACAAAAGATTGAAAATGCAATGTTTTAGTGCTAAACATATTCAGAACGTTAATACTATATGTAGCATAATGACCAGAGTACACTGAGTTGTCAATAAACATTTGTTGATTAAATAAATACATTTACTCTGTCTCCATTTTGATAATAGCAAGAGGATTTTCTTTCAAAGTGGCTAGATTCAATGAAGTCATTATTGGGCTGGAGAGATGGCTCAGATGGTAAAAGATTTGTTGATCACTGGGCAGGTGCTGAGAAAACAGTGATGGGAAAGTCATTAGATTTCCTCTTCAAAAACTAGAGATATTCATAGAGAGACCCTGTCTGAAAAACAAACAAACAAAACCAAACCCAAACACCCACACTAAAACAAAACAAAAAACCCTATTTAATATTAACAGTTCCATTACTTTCCTACATGTTAAGAGCTAGCATCATCTGGGACCCTTACTACCTATTAAATGCTACTATTATCTTACTTAGAATATTTCATTTAATGTATGTAAAAACACAATAATATAAATATTATAACTTCATTTTGCTACTGTAGAACTGGAAATCATCTAAAACAACAGATAGTTAGCCTAATTATGACGAAAAAACCCTTATCTAAACAACATGATGGAGATTAAATGGTAGTATGAGAAGATAGAGGATGAAGATCAGCATGTGTAGGGAGACAGAGAGGGTGTCTATTGTAGGCATACTTCTAAAGATGAATTGTCAAGATTTCCCATCCCATTCCCTAGGAATGAGACTGTAACGTGATATTACACTCATAATTATGCCACATTGCATAGTAAGAGAATTTTACAGATGCAGTTAGTGCTTCTAGTGAGTTGATTTCCTGTGAATTGGAAGGGAGATCATCAAGGTGGGTTCAGACTAATGATATGAGCCCTTTGAAAGCAGAGCTTTGTCTCTGTTCAGTGAACTGCTTCTCACCTTGAAGGTGAAATTATCCCAGTGAACCAAGACCAGAGTTAGCATCTGGGAGCTTCTGCTGATGCCTGATGGCAGCCAGCAGGGACATGGGCACCCTAAGTCTTACAGCTCCAGGGAGGTAAGTTTTGCCATGAGTTGGAAGCTGATTTTCCTGAGAACTTCCAGAAAGCAGCAAGACTGTCTGATAATTAGTTGCCTTACAAACATATAATCAGATAATCCAGTCCATTTTCTTCCTTCCTCCCTCCCTCCCTCCCTCCCTCCCTCCCTCCCTCCCTCCCTCCCTCTCTCTCTCTCTCTCTCTCTCTCTCTCTCTCTCTCTCTCTCTCTCTCTCTCTCTCTCTCTTCCTCTTTCTTTCTCCCCACCCCAACAGGGCCTCACCATGAATCCCTGGATAGCCTGGAACTTGCTATGTAGACCAGGCTGGACTCAAACCCACAGAGCTCTGCCTGCCTCTACCTCCAGAGTTCTGGGATTAAAGGTGTGCATCATCTCACCTGATCCTCCAATCAATGTTGGGCTGGACTTGTGACCTACAAAAATGTATAATACTTACCAGGCAGTGGTGGCACATCCCTTTAATCCCAAGACTGGAGTGGAAGAGGCAGGCAGGTCTCTGTGAGTTAGAGGCCAGTCTGGGCTGCAGATCAGGTTCCAGGACAATCAAGGCTATACAGAGAAATCCTGTCTTGAAAAGCCAAAAAAAAAAAAAAAAAAAAAAGAGAAAAGAAAAAGAAAAAAGAAAAGAAAAAACCCATAGCACTAACTTCACTAACTTGATGCTGAAATATGTCACCAAACTTGCAACACAGTATGAAGTAATACACAATGAAGGTAGCCATACTGGATTCCTGATTTCCAAGTTGACTGGGTGAAAATAAGAAGCTGGAAGGTGAGGTAGTGTCATGGTTGAGAATCCTTGTCCTGAGATTGGAACAGCAGTCACTTCATGATGAACAGAACAGAACGCAAAGAAAAATGCATGGCTATTTTTTATTAGTACAGCCTACAAGGGGCAAATAACATTTCTGCCATCCCCATCAAGAGAACTTAATCCTGTTGACATCAAGTGCCAGAGGTTTCATCTCTGTCAGGAGTTGTGAAATTACAGCTCCCAGGATCAGTCCAGCCCACTGCTTATTTTGTAGGTGACAATTCCTTAGAACCTATCGAGTAGCTATCTTATCAGAATTGAAACTTTCCATTGTGGACCAAGGAGGGAGACTCTCAAGGGGCTGAAAGCTGCTGCAACTTCCAAAATCTGCAAGGCCTGTTCTCAAGTTATAGAAGCAGCAGCAGCAATTGACTGGGAGGGGTGAGTTTCTACTCAGCCAAGTTGCCTGCACATACATACACAGGATACCCTAGAGATGTATATTCCATCAGTTAACGTCCATGCTAGGGGAAGCTTTTCGATGATGCAGCCACCTTTGAGTCAACCATGTTGCTGTAAGTAACCTCTCACCCATACTTCTGTAAGTCACTCCCATCAACTAACTGGGTCACTAAACTGTACAGGGATGCAATTGTCTCTGTGTTCTGTAGCCAATGTCTTATGTGGGGTGCACAGACACTTGCTCAGGTCTCCCCAGGAATATATACAGCAGAACCTATTTGTGGCCATTTGTTCATACATTGCACACAACTCCTTTCATGTTGTGCAGCAGTAGGTGAGACAGAGACCACATGACCTGTGTGACACTTTCGTGGAATTCTCTGGAGAAAGAATTGGCAAACTGTGATATGGGACATACCCAGTGCAAAGACAAAAATAGATAATAGTAGAAGCATATCCATTTTTTTTAGCATAAAATGACATCATTGAATCACAGTAATAGATAGTATCACTTAGGGGAAATGAGCATGTGGTGAGATGAAAAAGAATTGAGGATTCAGCAGTAACACTGAACTTGAAAGATTAAACATATTTATGTCATGCCCAGTACCCTTTTACAAATGGCTCTTCATAAGAAAGATGTAACTGAGGCTATGCAGTGATGGTGCATGACTTTAATCCCAGCAGGGAGGCAGAGGCAGGTGAATTTCTTGAGTTTGAGGCCAGCCTGGTCCACAGAGTGAGTTCCAGGACAGCCAGGGCTACACAGAGAAACCCTGTCTCGAAACACAAAAAAGAAAATAACAACAGAAAGTATTAAAGAGGAGTATATTTGAAAATTTATTTAAACATTTTAGTTCTGCCTTTTCAGTGAAGGAACTAAGTTATTTCAAGTTCCCCGAAGTGAATTAATATTTTTGAACCTGCTATTGTGCAAATGAGGGTAGGTCTGGGTAGCTGTCTGCCAATTTGGATATATAAAAAAGTCAATTTATTTTCTATGATTTAATTTATATTTTTTGCTTTTAAAAAAAGATTTATTTTTCCAGGTGCACACTTCTTGAATTGTAGCACTTGGGAGGCGGATCTCTGTGGGTTTGAGGCCAGCTTGGCCTACATAGTGAATTCCAGGACAGCCAGAGATGATGGTGAGACTCTGTCTCAAAAAAACCCCCAAAACCAGATCAAGGGGGGAGGGATTTCATTTTCACTTACTTATGTGTGAGTACTCATGTGCACTGCTGTGCTCTTGCACACGTATGAGCTCATGTGTATGCATTCCCATACCTTCCCAAGGAGGACAGAAGAGGACATCAGAAATCCTGAAGCAGAGATACAGGTGGTTGAGAAATGCCCAACATAAGTTCTGGGAACAGAACTCAGGTCTTCTGCAAGACCAGCAAGTTTTCTTGACCTCCCTGCCATCTCTCCAGCCCCTCCCCCGCCATTTCTGTCTGTGTTTTGAGATGGGCAGAAATTTGGTCACAGTCCACCGTGCCTCAGTATATGGTCTGACACCAGAGCATACACAAGACAGCACCCAATGGACACAAAGGGTATTAAAGGAAAATAGAGCACATGGAGCCAGGGCAGAGAAGAGAAGAGAAACTGTTGGATCAAAAAACATTATGTGCATGTGGGAATGAATACTAGATAAAATATGTTTTGTATTTCTGCAAAATCACTGTACTTTAGTGCACACTGGAAGGTCAAAGAAGCTTTAGTGCACACTGGAAGGTCAAAGTCATTCTGATGGCGGTGGCAGCAGCAGCAGCAGCAGCAGCAGCAGCTGCAGCAATGATAACCAGATAGATAAACTTATCAGCAAGAAGTGAAGACAGGCAAGCAGTAGAGATTTATTTCTTGAATTGCTTGGTATCTGGGCCACATGTTAGAAGGCACCACCCACTGTGAGGAAGGGTATCCTTCCATCAGTTAATACATCCAAATACCCACAAAAACCCACCAAGACATGCCTTTCTTAGTTAATTCTAGAGTCTATCACCTTGACAATCAAGTGCATCCATCACAGGTGGCATTTATGTTCCAGGGGTGGAAGGGAAGGGCTTATATAGCCTTCAGATGTGTGGGCTCACCTGGACAGGGTCTCCCTCTGTTGTTACTTGCTTCTAGAGATAGCCTATCCCTCTATACTCTATGTTGCTGAGGCTGTAAATCAGCATGTATTATGCCATAATAATTCTCCAAAGGGCTCCTTTTTTCAAGTTTTTAAAAAATGTTTTCCTTTTATTGAAAATAGCAGCTCAGGCCTTTAATTCCAGCACTCAGGAGGCGGAGACAAACAGATCTATGTGAATTTGGGGCCAGCCTAGTCTACAAAGCAAGTTCCAGGATAACCAGAGCTATTATATAGAGAAACCCTGTCTCAAAAAACTAAAAACAAAATGAACAAACAAACAAAAAGCATATTTTTTTCTCACATAATATATCCTGATTATGGTTCCTCTTTCTCTACTTCTTCCAGGTCCTCCCCACTTCTCTTGCCATCTGGATCTACCATTTTTCTGACTCTCCTTAGAATAAAAACATGCTTCTAAGGGATAATAATAAAATAAAATGAGATAGAACAAAAATTGAGACATTGGAGTAAGGTAAAACAAACAAACAGGAAAAAGACCCCAAGAAAATCACAGAATACAGAGACCCACTCATTTGCACATTCAGGAATCCCATAAAAGCACTAAGGTGAAAGTCATAATATATATTCAGAGGACCTGTAGGGTAAAAAAGAGAGAACTATATGCATAAATAAAATTAAAATGAAAATTAAGATAAATAGTAGTTTCAAAAAAGCCCCAACAAGACATTATGAGACAAAGAACCTCCAAGGATGCCACCGAGTTCATTTTCTGTTGGTCATCTGTTGCTGGATATACAACTCACACTTGAGAATAGTTTGTTTCCCCCAGTGAGACTCCCTTAGAGAAGACTGAATTATCATTTGCTCATGGTTAACAATTTGAGATAGCTTCTGGGTTAGGACACCATCTGGTGCAGACCCATGCAGGCCCTGGACATGCTGCCCCAGTCTCTATGAATTCCTGTGATTTTTGATCATGCTGACTGGGAGGGCCTTGTTTAATTGATATCCTCCACCACGTCTGGCTCTTACACTCTTTCCACCTTCTCTTCCACAGGGTTCTCTGAGGCCCGAGGGAAGGGACTTGATGGAGACATCCTATTTAGTGCTGAGTTTTGTGGTGTCTTTCACTCCTTGCATATTGTCAGGCTGTTAGTATCTGTGTTGGTTCTGTGAGTATCTGCTGCAGGAGGAAGCTTCTCTGATGATGGCTGAGCAAAGGCACTGATCTACAAGTATGGCAGAATGCCCTTAGAAGTGAATTCATTGCTTGAACCATAGTATTGGGTTATCCCCCTAGGTTTCTGGGCTATCTAGGCGCAGGTTCTTGGACACTCCAGCCGTGTCAGGTATGGGTTTCATCTCCTGGAATGGACCTTAAGTCAAATCAGATATTAGTAAGTTACTCCCCCAGTCTTTCGGTAGCTACAGAGTTACCTTCCCATACCAAAGACAGTAGCATGTAGGATTGTAAGCTCTGGGTAGGCATCAGCTCTACTTCTCCATGTTCAATGAGTTATGTTAGTTTTGCCTTCAGCAATGGGGCCTTGCTGTCAGTTCGTGGAGAGCAACCTGTTATCTTGGCAACAGTCATGGTTGTGTGGGGATACCCATGGACTCTTTTGGTCAACAATTCAATTAGATGTAACCCACTTGGAAGCTTCATTTGGTGACAAGAGATGTCCAGCTGGGACTCTCTCTCTCACCCATTATTTGGCAATTTCATTTAGATCGCCTTCATATCTGTATATATTTTGTTTTTTGTTTTGTTTTGTTTTGTTTTGTTTTTCGAGACAGGGTTTATCTGTAGCTTTGGAGCCTGTCCTGGACTAGCTCTGTAGACCAGGCTGGCCTCGAACTCACAGATATCCACCTGCCTCTGCCTCCCGAGTGCTGGGATTACAGGTGTGCACCACCACCGCCTGGCTGTTTTTTCTTTTTCTTTTCTTTTCTTTTTTTTTCTCTCTTTTTTTTCTTAGTGTGAAGAGCTGTGTTCCAGGGACAAAAAGCCCTTGCTAAAGAAATTAAATATTAATGACAATTGCAAAGAGCAAGTGGGGTGCGGGAGCGAGCGGGCAGAAGTTTTGGCTGAGGTACCCAAGGCTGGGACCATGCCCCTTCTAGGGATTAGCTGAGCATTCTGCTGAATAGCCATCAGTAGCCATCTGAGGTCCCAGATGAGGAGAGTGAAGCCCCCAGAAGACGCATGTGGCTTGGATTCCTGCTGACTCCAGGACTGGATGCCCTTTTTCTCCATGACGACCGTCAGTGGCTAGGAGCAGCTGGAGGACGGCCTCCAAGGCACGGCAAGGTGGGCGAGAGGTGACCTCACTCTTTGCCTTTGGACTTCCCCTGGCTGCTGCTCTTGAGCCATCCTTAAAAGAAAGCAGCTGGGGTCACCTGTGAGTGCAATCTGGCCTAAATCTGTTGCCTCCCTTCCAGACCAGCCCCCAGAGTCCACTCTAACTGCCTGAGGGCAGAGGAAGAGGGCAGCCTGCAGGACAGACACGCCCCTCCAAACACCCACAGCTTCTGCCTTGTGAGCCTTCTTGAAAACTGAAGCCCAAGAAGTTTGTCATCTGTCCCCATCTTCCTCCCATCACCTCCGGACCCACATTGGACAGATTTCAGGCTGGCTAGGATGCAAACCATCCACAAGGCACAAACTGGACATTCACCCCTGGTCACTGCCCAACCCATCCATATCTGTATATATTTTAGAAAGCTTCTACTATATTAGGTTTCTATACCATCCCTCAAATGGCCCGTCATTTTAGCTGTCTTTCTCCATGTTCCTCACTTGCCCCCCTCTTCTGTCTCCTTTTCCAGCTGATCTTCCCATCCAGTCCCCACCCATACATTCACAACTAAATATTCTATTTCCATTTTATAGATCTTGACCACCTCGTCCCTTACACTACACCTAACGTTTGTGGTTCTAAGGATTGTAGCTTGGTTATCATTGGCTTAATAGTTAGTACCCACATATAAATGAATACATACCATATGTGTCTTTCTGGGACTGTGTTACTTCACACAGGAAGGTTTTTTTAGTTGCATCAATTACCTGTGATTTCATTTTTCTAAATAACTGGTAATATTGCATTGTGTAAATGTACCTACCACTTTTTTCTTAAAGATTTATTTATTTTTAACTATGAATGCTCAATCTGCATTTATGACTTCATGCTAGAAGATGGCATCAGATCCCACTATAGATGGTTGTGAGCCACCATGAGTTGCTGGGAATTGAACTCAGGAACTCTGGAAGAGGAGCCAGTGGTCTTAATCGCTGAGCCATCTCTCCATCCCTGTACTATGCTTTTCTTATCCATTCATCTGTTGACAGATATCTAGGTTGTTTCCAGTTTCTGGCTATGTGAGCAGAGCAGCAATGAATATGGCTAAACAAGTGTCTCTGTGGCAGGATTATGTATCTTTTGGGTATATGTCCAAGAGTGGTAGAGCTGGACCTTGAGGTAAATTGATTCCCATCTTCTTGAGGAAATATTACACTGATTTTCACAGTGACTGTCTAAGTCTACACTCCAACAATGGATGAGTGTTTCTCTTACTGCACATTCTTGCCAGTATGAACTATCATTTGTTTTATTGATCTTAACCATTCTGATGGGTTTAAGATGAAATCTCAAAGGAGTTTTGATTCACATTTCCCTGATGACTAAGGATTTTGAACATTTCTTTAAATGTTTCCTCCTCTGAGAAGTATCTCTTTAGGTCTGTACTCCATTTTTTAAACTGGGTTATTTGTTTTCTTGATATACAGTTTTTTTGAATTCTTTATATATTTTGGATATTAGCTCTTATTGGCTGTGTAGTTAGTAAAAATCTTTTCCCATTCTGGAGATTGCCACTTTGTCTATGTAATAGTGTCCTTTGCTGTGCAGAAGCTTTTATGCTTCATGAGGTCCTGTTTGTTAACTGTTAACCTTAGTGTCTGTGCTAAAGGTGTTCTGTTCAGAAAGCCTTCTGTGCCAATGTGTTCGATGCTATCCCCCACTTCCTCTTCCGTCAGGTTCAGTGTATCTGGTTTTATGTTGAGGCCTTTGATCCATTTGGAGTTGAATTTTGTTCAGGGTGGTCAGTATGGATCTATTTAGATTCTTCTGCATGCAGTCATCCAGTTTATTCAGCACCATCTGTGAAAGGTGGTGTCTACTCTTCAGCATGTATTTCTGGCTACTTTCTAAAACAATCAAGTGTCCAAGGTATGTGGTTTTATATATGGATCTTCAACTTGATTCCATTGATCAATGTGTCTGTTTTCGTTCTAATACCATGCTGTTTTTGTTATAGCTTTGTAGTACAATTTGAGGTTGGGCTTGGTGATACCTCCAGCGGTTCTTTCATTATTCTTGATTGCTTTAGCTATACTGTTTTGGTTTTTTTTTTTCTGTGTGTGTGTGTGTGTGTGTGTTTAAGTTTCCATAAGAAGCTGAAAATTGTCAAGATTCCAATAGGCTTCTATCAATGGGAAACAATGCTTAGAATTAGGAAGAACAAGAAAGGGGAAATATGATCCAGCAGGTCACCAATTATAGCCAGCATTACTCCAGCAGAAAAGAAAGTTTAGGCCTTGAGCCTCTAGCCTTTTATATATCCAATAGTAGGATACTCTACTTCTTCAGAAATATCTTCTTCATAAGACCTAAGATAGATTTCAGAGGTTCATGCAAAGACCACAAGTAAGAGGGCTCTTTTCTTGAAGTCCCTAGATTTCACTAACATTATGTGCACTCTCCTATTCTCCTATCATTGGGCATAGTAGCTAATAAATAATTGCTAATGTTGGCATCTCATTTTTTTCTTTCATCCTCATAACACCTGCTTATCCCCCTTTATTCATGTCCCTCATTCTGAAATCCCAAAGGGTTTTCTGCATTTCTATCATGTGTTGGACTCAAACCTGTGTGTTCTGTGTCCAATCTGTGTGGACTCTGCATCTTTCCCAGCTGTCTGGGTTGCTTCCTGCTGAACTTGACATAGCAGATGCAGTTTCTCTGCTTTGTCCTGCACCCCTGGCATCCTAGTCTGTCTGCATCATGTTGAGAATATTTGGAGGGATCTATGCAGCTCCGTAAGAACCACTAACCTAGAATCACACTATTAGAGGCTGTCCTTTCACTCTGCTTGATGCAGGCCTTTTGTTTGTTTGTTTGTTTGTTTTGTTTTGTTTTGTGCACCTTGACCTTTCCCCTAGTAGTAAGAAGTGTCCTTTGTCATGAGCTGCAAAATCCAAACTCACCTCTAGTATGTGGCACCATATCAGAGATTCAAAAATATCTAAGCTGTTTAAAATTTCCGCTCCCCTCTTTCCCAAACCACTAGGCTATTTTCTGGTCGTGTGTGTGTGTGTGTGTGTGTGTGTTTCTGTGTCTGCACACTCTAACTGTTCATTTGGATAAGCCTTTCAACCATAAGTTCCTAAGAGCCTAAGATTGTATTATTGTTTGGGGTTCTAGGGATTTAACTCAGTGCTTCTGAGATGGTAGGCAAGTGCCCTAACATTGAACCATATCTCAGCCCTCTAAGGTGGGAAGGTGCTTCAGGTTTGAAACTAAAAACCTGTATAGAAATTTATTTCTTGTTGCTGGCATTCTTTGTGTTTGAGTCACACTTCTTTTCTGAGATAGTGTGGCTAACATCTTTATCACTGCCCAATAGAGGAAGCAGGTAGGGATAACCAGAAATAGAAAGTGAATCTGCTGGCATTTGCACAGCATCCTTCCTGTAAGTGTTTTAGTGTTTAAGCTCTCTCCCAACCAGCATTGTTGTCCTTATTTTCACTTTTCCCCTTTCCTGATTGCCACCCTCTTCTTTGATTTTGCTCCATGGCTCCAGTTTCTTTTTTCTAGGTGTTAGTTAGCTTTATACTATGGTATTCTGTATTTGTTTGTGCTATGGCAGTTCCCACGTTTCAAAGACTGGTATCAGTCATACACATTGGGATAAAGTTCTATTTCCATCTGGATCTCCAGTCTTTAGGAAATAATTTGGCATAGAAGAGGCATTGTAGATTGACAGGAAACTAATCTCTAGGTAAAAATCCATTGTCCAAATTTTCTTGTTTGGAGATAAGCAGTTATGATAGTAATTCTGGGAGTAGATGACTATTATTATCTTCATTTCACAGAGGGGAAGAGTTAAGGGCACAGGGCACAGAAAGGTCCAACAGTTTGTCCAAGATCACACAATATGAAGCAAAGAATCATTGTTTGATTCCAGGTAGCTTGGCCCCAGAATGGTACCGACAGCCATTAGGCCTTGATGCCTCATACATTGGCTTGCCTTTGGTAAGAAGATAGCACACTCATTATATGACCCAGTTTACAAAATTCCACTCATATAACATGCTTACAAAGAAGCACAAAGGAAAGAGAATATGAGAACATGGATTCTATTTTTTCACTCATTATTAGTAAGGATGATTTATTGACATGTTTATCTTAGAAGCACCAGGTGGCCAAGGGTGAAATCCTTATCACTGTCACCGATAGATGAGGATGCTTACAGTGTCCCACTGTCAAGCTCAGCCTTACCTGTTATACACCCCACAAGAAGCAGTGAGCAGAGAACCTGCAAGGTCAAGGAGAAATCACTCCCAGTGCTAAGGAATCTACAAAGAAGGCAGGGGGTGGACAGATCAGCATCTTTACATGGCAGAGAAAGAAGAAAGTAACGCAGAGTTTTTGTTTATTTTTTTTTTCAGAGCCACCAAACTTAAGTCCAATGGTAAATCTAATGGAAGAGCTATGGCTGTGGCATTTGGTAAAGCAAGCATGTCTTTCTATAGAAACTTAACTTACCCCACCAAGTTTAAATGTTAAATTCTTATTATTTTAGTAAGTGTAATAGATTTGTACAATTGTTTTTGTCTGAGTAATAGTTAATCTGGATAGGCTTATATATTACTTATAACACAGAAAACCATATTTTTGTTAGCTATTTTCATTATAAACTATAAAAATATTCTAACTTGATTTTTATTGAAATTTTGATATCTAACTAGGTTTCCATTGAGTTCCATATTAAACGTATCTCTCTGCAACTAATGGGATATCATGAAAAGTTTTCCTTATCCAAATAAAATTTAGCCACAAATTACCATGGGGGAAGGAAACAAGCTCAACTCAAACATTGAGCATAGAAAGGAAACATCAAAAATTAGAAGGTCCTTTGGCCCATTTTGGACAAAGAACAAACACACATTCATTTATTCATTTATTTAAAAAGTGTTGAATACCTATTATATACAAGGCAAAAGCTGGTATTAACAATGTATATTAGAATATGATAATAAATGATGACTCTAAACAGGACCAGTCCATCAACTCATTTATGTTCTAATGGCTGGTTAAGTGAAATGATGGGTGCTGTCCATTAAGGCTCTTAAAACACCCACAATCCTGGTAAGTAATAAGCACTGTAGTTATAGTTACACTTTGTTTCAAGGCTAATAAGTAATAACACCTCCACTGAGGTGTTTAGAACCCAAACTAGTTACTACTAAGGGTGAAGAAGTAGACAGGTAACATAAGCCAGATCTAGTGTTCCATCTGATTATTGGTTAGTATTTGACATGGTGTATAACTACATCAAGTACCTAGTAGTATGCATCTCAAAATGCCATGTTAAATACAAGTGTATTGTTAATAACAAATGGAATAAAGAACAATTAATGTGGACATTTCATTGAGGAAATAGTAGTCCACATTATCTAGATGTAACTTTCCTACCACTTACTAAACTCAAATATTTATCATCTTGGTTTTGTGTGTGTATTTTACAATATGGGAAACTTGTAACATGGTATCACTCATTTTTTCATGAAATTTGGAACTGTGGGAGAGTGTTGGCTTTGTTTTATTCTTATTTGATATAGGAATTAAAGCCATGAGTAGTGGTAAAATTTGAAAAATGGAACTAAACACGTGAAATCATAATTCTTTACTTTTACAATTTTTTATTTTAAGTTCTTCTACTGTATTACTATAAAATCCCAGTGTTATGGAATTCCTCAGCATGTCTCCTGTCGAATAAATTTAATAGAAAAACTTCAGGTTTTCAGTGGTTATGGTTCTTTCCTGTACAAGATTCAAGATAATTGTTTTAACAATTATTGTCAGGTAAAAATAGTTTCTTTGATTGATACATGAAAATTCCATATATTTCCTCTCATTAGCAATAATGCTAATATTCTCCATGAAGCTACAATATGGCAGAGATTTTTTTTTAAATAATTGAAATGTGTTAATGAGGGTAATATTTTCATGCTAAACTAAGTGTTGAGTATTCACACATGAAAATAATTCCTTTATTACATATGATCTATGTTTTTATTTGCCTATATAGAAGTTTAGTTGTTAACAGTAGAAAGGCTAGTACAACATGGTGGCAATCGACTTTCTTGACATATACAGGTTTATGTGGACCAAACATTCTTTCAATTAGCCCTGGTCTTTGCAGTCAGGAACTTCTTGTTTGTAGTGTCTTAACTAAAAGACAGGGAAGCTATAAGAACAAGCTATGAAAAAAAGTAAACATAAAGGTTTAAACGTAAAAGTCTTCTCTCTGATTATTCTGTTTTCTTTATTGAACATAGCCTGGATGCTTTTGTGCCTCTAAAGGATTAGAACATATGGAACAGGTAGATGTAGCACAGAAGCAGAAAAAACATGGCTGTAGCTTCAACCACACAGTCATTACCAGCAGTCCTTTGAAGGGGCCCCATGTCTTACAGGCAGGACTTCTCAGAAATACTACTGTTCCTATTCTCATAATTTTCAGGCAAAACAATGTTGCATTCCACAGAGTTCCCAATAGTGGCAAAGCTCCCCTCTCCTGCATCCTTATATCCCATGTACTAAATTCAGTGTTTCTTGGAACTGTGAGGTTGGCATGGAAGAGTTCATCTCTCATCCCTCCAGTGTCATTTAAGTCTTCTGAATATCTTCTTAGAAATGGGGGAGGGGGCCTAAGAGAAAGGGAATGGTGGATAGAAGGGAGACAGTTTCTGGAATTTTGAAACACCACCAAGGCACGGGTAATTCAGTTATCTGGGGTGACCAAATATTTCGAACTGCTGCCAGTTCACAGAACAAGAGTTCGTGACTGCCTTTGTCAGTTCCCCAAACATGTACTAGTGGATGAATTTCAGATTGGCCTATTTAATGGGAAGAGGCACTCTTGAGTGACAGGGAGGCCTGGGGCTGCAGTCATTGGTAGCAGACTCCAGTCTGGCCATGCTCTCCAAGCCCTAACTACACAGCTGGTTAAGAAAGTGCATCAGTTACATAGGAAAAAGCGTGTGCTTCCCCTCCAAAGTCCAGAAGTGCTGGAAAACTGTGGTGTATATAATTCAGAACAATATACTACGTGCACAAAAGGAGTTTTATCATAACATAAAATTAAAAAGTAACCATTTCATCACACAGTTACACTGCTGTTTTCCTTTTTTTTTCCATTTTCTAGATTTGTCCTTTTTGTTTCATTTTTTTTTTCATTTCCATTTTGATTTTATTTTATGGAAGCCTCGGGGAGGGTAAAGATTTGGTCCACTGAAAATTAGTCACCCTCAAGGATATATATATTAGAAAAAAATATGAGCAGCAAGACTCTCTGGAAATAGATTCTGTTCGATGTAGCTAGTCTGTCTTTTCTGTTTTGCCCTCTTTCACAGCAGCTTCTGAAGCTTTCCGCAGTGGGGCTTTCTCCGAGTTGGCATGTCCTTGGCCGGAGTCTGCCGTACCGCCATTTTTGTGAGTAGTGTGTTTTTCCAAGTAGTTAAGCATCTCACTGAGGACTGTTTGGAAAGTGCTTAGAGCTGCACATATTGCTGGTGTCCCAAAACCATGAGTGATCAAACTGGAAATGAGAAGAAGTAGGAAAAAAAGGTGAATAACTTGGAATACAAAAATCCCTTTATTTAATTCAGAACATTCCATTGAACACTTACTGCATTCTGTGATATTTCTGCTTATTATGGAAAACAATACAATTCAGTTATTCCCCTTGGCCAATAAGATCAATAAGAAGCTTACGATCTATTGAGACAAAGGCTCATTGTTGCCAGACTTTATGTGTACAAATGATCAGCAAGTCTGAGTAACATATAACTTGTTTCTTTATCTTATTAGGAAGTAGGTAGAACATGTGTCTCTCTATAAGCAAGGATCATCTTGCTTCCCAGAGAATGTCATGCATGCATGTGTAGGCATAGGTCACACTTGAGAAAGATAATTCAGGATATTGAGAGTAACTCTTGGAGACTAGGAAGAGGATTGGAAGGTCAGGTAGTAAGGAGTGGATGCAATTAACACATGTCATATGCATCTCTAACATTGTTACAGTAAACTATGTGCCGTTTTGTATAACTAAAATGACTCGTAAGACAATCAGAGTTGACTGAGCGCACATGATAGCTGGTTCCTCTGACTTCATTCCTTCCTTTCATGGCAATAGCGCCTTTCTAGGCACATAACCATCCACCTGTGGATTGTATTGTAGCTTCTTCTTCCCTGCTTTGGAGAAGAGACCAATCTGTCCACAGCAGAATATCAATTAGACAGAGGTACTTCTCATTGCTTATATAGAACTGAGTAGCTTTCATTTCTTTGCAAAGGATCTGTACATTATACAGGTGAAGTTACCACGTTGGTGACGGAGACAGAAAGAATCTATTTATATCAAGACTCCGAGATATTGAGAAATAAAGTTCTATCACATGTAGGCTGCTCTCTTTGTCTTGGAAGATAACTAAGAGAAACTAGTAAGTTCATGTGGGAAATGTTGTTTCAAGCTTGGCATAAATATCACTTCCAATTATAAAAGGTATCTCTCATTGAACAAACAGATAGCTGCACATTAGGCCTCTTGTGAAGAAAACCATTCATATTGTTCATTTGTGTCAAATTGTCCTAAAGTGATACTGTAAGCTTTCTTCCCAAAGCTTGCATCTTATAATAATAGAGAATGCATACTGGGTACATGTTAGGTATATACTATATCATATAATACAGTATTGTGTATATATGCATATGTATTCTATATCCAATAAGTAAAGCTACTAACTGTGTACAAATATAAGTTGTTAAAGTTACAATGACAATAGTTTTTCATTAGATGCTCCCATCTTAGTATGTTACTTGCTGCTAATTACCACTCTTAAGATATATAATCTTTATCATCAAGAAACGGGTTGTTAAACAATGCAAACAAGGACTCTAAGTTAGCCTACTGATGTACCTTAGTGAAAATGCTAGCTGGGTGGTGGTGGCGCACGCCTTTAACCCCAGCACTTGGAAGGCAGAGGCAGGTGGATCTCCATGAGTTCGAGGCCAGCCTGGGCTACCAAGTGAGTTCCAGGAAAGGCGCAAAGCTACACAGAGAAACCCTGTCTGAAAAAAAAAAAAAAAAAAAAAAAGAAAAGAAAAGAAAGAAAATGGCGAGGGTGGTGCTCTGGCTATAGTGTCCTGTCCCCATTACAGTGCATAGTGCCTTTTACAGAGGTTAACAACTGTGATATACTCATTGACAAGAGTAAAATTTTTGCATGTCCTTCATGCTGTTCTAGAGATTTCCAA
Source organism: Peromyscus maniculatus bairdii (assembly GCF_049852395.1). Classification (NCBI taxonomy): domain Eukaryota; kingdom Metazoa; phylum Chordata; class Mammalia; order Rodentia; family Cricetidae; genus Peromyscus; species Peromyscus maniculatus. The sequence goes on along the minus strand of NC_134872.1, from coordinate 56,237,491 downwards.
CATCTTTGGGATAACTTACAAAAATTTACCCTGACTTTAGCTAACATTAATATATGTTGAAAAGAAAAGCAATACTTTGGTCACTGATAATTTAATAAATAAGAATAGTCAAGACTTCAAGCTATTGTTTGCAACAAAATTTGTATTATAACATACCACTATATGTCAATCAAATACGTATGTTTTTGCAGCATTCTCTTAGGTTGAAAACCAGGCAAGCTTATTTAATTCAATTTCTACAATGAGACAGCTGCAGGGAAGTCATGTGATATGAGATAGAACAGGACAGGAAGTATGGATGCTAAATGGAGTTGTGTGAAGTTATACATGAATCTATTATGGTGGCACTCAGCAAAGGGATCCTTTAGATAAAATATAAGCACATTTCATTTATTAGAGCTGGGTTATAGTGTTTAGCTTCACTACAGGTAAATGGTAAACTTAACAGCCAGTACTTGAACCTTTAACATGATACTGGCCCCATTCTTAGCTCGCTATCTGTGTCTCCTCACACATCCTACCTGTAACGTTAGTGAGTAGACACAATTATTTTTAGTTTATAGGTGAACCAAGTCCCAGAGGATGCAACTAAATGATTTGCTTGAGAAACCAGGTATTCTGTATTTTGTTCTTCTCAGTCTGAAGGCATATTTGACTCCTTTCCTTTGAGAAATCTATTTATAATGTTTTCATTGTACATCTGCATCTATATCTGTGCACCATGTGCTTGCAGTGCCCACAGAGGCCAGAAGAGGGCATTGGATCTCTTGGAACTAGAGTTCCAGATAGTCCCCAGCAGCCATGTGAGTCCTGGGAACTGAACCCAGGTGCTCTGCAAGAGCAATAAGTGCTCTGGATATCTAAGACATCTCTCCAGGCCCAAACCCTTTTCCTGGCAGTGACTGTAGTTCAGTTTTTTTTTTTTTTCTGAAATAATGTTGCTCTGTGCATTGTCTTCATATGCTTAGTCTTCATATGCTCCAAGGACTTGAGAGACTGAAGCAGGAGGATTGAATGTACAAGGAAGCCAGAGTTACACTGTAAACTACTGTTTCCCACAGACACAAATCAAATACAGACTACATAGATATGCATACATACTATAATGACTTGTGTTCTAAAAAGAACTGTCCCCAGGTTAAAAGATATCTCTTAGCCCAGGAGGCTTTCTTGTGGGATCAGCTTTCTGTGTCCAGAGCATGCAGCTGGCATTAATAGTTCGTGATGTCATCTTTTCCCTCCATTGAGAATCACGTTTTCAAAATCTTTATATTGAAAGCCAGGTGGTGCACACCTTCAATCCCAGCACTTGGAATGCAGATCTCTGAGTTCAAGGCCAGCCTGGTCTACAGAATGAGTTCCAGGACAGCCAAGGCTACACAAAGAAACCCTGTCTCAAACAAACAAACACAACAACAAACCACTTCACATTGACTCTAGTCTTAGACTCTTAGTGTTTGAGGAAATTATTTGAACAAGAGAACAATGGTCTGACTAGAACACCTATGTTTTTCCCAACTCTAAGCTTCACTTTAAGAATATTCACAGTAGGGATTTCTTTTTCAAAATCATGAAGTTGAAGAACTTGATGCAAGCTGAAAGACTCCACTTCATGGAAATATCCAAGGTCAACTGCACACTCTTCAACAGAAGCAATGTACTTAACTGTCACTTTCCAACATGGAAATCAATGTGTAAATTTCATTTCTACCTTAATCAATATTATCTGTGCATCAAAAAAAAATGCATACCCACTGCATGAGACAATACCAGCTGTAAGGTACAGGCACTTTCCTAGAGGTTTCCAACAACATTTATATATCTAGAAAATTACAGTGATACAATATCACTTTAAAATTTCTCATGAAATTATATATATATATATATATATATAAAATATAAATTATATATATATATATATAATTTTAAAATGATGGAAAGGGATACTGATACCATCATATTATCCTGTTGATTCTATTCACTCCAGAATAAAATGAGTCCAATCTCCTTCACAATGACACACAGTGTAAACTATACAGAAAAAGTAAAAGACAAAGAAATGCTTTAGGCTGAATTTCAGTTCTAGATAGACTAAGACCGTGGTGATGATTTTTTTGGCTATGACACCAGAAGCACAGACAACCAAAGCAAAAGTAAACAGGTGGAGCTACAGCAAACTAAAAGCCTTGGCACAGCCAAGGAAACAGCAAAATGAAAATGTAGCTCATATCATGGTAGAAACTATTACCAAATCATGGATGCAATATGGTGTTAATACCCCTATGCAAGGAATCCCTACACCTCAGTCATGACATTCAAGAAATCTTGTTACAATAGGCAAAGGATCTAAACAGAAATTCCCCCAAAGATAACAGGACAATGGCCAACAGGTTTGTGAGAAGACGATTAACTCCTTTAATGTGGAAGTAGGCATAGCCTTGATGGTTAACAGCCCTTGTTGCTCTTAAGAGGATCTGAGAGTGGATCCTAGCATCCACACAAAGTAGCATGTAACCTCCAGTGATATCAGCTACGGGGAATCCAATGTATTTTTCTGGCTTCTATGTGTACTTGTACACATGTACACATAGCCACATGTACATATACATACATAAATGAAAGTTTAGAAGATCTTAAAAACTATAATTAATTATCAAGGATAGCAGACTAAAACCTCAAAGAGACATGACTGCACATCCATTATCCTACAGAAGCCACAGGTACTGGCTCCCCCTAGACCTGAAGTTTCAGGAGGTTGTAAGCCACCCAACATGGGTGCTGGGAGCTGAACTCCAGCCTTTGGCAAAAGCAGCATGAGCTCTTAACCGTGGAGCCATCTCTTTGGCCCTTGGGTATGAACATTTTAATTAACAGAAGGTTAAATGCTCCCTGGTTTCATTTGGGAGTCTCTGGTCTCTAGAGTAATAAGAGCCGGTTTAAAACTATGTTCTGAGAACAAGGATGAAAAAAAACACAGAAGCAGATACAGTGCTGGGGGGGGGGGACAGGTAATATTGACATAAGCAGTTGACAGGCTAAATAGTAATTAAGATACTTTTCTTTCTTTTCAAAGAGCTTAATCTTTAAAAGTTGCGATAGCACAATTAATGGGAGGAAGCTTAGTGTTAAGCTAGTAAGGTCTTATCTAGACAAAGAATTGCAGGTAGCCAGGTGGTGGTGGCACACATCTTTAATCCTAGTACTCAGTAGGCAGAGGCGGGCGGATCTCTGTAAATTCAAGGCCAGCCTGGTCTATATAGAGAGTTTCAGTCCAGCTAGGGCTACACAGCGAGAATTTGTCTCAAAAAACACAAGATGAAAATTATTATTATAGGAATTTATTGTAGAACTTATTACATGTAACTTAATAACCTACATTTTCTGAAACATGTTATGAGTATTTCTTTCCCTCTGTCTCTGTCTCTGTCTCTCTCTTGGTTTTTGTTCGTTTGTTTTTCCAGACAGTGTTTCTCTGTGTAACAGCCCTAGCTGTCCTGGAATTTACGTCCTTCCTTCCTTCCTTCCTTCCTTCCTTCCTTCCTTCCTTCCTTCCTTCCTTCCTTCCTTCCTTCCTTCCTTCCCTCCTTCCTTCCTTTTGTTTTTGTTTTGTTCTTGTTCTTTTGAGGCAGGGTTTCTCTGTGTAGCCCTGGTTGTCCTGGAACTCACTCTGTAGACCAGGCTGGTCTTGAACTCACAGATATTTGCCTGCTTTTTGCTGCCCAAGTCCTGGGACTAAAGGCATGTGCCACCATGCCCAGCAGACATTCCTATAATAATGTATTTCAAGTTTTAATCTTGTTTTTATGTGCATGAGTGTTTGCCTACATGTATGCCTGTGCATCACTTTCAGGGTTGGTGCCAACAGAGACCAGAACAGAGTGTTAGATCCCCTAGAACTGGAGTTACAGATGTTTGTGAAGTGCCACGTGGGTGATGGGAATCTAATCTATGTCCTCTGGAAAAGCAGCTAGGGCTCTTAACCACTAAGCCATCTTCTCTAGCCTCATTCGTCAGAGGTCATTGTCACGAGCTATTGCAGGGCCATAATGCAATTACAGTTTATAGCACCTGATAATTCAGATGTCAACCCACCAATGGAATGTTCTCTGATGGGCTAACCTGTTGAGCAAGGCTTGCAGGCCACCGACTCTGAATACTGTTGCTTTCATCTGTAATTTCTTGTGCAATAACAGCTATGATATCTCACCATCACCATACATTTTCATAAAATGTATATATGTAATCTCATGATTATATCTTAGTCTTATGGGCGCATATATCTGTGGGTGGTCAGGAAGATGACCTTTCATTTAGCTGTATAATTTTGATATATAGAAGATATAGTAGGAGATGCTTCATAGCTACATCTATTGTCTCACGAGACTGTAAACACTTAAAGCCTGCTTTGTTCCTTTTACTCAGACTAACAAAAATATCAATCTCTCCTCAGTCTGACACAAACTGCATGCATTTAGCTCATTTTTACTTCAGAGCAAACTCAAACTAGACTAAAGGCCTTTGTAAATGGATCTTAAGTTTAAAACTTTACAGTTATGCATAAGGTCAGCGTCGAAGGTGTCTTGCCAAGGTTACTAACACAAAATACCCTAAGAAAAGCCTGCTAATTCTTTGCTTGCCAAGTCTGCTGATAAAAAGCTATGTCTCACTTCGCCCCCTCCTTCTGGTCCTGACACCTTGGAACCTTGTGTTACCATGGTAATAGCTCTGCTCCTTATCTCCTTCTAGGAATGTGCTATGACCTTGAGGTTTTGGAACTTTTCTCAAGATTGCAAGGAGTCTCCTGTTAGAAATGTATGGATGGTCAGGCAAGAGAGGAGCTAAGAATGAGAGCTGAAAAGAAGCTGTAGGTTTAGAGAAGCAGGAGAATAAAGAGACATGCAATGAAGTATGATATGAGCAAATTCATTCCTTCGCCCTCAGATACTTAGTTTTTCCTCACTTGCTGTAGTGTCGTTTTTAGAACCCTGAAAAGAAGGCTTTAAGGCAGGCCCTTAAAGGTCTTCATTAATTATTATAATAATTATTTCTTTAAGTGGATAAGCTTATCTAGTTTGATTTTACATAAAGTAGTACTTGTTTTTTGTGGTTGGGTGTGTTTGACAAACATTTGTGTAACTACTCCCATTACTAACAAGGATTTCTCAGACCTATTTTCTCACTTCTCACCATCCGGTTCTGACAAAGTGGTGCTCTAAATTCTCTAGCTACAGTTTTTGCTTTTCCTCTGAATTCCATGTAAACCAAATCATAACATCCATGGGCCCCTGTAACTGTGTTCACCAGCCTAACCACTCTGAGACTCATCTATGCTGCTAAGATTTCCCAGTTGGTTATTTTTTATGATTGAAAACCATTCCATTGTGTGCATTTGCCACTTTTCCCCATTGCATTCTATTCCACTTACTTTTCTGTAAGACTGCTGCTTTATTTTAAAAATACATTTAAAAAATATCCAAAATTCAACATTTGAGAGACCTAGTTTCTTATCAGCACTGCCAGGAACCTGAGGGCTTCAGATGGAGACATGGCAGCTGAAGTGTGTCTGTCCTGGGTTCAGTGATGGTGGTGGGATTGCAACGTGCTGTGTTGCTTTTAAAAACTGTAACAAGAGCAGTGTTGATGCAGTTTACGGGGTGATTTTCACAATGCCTGGGACAAAACTCTCTCAAAATGCCCAGTTCAAAATTGGGTAGAAAAGTAATCAGAATGACAGCAAAATGGGGTACACTGATAGCTAGTTGTGTGGTGACACCTCAAGTATGGATTCGAGTGCCCTTGGCAGCCTTGACCAAGCCTTAGTGAAGTGCAGTGAGATTCCTCAGGCCCTACTCTGCTTGACCTATTAATTAGTAAGGAGATCAAAAGAATGCTGGAGTTTTAACTTAGCATCTGGTATTAAAATAGAGAAGAGGGTTCCTATATGGGATAATAGAATTTAAGTCCTGGAATGTCTTAATGTGGTAGATGGTCTAACTGGTAGGCCGAAGTCAATTTTATGAAATTTAGGAGAGATGAAGGAGGAAGAGAGAGGTTTGATTCAAGAGCAGTTCATACAAGGAAAGTCTTAAAATATCAGGAAATTTAAACCCAAAATCAAGAATTCCAAGTTGAGATTTGAACAGCCATAGAGCACTTGCTAGTATATACAAGGATCTGGGTCAATCCCAGCATGACAAAAAAAAAAAAAAAAAAAAAAAAAGCAATAAGATTTTTTTTTGTTTGTTTGGTGAGATGGGAAGCTACCTCTACCTGGAACCACATTCTAATTCATTTTCTGTCTAATGGGATCCAGGTCATTTGGTTTCATTTTCCTATTTACTAATTTTTCCAATGAGAAGGAGGAAAGCTCTGCCAACCAGCTCAGAAGGATGTATTCCCCTGCTGAGAAACACAGACAGTTGTAGTTTATGGCACCTGACTTTAGGGAAAAGGTAACATATTTAACAGTCATCCTCTTAATTTTAGTCATGGTTTTAAAAACTTTTTTGCTAGATTTTCCAACTAACAATCTCTAGAGCATCATTCTACAGCTTAGCCACTGACTTCCTATTGACTCAACTCCAGAAAGTGGGGGTGTAGCCGGATTCACAGGTAAAGCTCCATGTTCCACTTTCCCCTAATGATTAATTAAGCCCTACCCAGGTTTCCACATTTCGGAGATTAGAAGGACACTAAGGAGTAAAGTGGTATTTTCTAGAGATAGTGTGATTCTGTGTGTGAGTATGGGGAGGATTGCACATGTGTGTCATGGATATGTGACATTTCGTGTTTTATATACAAATTTGCACTTGGAGTTGGGCATGTAGAGGGTGTAGATTAATGGTAGAATTTTTGTGAGTGGCCCTGGGTTTGCTGTCCAGCACAGTAATCAATCAATCAACCAACCAACCAACCAACCAACAATCTGATCATCAGATCAAACAGTTATTTACATGCCATCATCTTCTTGATGACTGGAATTGACCCAGTTAAGTTTTGGGTTTTTTTGAAACAGGGTTTCTCTGTATAACAGTCCTGCCTGTCCTGGAACTCACTTTTTAGACCAGGCTGGCCTTGAACTCAGAGAGATCCGCCTGCCTCTGCCTCCGAAGTGCTGGGATTAAAGGCGTGAGCCACCACCGCCCGGCGACCTGGATAAATTCTAATGATATAACTGTAACATTTTTTATTTAGTGATTTATTTTTTGAGACAGGTTTTACTACTTATCCCTGGCTGGCCTTGAACTCACAAAGCTCTTCCTGCCCCTGCCTCCCAAGTGTAGGGATTCAAAGCCAGCACCAGCAGGGACCTTAACATTTTGAAGGTAAGTATATTGAAACATTGTAATCATCTGTTGTTGTGTTAAGTTTTTGATACTGAGTCTTAAATAGCCCAGAGTGGCTTCAGATTCACTATGTAACCAAAGCTGACCTTGAACTCTGGATTTTCCTGTCCCCACTTACTAAATTCTGGAATTCAGGCATGTGTCACCATGCTAGCCTCAACAGTTTCTTTTTCTTATTCATTTATTTATTTATTTTTCTTTTTTCAATTTTTTTTTATTAATTAATTAATTAATTAGAGACAGGGTCTCACTGTGCAGTCCTGGCTGTCCTGGAACTTACTCTGTAGACCAGGCTGGCCACTAGTTCAGAGATCCACCTGCCTCTGTCTGTCTCCTGATTGCTGGGATGAAAAGGTGTGGGCTATCACCTCCGGCATTTCTTTTATCATCTTGTACATTACATCACAGCTGCAGTTTCCCCTCCCTCCCTCCACCCTTTACAGTCCTACCTTCCACCTCTCCTTTCCCCTCAGATCTACTCCTCCTTTTCTCTTAAAAAAAAAAAAAAGAGCAGGCCTCCCAGGGATATCAACCGAAAAGGGCATAACAAGTTACAATAAGTCTAGGCACAAACCCTCTTATTAATGCTGGATGAGGCAACCCAGTAAGGCAGAAAAAGGATCTCAAGAGCAGGCAAAAGAGTCAGAACAGAAGCTCAGCAGTTTCTAATAGTGAAGAATTGAGACTCAGAAACAAAAGAAAAGGTAGACCCTTGTGTGGAACAGAAGAATTCGAGACAATGTTACGGCTTTGCTAACAGTGGTTACAACCCATTTTATGGCAGACCCTGTCTACATTTATAAAATATTCAGCATCAATTCTGAAGATCTAGCAAGAAACTGCTATATAATAACAGTTTGTTCAGATTTTCTGAAACTTTATGTATTGATTAGGGATTTTTTTTTTTTTTTTTTTTTTTTTTTTTTTTTTTTGGTGTGTGTGTGAACTTGGCACAAATTAGAGTTATCTGGGAAGAACTTCAATTGAGAAAATGCCTCCACCAGATTGCCTGTAGGCAAGTCTGCAGGGCATTTTCTTGATTGATTGTTGATGTGGGAGGAAATAGCCTACTGTGGGTGGTGCTACTTGAAAGGAGGTCCTGGGTGCTGTAAGAAAGCAAACAGCATTACTCCACGGTTCCCGATAGTTCCTGCCTTTGGGTCCCTGCCTTGAGTTCTTGCCTTGGCTTCCCCTCATGGTAGACTGTAAACTGTAAGCCAAATAAACCCTAAATTGATTTTAACCTTGGTATGTTATCACAGCAACAGAAAAATGACTAAGACATTGTGTAATTCTTGGTTAAGCACTTAAATTTAACTTATGCTCAAAGCGTTACCCATGCTTATTTAAGAAATATTAGAATCATCAGTGCTTAGCACAAATCTAGAGTGGACATCTATCAGAAAAACCAAAGCATGGTTTGCATTCTGCCAATCTGTGCTAGATAAATGTTACCATGCTGTTTCTACATTAGCCAAACTGCCCTTTGGAAATGCTTTATCTGTACCTGGATTTGTCTAAGCATCCCTGGGATCTCTTCTGAGTCCCTTTCTATCTTGAAAAGAATTGCGTCTGGTACCTAGAAATTCACATATACCAAGCAAACACTGATTTAGTATATATTAAAAATAAAGCAAAAGTTACTTGACTATTTTTTTCTGGAGACTGGGCCACAAAGTTGTGGCTACCAAACACAGATGGGTTTTTATAGTTTTTTTTTTTCAGGCTATAAAAAATTGCCGAAAACAATCAAGTCTGTTAGGCTACACACCAGAAGTATGAACCAAGAAGGGGAAAAAGCAATCATCATTTAGATAGAATGAAAATAATTTCATTTGTAAAATTTTAACTTTTTTTTTTGCCTATACTGGGCTTTGAACCCAAGATATTGCAAATGCCAAGAAAATAGTTTACTGTGAGCTCTACCTTCACCTCCAAATTTCTAGGTAGAAACTGTTTGAATGCACATTTCTGCCCCCCCCCCCCCCCGCCAGCCATCTTTAGGTGTAGGAGAAGGCTGAAGTAAAGTGTGGGTTGTTATACTACCGTGCTGTTACGTCATCTTGCATCACTCTTGACTGTTTGCTTCTCGTGGATCTTTTGATTCCTAGCACTGCATGCAGGGGCTCCTTGTGTTGACCTCATTCCTGTGCTTTTGCTTCTGGGAGGCATGCAAGCCCCAAGACTGCAAGGGAAGACCAGCTTCTCATTGCATCCTCCCCCTATTTACTCACTGAAGACCAAGACTGAAATATAGTCTGAGGCTCTGTGCGTGCCCTTCCCATTACGGTATCAGGTGATATCTGCTAGAAAAGCACATTCTTGCAATCATGGGAACAACAAGGGCAGTCTCTTGGGAATGGACCCCAGAAGACACCAGCAAAGGGTTCTGGGTCTTCTCTGCCAAATTTACATTTATTTAGAACAATGTAGACGAGGTATTTTTTATCTCCTGGAATTAACATTTAAACACAGGCTAGGGAGAGAAACACTTGCCCTGGGGAAAGAGTTAGGGGCTTACTTTTGCTAAAATTTGAGGTATATTTGTTTTTTTATAGTCTAAACAAGGAAATAAAAGAAAGGGGGAAATCAGCTATCATACTTATTCTCTCCATACAGTGTCTTATCTTACAGCATCAAGTGCTTTTTAAATAGAATTTCATTAAGGTGCATAATGAAGGTATTTGAGTCCCAGGTGGCTGGTGGTGGAGAACCACCCAAAGCTGCTCATTACAGTGGCTTTGGCAACACTCACAATGATTCCATGATTTCTTAAGCTGCCCCCCCCCTTCAACCACAAGCACACATAAAAAAATTACCTAGCCAGCTTATTTCTTTTTGTGGATCTTACCCTAGAGATCCCGACTTAATTGGTTTGGGATGAGATCCAAAGGATCAGTATTTAAAAAACTATTCCCAAGCAACTTAAATGCAGCTGGGGAATTGGGCATATCTCCCCAGGGCTAAAGTACACTCTGTGCTGTATCTGCATCAATGTCTCCAGCATTTCCCCAAGAGCAACTGCAGAACTAGAGTTCCAGGGTAAGTTGGTAGGTAGAGTGAGCTATAAAACCTTTATGTGATCAAGTTTTATAAACATGGAGCTATGCAACACTTCAGCTCCGGAAAAGTCAAGGAGCCAATGATAGGTCATTGTGTATTGCAATAATTCAATACAGGTACAACAGTCCGATACCCTTCAACCAAAACAGTCAAGAAACACTTTCAAGGGCCTTCCTATGAGATGGGCACTCTAAAAACCCAATTTGGAGAAGTATGTCTATAACTTCCCTGGTGGTCTATCAGGTTAGGAGATGAATGTCCCTCTGCCATTGTAAGGCCACACTTCTGTGACCATCTCAACCTCTTAATTTCCTACTCATTTTAAGAAAATATAAATAATTTATTTAACATACATCAACTTAAAAAGGACATCATGACAGCTCTTATATGATTAATAAACAAAAGATTTGCCTGGTTTATCTTTAAACTTACATTTTTGCTAGTAAAATTTTTTTTTAATTGTAACATAAGTACAGACCTCAGTCCTTACAGGCCAGTTTCTCTTTGCATTTGGATGTGGCCCTCATTTTAGGAGTTTAAGTTAAAATTAAATGTCAGTCTTATATAGAAGTTTATTTGGGAAACAGGATTTTTTTTTTCTTCACAATTCAGACTGATGATTCCTTATACTCTTTAAAAATAATTGCATGGTCTAGAAGAACATTTTCCCCACACAACTAATTAAATATTTCTTCTTTTCTATACATATATGATTGAGTGCACACGACACAGCACATGTGTGGACATCAGAAGACAACTTTGTGAAGTCAATTCCCCTCCACCATGTGGGTCTCGCAACGGAACTCAGTTCTTTAGGCTTGGGGGCAAGTCCTCTTCCTCACTGAGCCCCCACGAAGGCCCAAGAACTCTTTGAAGAAGACTTGAGAACTTTGTCTCTTGTCTGCTAGAATTAGCTGCATACTTTATGATGTTTTGGTCTTAGATTGAAAATTTAATCAACATTTCCATTTCTTGTACTAAAGATGGGTAATTCTTTTGCAAGAGGAGTAGAGCAAACTATGTGTTCCTAGTCACTGTCCAATCCCAAGAAAGCAGGAAAACAGAAATAATAAAATGTGTACACTTAAGGTTCCCAGGATGGGGGTAAATAAGCTTACAGTAGGAGTGGGACTGTTCTCTGGATATATTGACCAGGACAGAGCCCTTAGAACACCACAGTGCTGTTGCCTGGGATGCCTGTCTTACACGGAACACCAAAGGAAATGGGGAGTGAATATCAGGAGGAGGGGGAGCTGGGGACATGAGAGTTGGCTGCCTCTGCAGCCTGGAAACAGGATGAAACTGGCTGTGCGAAGCCCTCCAGGAGACAGATGTTAGAGGGAGAATGCTATCAATGGGAGGAAGACGTTTCTAATAGACTTGTTAGAAATACAAGAGCAGGCTGTCATTAGAGTTTTCAAACCTGCAATGGGTGACAGCTTGACAGCAAAGCCGGGGGAAAGATCTGAATGGTGAAGAAGAGTCAGAAAGACATGCAAGGGGCCTCCCAACACAGAGACCCAACCGGGAAACATGATCACCAGCAAGCACGTCTGTATGTTTCTTAGTTCTGAAGAGTAACCGCAGTGGTGCGAAAGTCCATTTCTGAAGACAGGAAGCTGTCAGTAGACGTTTTGACTTATACTGGAGAATTAAATAGGCCTATCACTTCCTTCCGTGGCCTGTGACCCTGGGGAGTGAACTCTTGCAAGACATAACCAAGACCCAAGTGAAATATAATCATAATAACATTTGATATGGGTTAGATACAACACATAGAAAGATAAAAGCCTTTTTTTTTTTGCCTCATGTAATTACCAATACTGTGTCTATTCTTTTCTTCATATTTTTTTGATTGATTTCCTTTTTGAGACACTGTCTTGCTATATAGCTCTGGTACTCACTATATAGCCTAGGCTGACCTTGAACACATACCAGCCCTTCTGTTTCTGCCTATCAAGTCCTGGAGTTATAGACATATAACTGGGGTTATAGAGCCACCACATCCAACTTTATATGAAATAATATTGCTTTCCATTAGTTTAGAACTTCCTGAAGAATGTGCTGATCCTTCATCCTCACACTATTATCCATTGGCACAGTGAAACAAAAGAGACAACTAACATTTCGGTTTTCCAAGGTCGGTGCTGAGGAAGAATCTTCCTCATTTTTCTGACAGGCTGTCCTCTCTGAGTTGATCATTAATGGTGTTCTAACTTCTTATTTATATGAGCACATGTGCTCCTGTGACCTCATATTCAAGGAGGTTATAAGAATATGAGACACAAAGAACGGAGACAGTGTTACAATTTCTTTGACCCCAAGTTCAGAAAATTAGGGCTGTGGTTTTGACTTGAGGGTGTGTGCCCTCTCCTGGAAGCCTTATCCCATCTTACACTAATTGACATCACCAGGTCTGGAGACACGGAGTCCATGGGAGTAGTCTGCAGATTTCAATCAAATCGCTTCCCTTTCCGGAAGATGTTGTGGTGTCTGCTGTGTTCTCTCTGACAATTCTCACTGCTGGTGGTACTTAGGAAGTGATAAATAATAAATAAATCTGCCTCCTGTCATTTTGATGGAAACAAGTGTCTCTGAAGGCTGTGAGTCCTAAGAGTGGTCACTGTTATTGTCACAGTTTTCCAGAGCACAATATGTCATCTGCCGTTAAAAACTAGAGATAGTTTCTGTACTTAACAGGGCTAAATCACTCCCCATCTTTGTCTAGATACATTCAGTCTGCCGAGAGCAAGCCAGAGCTCTCGAGATACCGAGTCGATAATCCAATAAGGTATCAATGCCCTGCTCTATGAAGACTTTGATTACACAAAATGGTAATGCAGGTGGATGTTCCTAATCGCAGAATCCTCTATGTCTATCCATCCAATCATGCTCTTTCTTCGCTCCTTTCCCAGCCACTACACAGCAAAACTAGCAGAAAATCAGACTCGGCAGATTGCCTGCGCTCACTGCAATGCAGGCTGCAGTGTTTTCCTCTTGAGCCTGTTTCCATCAGTTACCGCTCTCAGCAAAAAGCAACGAAAGAGACACACTTGTCTAATGCAGTTTTACCCAGACTATTAGCAGAATCATATATGAAGAACTTTTTAAAGATACTGCTATCCAAGTCACACATCCACACCGCCATTTTTACTGTCTCTTCTGAAAAGTGAATTCGTGGGCCAGAAAGATGGTTAAGCAGGTAAAGCACCTGCTGCCAAGCCTGATTTCCATTCTGAGGAGTCAATGGTAGGAGGAGAGAACTGACTGCTGCAACCTGTCCTCTGACCTTTATGCACGCTGTAGCATGTGCACACACATGCATAATAAATAAAATACGACACACAAAACAATTTTTTTTCTTGAGACAGGGTTTCTCTGTGCAATTTTGGTGCATGTCCTCGATCTCCCTCTGTAGACCAGGCTGACCTCGAACTTACAGAGATCTGCCTGGCTCTGCCTCCCAAGTGCCGGGATCAAAGGCGTGTGCCACCACCGCCTGGACTAAATATATAGTTCTGTGTTTCAAATTCTGATTGAGAATCGATGTTTCTTCACAGTAAAATCCTTGTAAATTTGTAACTTTACAAACTTCTTTAGACCCTGATTTGAATTTACATAAAAAAACTATTAACTTCTGAATCTAACATCTGTAAAAGTTCCAAATCCCTTTCATGTGTGCATAAACAAAATGATGAAGATAATTCTGAGGGTGTCAATTCCTTTTAAACTGCATTGTTGGTGGAAGCAAGCAATACTCCATTTACTAAGTGTTAAATTTGTATTCCTTGTCTCATTACTACAGATAGTACAGAGGTTCTATAAGGACCCAAACAAAGGTTTGAAAGTTACCCCATGCAACCCAGTTCACCCCTAAAGAGGCGTGGGTTTGAGAATGGCTGTCTTGATTCCAAAACCTTGTGCTCTGAAATATCTAGACATTTTATTTTCTCCTAGTTTTATTACACTTGTCCATACTACTTCCACTGAGAGGCAGATGAAATTCTGAGAAATGTATTCTATGTCAGGTGCAATTTTGAAAAATAAATCTTAAATAGAATCTGGAAAGATACGTTTATTAAATCTTGAGTAGACTTGTGACATATTAAGATAAAATACTGCATTTAAAAAATGCTCTGTTTTTGCAGGCAAAATTATTTAAGCCCCTATTATATAGATATTTGTGTATCATCTTCAAAGCCTTATAATCTTAAGAAGTTTTATTATTTCTTTGTTTTGTCCTATTCCATTTTTATTTATTTATTTATTGTAATTATTATTATATGCCTGTTTGTGCTCTAATCAGAGAGAAAGGATGTGCATTTGAATAGGTAGAGAAGTGGGGAGGATCTGTAAGGAGTTTGGGGAGAGAAAACCATATTCAGGATATATTATAAGAAAAAAATCTATTTTCAATAAAAAAAGGTAAAAGGAATAAAAAATATTTTTAATGATTCACAGGTTGACTGCCCTGGGGTTTTCTTTTTAAAGTCTAATAAATTGTTCTCTGCCTTCAGAAAATAACTTAAGCAGGTATTGAAAACATTTTTAATCCTAATGATTATTACTTTTTGTTTGTTCATTTTTGAAACAGTGTCTCTTTAGTAGCCCATGAATTTGAACTCTTAATACTTACTGCCTCAGCCTCCCAAGTACTGGGATTACATGCCCACCATCCCAGCTTGTGAATTAATCCTCCATTAACATTGCTTATATTTTTCATCAAATGATAAGTCAAAGATGAAATATTTTGTATGAATGAGAAATAGTGTATAGCATTATAATTCTAAAGTTTTGAAATGGAAAAAAAAAACCTAAGCAGTGACCATTTTCTTTCTTATTACATATAGAGAGTAAATTTACCAGAAAAATATTCTATTTATTTCCAAAGTATCTCAGAAATTGAAACTTAAAATATGACTTTAATAATGCATTTAACGATTCTGTGTTTAAGAACCATCTATACTTTCTAAGTGTATACAAATTATTAATAGACTCCTAAAAATTCAGTCAATGATATTTAGTTAAGTCCAGTCACATCTGTTCATTTAACACAATTTACCCTAACAACATTAAGTAACTGTTTAAAAGATTTCAGAATCCTGGTCCAAAACTTCTTAGTATGCCTTGATCTACTAATATTCACTTTCATGAAGCCATAGTTTCTTGATAAATACAAAAAGATATTAAACATTCTGTTCTAAAATGCTTCAATTACTTTTTTTTTTCTAATTCAGGCTGTTACTGCTGTGGCCTGAATATCTGTGTGTGTCTCTCTCTCCTCAAATTCATACTTTGAAACTAAACCCCACTACAATACTAAGATGAGAAGCCCTGGGAGATAATTAAGTCATGGAAGATTGGATTCCCGCCCTTAAGAAGAGTCTCCTGGATGGTTGTTGGCCCCTTTCATCACACAGTACAGCTGTTAAAGGGTCTGAAGAGAGAGAGCCCTCACCAGATACTGAATCTGCCAACGCCTCGCTCTCAGACTTCCAAGCCCCAGAATCTAAACTATACATTTATATGATCTGTATATCATCCAGTCTAAAGTATCTTGCTACAGCATTCCTAACAGTGAAGCAGTCTCTATTTTAACAAACGCGTGTATCTCTAACCGGAACACATGGGAGAGCCCGTCTTACCTGAAATGGGTTAAGTGCCTCTGGATGTCCAGGTCTAGAATGGGTGTGGGTCTGGAGGAGCCCAGGGGTGATCTGTCTTGGCTCAGGAGGTCTTGGAATTCTTTACAAATTTGTCTACAACAAAAAGCGCAAGACTGAAATGGAACTCCTGAAACGGACATTTAGTTTTGTGTGACATTATCTATCAATATCTGTCCCCCCCTTTAAAGGAGACCAGGAGGATGTTTCAGTCAGCAGTTTCTGAGGACCACGGGATGATCATAAAAACATTTCCAGCGAACAGCTGCTCCCAGCCACTGAATCCACGTTCATTCTTAAAGTGAATCCTTACACGTTAATCTCAGGATAGAAAAAAATGCATACAAGAGAACTATAATTAGTTATCATCTTTTAAAATAGTACAATTTGTTTTTTAGTACACCACATCTATAGACAAATTTAACCAAAGTTATAGGCTTACATTATTCAAAGCTAAAATTTAAGTCAACTTCTGAATAATTCTTTTCCTCAATATTGCAATAAAATGTACTTTTTGATCACTTTCCTGGCTTAATGTTTGAAGTAGATGATCTCTTGCTCCAAATAAGCCCACCAGTTTCAGCTGGCATTTTGCAGATGTAGCAGGAATCTTAAAAGTTCTTATTGATAAAATCAAACCCGAGGCCAGTTATTGGGGTCAATGCTGGTAGATCAGAGAGACAGAACAAGCCACAGCTATCTCACCTTGCCAGTTCCTCAGCTGGTCCTGTTTCCTCAGACTGGAAGCCTCTGAGTCCTCATCCAGAATGAATCTCAGCTGAACTACTGCTCAAAAGCCTGAATGCTTAACCAGCCAAAAGTATCTCTGTTGTTTTGCCCGGCACACAGCAGACCAGCTGGCCCATGATTCTCCTGGCATTATCCTGTCTCTGTCTCCTATCTCACTACAGGAGCCTTGGACTATAGGCCCATGCTATCATATTCTGGCTTTATGTGACTTCTGGGAATTTAAATTCAAGTCCTGATGCTTGTGGGACAAGTGATTTTTATCCACTGAGCCACCATCCCAGGCCAGAAAATATGTTTTTAAAAATATCTAATACAGTGAATTAACATAGCAGCTATAGAATGAAGTCAATAAGTATGAAGGAATTTCTTGGAAAGCATTCTTCATGTATGGTAAGAACACTGATATTCAAGGGATGGTACAGTTGTTTTACATGTATGTCTGTTTTCACAGGAGTTTGGCCTTGATTGTTGTCATGAGCAAGCACAGAAAGGTCAAATCACCTCCAATGAATGTGAAGGCAGTAAGAGCTCTGCCCTGAAACAATTTGTTCCACCAACAAATATTTATACAAAAGTGCTAAGAGGGCAGGCTAGGTGTCCCAACAGGGAAAGTTGCTTGCCACTGAGACCGAGAATTCAGTTTTATTTTCTGGATCCACATGGAGGAGAATGAGATCCAGCTCCCTGCAGGTGTCCTCCCACATCCACTTGCATGCCCTAGCATGCGCACGCATGCACATGCGCGCACACACACACTAAAGTAAAGACAACAAAAATTTAAAGTGGCAGAATATTCTAAAGTACAATTTGCTTCTGGTGAAGTTCTAGTGCGGTTTCTTGTCCTTTGATGGCTAAATTTTATTGACGTTGGCAAGGAGTCACCTTTTTATATGGAGAGTGAGACTGTAAGTTTTTGCCAAGTGTATTGCTGAGAATTTGCTTTCTGCAGTTTTATGGAACCCCTCTCTCTGAAGTGAAACTGGGTAGGTTTGAGGATGCTAGTTGGGTTTTAATAGTTGATCACAACTCTCCTCATTTATTTGATGATATTTTGTGGTGCTACCATTTCCAGGGTTCTATGTTACAAAAGAGTGAAGCATTGTTACATTTGTTTTATATTTCTAGCTAAAAACATAAATATAGCCTCATACCTAATTTTTTTTGACAAATGATATAAATTCTTGTGCAGTAGTCCATCATTACAGTCTTTTTTTTTCTCACAAAGTTTAGACTGACTTCATATCAAGTCTTTTCTCTCAGATTGAAATAAATTTTAAGTAACTAAACACTGATGATTATTTGGATCATTGAATAAATCAATTTACAGTTTTACAAGCCAACCTCATTCTTACCCAAACAACACTGCAAGTTATAATCAATTGGTGAATAAATAAGGAAAATGAAAGCTTGGAGAGCTTGAGCTCTTGGCAGGTGATTCAGCACAGGACACCACGCTCTAGCTGAATCATCATCAGGACTTCCAGGTGGATCTTTTAGTCTTGTCCCTTAACTTGCTGACCTAGGACAGCTTACGTACTTAAATACGGATGACAATCCTGCAGGATTGGGTGGTAATTGTCGCCCTCTCCATAGGACAGTCACAGAATTATCATTCTGACTCCTTTCATTCTTATTTAAATTTTCGTTTCTGAAGCTGAGATATGAAAGACTCCTTTGTCTCAAAACAAAATGTCAAATTATGAATTATGTAACAAAGATGATCTTCAGTGACTCACAACATTCTAACTTTATCACTTACGTCATTGTCCTTAAGGAGGTAAAAAAATTTTAGCTGATTTCTCGATTTAAAGTTTGGTATGTCTACAGATGATTGCTATTAAAGTAACGGCATTCGGTTAAGATCATTAGCTCTTCTGACTTTGCTTAACATACATCAAATGTGAAGCACATTTATTTGTAAGTTAGTGATGAGACGTTCCTGTTCTTTCTGTCAACCAAATAAACAAGAATCATGTCTGGTTCAAAATGTGTCTAGTTTCTATCTTTCTGCCTAAACAATTATCTAAATTGCCAAAATATTTGGTTAATTACCAAACACTAGAAACACAGAGGGTTTAGGAGGTTACCTGCACTTAATCAATGTTATTTTTCTGCAACTGTGTATTTTATAAAATATACTTAAATACAATGAAATCTATTATTTATCAAAGTAGCAAAGATTCATATAGATCAATCTGCACATGAAAACCAGTGATTGGATATCTCACCAAGAGAATATTGTAGTTCATGTATATTTAAAACTTTTATTATATCTTACACACACACACACACACTTTCTCCCTCTGTGTGTGTGTATTTGTGCGCACACATGCCATGACACACAAGTGGAAGCCAGATGGTAACTTGTAGGAGTCTGTTCTTTCTTTCCATAATGGGAGACTTTGGGATTGAACTTAGGTTTGTCAGCCTGGGCGGTGAGTACCTTTAGCTGTTGAGCCATATAGTTGGCCTAATTTCTGCATATTCAAGTGAGAATTTCCTTGATAGTCCCATGTCTAATCATGTGACCCTTGATGCCTTGGTACAAATGGTAGAGAGTCCTGATCAATCTATTTAGATGCTGGAGTGTGAGGCCCTGTTTTTAGAGAACTTGTGACTTCTAAACTGTCTTCAATCAAAGAAAACAGGAAAACTGGGGATGAAGGTCCAGAGAGGCATCTCCACCGCACTTACTTGGTCGCTAGGATCATCTTTTTTCGAGCTGTCTGTTCTTTCTGTTCCATATGTTGTCTGGCGAGATGTTCTCCTACTGCCTTGGCTGGAAACTCTGTTTCACATGTGTAGCCAAAATCCCGAGCCAAGTGCAAAGCCTCACCTGTTGGCAGAAAGCACAGGTCAGTGTCTTACGGATATCCTACCTTAAAACAGCAATGCTGTGGATTTTCCCAAACTCTCACACATGGCTGTGTTCAGATGCATCATTTTGTTTCTATCCAATTTGAGCAACACACACACACACACACACACAAAATGGGAGGGAATGTCATCTGTGAGGAAACTGATGGAAACAAAGGAACAGAGAACTTTGTAGGCAAAACTGTGGAAAACTGAGAAGAAAGAGAATAAACCCAGGAGTTTTGACTCTTTCCTTTGAATGTCTCTTGACATTACAGAAGAATGACTTCCAAGATTCTTCTCGACAACAGCACCAAGGGAAAAGCTTCTTGGATATAACTTTTTGTTGCTGCTCAGCACAATGTCTATAATCGATAGGGGAGCCATTCTGATGGCTTTTCCATGACACCGATCAAAATATCCAGCAATTGGGTCAAAAGACTTTAAAAATTGTTACACTTGGCAAAATGAAATAGTTATATCAATTCACACTACAATGTTAGAGACAGTTTATTATGTGTATAGTACTATCAATGTCAGGCCTTCCAGAAGGCTCTGAAACATTATAGTGTTTTAGACAGTGTAAAATACAGCAAAATCATAAACAGGTTCTGTCTATCCACAAAATCTTGAGTGCAAGTAAAATTTTAAGAAGTGGGGTAAGAATATCTTACCAAGAAAGTAGTATTTACTGGTGGAGAACAGTCTGGGGTGTAATGGCCAGTGTTTTTAAAAATCAGTTAAGCAAAAATCTTACCTGACAGGTAAGCTTTATTTAAAAATCCAACTCTCAGAGTGAAAATTGTTTAGTGGTAAACTGCTTACCTACCATGCACAAGGCATGAGGTTTGATCCTCAGCAACAAACCTGCCCATGTCAGCAAGTGCATGCCCACACACAAACATAAAATCAAACTTTACAACATATGGACTAAGGGTCAACTTTATTCAAGGCAATCTTATTATTATTATTTTTATGTGCATTAGTGTTTGGCATGCATGTATGTTTGTGTGATGTATCGGATTCCCTAGGACTGGAGTTAAGAGACACTTGTGAACTGCCATGTGGGTGCTGAGAATTGAGCCTGGGTCCTCTGGAAGAATAACCAGTGCTCTTAACCACTGAGTCATTTTTCCAGCCCATGTTCAAGGCAGTCTTAATCAGGTGTAATAGGAAAGACAAAGTGGGGGTGTAGTTCAGTTGATAGAATTCATCCCTAGTGGGTATGTGGCCCTGGGTTTGATTGCCAACTCAGCACAAAACCAAACAGCTACAGAGAAAGTTTGGGGCCAGCAGGGCTACATGAGACCCTGTCTAAAAACCAGGGATGGGGAGGGTGGCAAGATGATGCAGTGAATAAAATTCTTGCCACATAAACCCTGAGATCAATCCCTGGAGCCAACATAAAGGTAGAAGGAGGAACAGATTTTACAAGATTGTCCTCTGACCTCTATCTAGCATTTATTCACACACGTGTGTGCACACGTGCATACACACACACATACACACACACATATACACGCGCACGCACATTGAGACAGTCATGGCAACACTAGCAACCATAACAATAAGAAGGAATTGAATACTACAATAGCAGTTTATGATTTTCATTGCTATATATAGCCTATTCATGTGCATTGGTGTTATAGGGATAGGAGATGTGACATTACAAATACCAAATGATTATTAAACTGTTTTACAGAGTTTCAGAGAAGGTGATAATCGTAGGGCAGGGGTGACCCAATACCCATGTAGTTAATCAAACTTTTCCATGGAGAAGTGAAAAAAAAAATATCAGGCTTGATGACAATATCATGTGACCCTTGTTTAATAAGTGTCCAATGTAACACTCTAAGCAGTTACAGACTTGAACCTGCTGTGTGTTCACAGAACTCCAGGAGTGCATAAAGACAGTTCACATGGTAGATTATGAGGGAGAGGCATTTATATATATATATAAATGGTGACATCAATTAGTAAAATATGGTTTTTCTATTAAAAATAAGCCTCTCAGTTTGGGAAATTTCTATTCAAAATGTTAACAGCTCTAAAAAATGGAAAGGCAGTTGAGAATTACAGAACACTGAGAAACTAATATTTAGGAAGAGGTTCCCATAAAAATTGCTCTTAACCCTTCTTATAACTAAAAAATTCTAATAAATTTTTTTCTCAGACATATTTTTTGAAAACACAGAGTAAAGCTGAAAGAATTTTACAATAAAAACCCACATGTCCATTCTTCATATATTAAGTGTGCTCCATCACATAGCTATTCATTATACTACACCTCTACCCATGTTATTTACAGAGGAAATAATACATTTCATGCATCTCTCCAAAATATCAGTTTCTATATCACTACCTGAGGTTCTATATTCAGTCATTTCAAACTTTTCCCCTTAAGTGTGCTAAATAAAAGAAACAAGACTTGGGACACTTTGATCATGATTTGTTGGTGTGATGTGCCTACACGTTGGGGTGAGAGAGAGGGAAAGGCAGGGAGAGTATCACCAAGTTGGGATTGTGCACGTGCTAGGCAAGCGTGTGCACCAGTGGGATACACCTTTACCCTCTTTTATTTGCTTTGTGACTACTGGCTAAATATGAACTGGGAGAGCACCCGGGAAGTGGCTGAGCACTTGAGCGTGCACACTGCTCTCACAGAGGATGCAAGTGTGCTTCCCAGAGTCCACATGGGGTGGGTTCACAACTGCCTGCAACTCCAGCTCTAGGAGATTCTATATGTCTTCTCGGACACCTGTACTCATATGCCCATCCCTACACATAGACACACACAATTAAAGCTAAAATAATAAAAAGAAAGAAGTTTTGTTGTTGTTGTTGTTTGGAGGGTTCCTTTTAGTCTATTTCAGAAAAGAACAACCTGCTGTATCTGGAAAATGTAGTTGGGAACCTACTTGGAATTTTCAAAGTGAGCAATTATCAATCAATGTAAAAAAAGGAAACTTCATTGATGCAAGTATATTTACATTTTTTATTATTGATAGAAGCTAATATTACCAGTGATTTTTTTTGTCTAATCATGCATATTGCAAACATTTCTATCTAAAAGATGTAGTTGGGAACCTGCTTGGAATTTTCAAAGTGGGCAATTATTAATCAATGTAAAAAAAGGAAGCTTCATTGATGTAAGTATATTTACATTTTATTTATTATTGATAGATGGTAAGATTACCAGTGATTTTCTCATCTAATCATGCATATTGCAGACATTTTTCTCCTTCTCACAATATGAGACTACCTATTCTCGGATTTGCAAAGAGCCTAACTCAATGAGGGGAAAGGCCTCAATGAAACAAGCCTATTAGCACAGACATTACTTTGTGGATTAGCTGACTAAGGCATGCCCCCCACACCACCAACAATCAATGGAAAGATCAAGTTTCCCTCCATTTAAAACAGACATGCTATGACTAAATATAAAGGATCTCTGTATACTCACGATTTGATGGGGGCCTTTGTTTTGAGTAATGCTATAATGAACAAGCAGCATTTAAAAAGTACTGCTTATTGCCGGGCAGTGGTGGCACGTGCCTTTAATCTCAACACTCAGAAGGCAGAGCCAGGAGGATCTCTGTGAGTTCAAGGCCACCCTGATCTACAGAGCAAGATCCAGGACAGGCACCAAAACTACACAGAGAAACTCTGTCTCGAAAAACAAAAAGAAAAAAAAATATTATTAACAGTTTATCACCCTAACTGATTCAGGAAGAAGATATATGCATATTTTGAAGAAATGAAATAAAGATTCTTTTAAAGGACATAGCATGCCACTCAGAGTGCTCACTTTTACTAGAAAAATGACAAAAATGAACCATTTGTGAAATTTCACACTTGAAGATAAAAAGTTGGACCCATCAAATAATGAATGTTATTGTACCTGACCAGAGGATAAACTTGCAGTTCTTAAGAAAAAAGTAAAGGTCATTTCAAACCGGCACAATGACAGTGTGGACCATGCTACCTTCCAGCTTTATATAGCTAACCAAGCTGCATATATCAGAGTAACTGCACAATCCATCATTCACACCCATCCAGCTATTTAAGTAACATTTTAGCAGAGACTATTACATAGATCAGTGGTCCTCAATCTTCCTAACGCAGAAACCCTTCAATACAGTTCCTCGTGTTGTGGTGACCCCACAACCATAAAATTATTTCCATTGCTGCCTCATAACTATAATTTTGCTACTGTTATGAATCGTAATATAAGTATCTGTGTTTTCTGATGGTCTCAGGCAACTCTTGCGAAAAGGTTGTTCGCCCCCAAAGAGGTCATGACCCACAAGTTGAGAATCACTAACATGGATTAAACAGTACAAACAGGAGGATGGCATCGGGCCCCTTGAGTTTGTGCTAACGCCTGGTTCTTGACGGTTTGTCCTCTTTTAATCGAAGATCTCACCGTGTGGTAGTTTTAAAAACAGTTTGAGGAGAACAGCTGCTATTTACATTTGCATTGACAGCCAGATCCTTCCTTCTCTTAGTTCTGTTTACTGCTTTCTGTGGCTCGCAGTGTAACATTGCTACAGGATGTACAGTGATGCTACATCAAAGAAGTGGCATGTGAAGACATTCTGATATGTAGTTAAAAAGTGGGTATCACGGCACAAGAGCTCTGTGTGTGAAAGTCTAAAAATGAATGGATAATGGATCCGTCAATTAAAACACACAGTATTTTAAAACAATGAAACATACGAAGTGGAGTTCTTTAGTGCAGATGCTTTAGTGTCAACAAGCTTAAGAAAAGAAAATTTTAGGGTCAGAAAAGTGTATGGATAGGCCTCTATGAGTTTTGATTGGTTTGTGCAAAAAAGGATATGTGAGTTTCTCTGACTCTGAGCAATACCTGTGGTGGAAAGAGCCTCCTAGGAAGGATCAAGGACATTTCCCCTCCCTGTCTCATACACGGCCACTGGCCACTGACACCTTTCTTCTCTAAAGGATGAGATGCTGTAGTTCTGAGCAGGTTTAAACGTTCTGTTTATTTCAATTTATTGTGCCACTTGGGCATCTACCCTTTAAGCACAAGCATCAACATCCTAACTTTGAAAACTAGATTCATTTTATTTCATATTAAGAATGTCTCAATTGAGACGTCCACACTGATGAGATCAATGCCTGCAAAGTCTTTAGGCTGTGTGTGCCAACTGATGACCCATCCCCATCTGTAAAATGGGAGGCCACAGAGAGATGATTTAGTGTTTTAGGTGACGGCTTAGCAAATGATGCTCTTAAAAAGCGGAGACAAATGGATCTCAAAACATGGGATGAAATCCAGCATGCAACTTGCTTGTCAGATATCTGGGGATTCAGTTTTGCATACACCAAAGCAAAAGTAAAATTCTGGGAGAAAATATTAGAAAAACATTAAAGTGCAAAGTTAATGGCAAAGTGTTTTCTGATGAAAAGCCATTTGACTGTTGTACTGAGATTTGGGTTTCAAAAGGAAGAGATCAGGGTTTATTATTTTTAAAGATTTTTTTTCATTCATTTGTATGTGTGTGTGACTTTGTGAATGTATGCCGTGTGTTTATGGGTGACAGAAGGCCAGGAGGCATGCGATTTCCTGCAGCTGGAGTTTCAGGTAGCTTAGAGATGTTTGATGTGGGTGCTGGGAACTGAGCTCTTGTCTTCTGGAAAAGGAATATGTTCTCTTAATTGCACATCCATCTCTCCAGAGCCCGGATTTACTTTTACACTAGAAATAAATGCACCTGAGTTTTCCAACTTGTGTATTGCTGTAAGGGATTTTTCTTTAAAATAATTGTATTTTAGGAAAAATGTACTTTCTATAACTAAATTTTCAACACCAGTTTGTGGGAAATGACAATTTAACTATGTAATTCCTTAGATAACCCTTACCCATTTCACTGTAAAAATATTACCACAAAATTAGATTTAACCTACTATTGTAGCATCTAATAAAGACAATGACTCATATATTTTAAATACTACTCACATAGCTATGATTTCAATTTTATTTTCATGTATGGGGAAAGAGCAGGCTATTTCAAAGAGTACCTATTAGCATTGACAAGTTTTAAACATAGATATTACATTAATAAACTCCTCTCTTTTTCCCTCCCCCTCTCTCTTCTGCAGTATTGGAGATTCAACCTAAGACCTTGGACACTCCAGGAAAGTATTCTAACACTGAGCCATCTATCTTTTCTGTCCCTAGGCCTTTCCACTTTTCCTTTTTTAAGATAGGGTCTCACTAATTTGCTCAACCTGTCCTTGAATTCATTCTGTAGCCAAGACAAGTCCTAAACTTGTAATCCTCCTGCCTCAGTCTCTTGAGTAGCTGTGATCATGGGTTTGCACTGCAAGGGCTGGAGATAAATTTTCTTATAATATGAAATTATAATTAAATCCTAGAGCTGAAGCACAAAGTTAACATTTCTGCTATGTGTTCAAGCTTAGGGATGCAGTCTACAGCACCAGCTCATTGCATCTTTGACCTAGCTATAGGTCTCATAATCTGCCAGTTTCCCTAGGTAAATGATTATTTTAAAATATGCACATTGTATTTCCCAAAGCAATAGTTCTGTACTTCCTTCAATTGCCCTGCAATCATCAGAATACCTGATCTGTGACAACCAGTCACTCAAATATTTTATTGGTTAATCTTAACTGTCTTGTGAGGCACTCCAACAAATATAGCACAAAAACCAAACAAAAGAAACTTGCTAGAAAGACTAACTTTATACTGCAAACTCATGTAAACAAGAGCCTATCATTATGTCAGTGGAGCTGTTTAAGAAAACAAGCTACAGTTAAAGACATAATTTCTGAACCCTTGTTATACTTTTAGCTCATGTTTTTGTTTAAAAAAAATCCATTGGATTTCACCAATATTAGTTAATCTCTGGTATTAGGGCATGAGCTTTTTTCAAAAGCTCCTAAAGTCGTTCTATTCAGCTGTGGTTGAAAATCTCTCCCCTAAGAGGAGGAGAAAGCATTATGCACATGGACTACACATAATCCCCCCTAGAAGGAGTCTGTGGGTTACATCAGGGAAGGCAAGAGCCACTGAGTTACTGGTAAGTTGTGTGAGTTCTGTCTAGCCGTATGTTCTTACAAGACTGACATATTTCGCTGATATAATTTCGAGAAACAAGAAAGGAAATGTAATAAGAACAAAAATAGCATGATTAAGGAAACAAAGACATTGTTCCACTCAAAAAGTACACTCAAATTGAGGAATGTAGTGAGATGTAGCTTGTTTTTCAAGTTAGTAGGGAAATGATGGATTATCAATAAAAGGTGTTAGGACAACTGGGTGGCCATCTGGAAAGGAAGAAAGTTGGATCTATACCATATATCCAACAATAAAACAAATTCCAGATGGATCAAAGATTGAAGTATAAAATGTTAAACCACAAAGTAATTGAAAAACTTGAGTGATTCTTTTGTGATTTTGAAACTGAAGGGCCCCTTTTAAGGTACTAAAATCAAAACTGAAATTTCAAAAACTACATGAGAAATATGATATCCATCAACAGGCAAGCCAAATGCCTGAAAAATGTTGAGAAGAAGAAAGGAATAAGAGAGAATAATGAGATAGGAGTTATGATTAAAGAACATTATAAACATATATGTCTGAAATTATGAGACAATAAATTTTAATGAAAAATCTAAACAAGCAAAAAAAATCCCTGAAACAGTAAACAAATGAAATCTGGGGGGTAAGGAGGTTTGCAATGATCAGCTTTGCTATAACTTAAAAATGCCAAAAAGTTACTCTATAAACACAGAGTCAGTGTATAGAAAGTAAAGCCGATCAATGTCTAAGTATGGGTTGAATCTAGATTTTAAGAGAGATTTTCTCCAATCCATCAACTTAGCAAACGTTAAAAACCCTACAGCAAATCAATTATGTAAAAGCACAGTTAGGCTCTACCATGCAAATGTCTCACTCACACTGTGATAAAACTATACATTTATAACAGTGACTGAGAACAATCTGCCTATAGTCTATCAAAACTGCAAATACACTGCCCTTTGAGTCTGAAACATTGTTCCTAAGAATTTACCATAGATGATCTTGGTTGTCTGTGTAAATATATCTATAAAGAGGAGGTTATTCATTGTAGCACTATTTAAACGGCCAAAAGCTGAAAATTCTTTAGAGATATTAAGTAGAAGACTCATTCAATTACTACACTTGATCTTAGCCAAAAGGCCGAGAAGTGATGACTCATTCAATTACAGTGTGTGTGTGTGTGTGTGTGTGTATTCCTCAATAATACATAAGTACAACTGGCTTAATCTGTATACTGTCACTTGTATGTTAAAACAATTAATGAAAAAAGATGCCATGGATTTGAAAGGGAGCAAGAAAGAGTATGTGGGTGGGTTTGGAGGGATTGAAGGGGAGGAGGAAATGATGCAAATATATTATAAACTCAAAAAATAAAAGAAACAAATAAAAATAAATTATAATATGTTTACTCAATGTAATGTCATCAGTGTTTAAAAGAATCAACAACTCTGGCCAGGTGGTGGTGGTGGTGGTGGTGGTGGTGCACGCCTTTAATCCTAGCACTCAGGAGGCAGAGCCAGGCAGATCTCTGTGAGTTCGAGGCCAGCCTGGTCTACAGAGCGAGATCTAGGACAGGCACCAAAGCCACACAGAGAAACCCTGTCTCAAAAGAAAAAAAAAAGAAAGAAAAAAAGAACCAACAACTCATACATATTATAAGAATGAGCATTAAGACAAACTACAAAATCATCAAGTACAAAATCTTCTCATAGAATACTATAATTTCTTCTAAAAATGAAATTAAACACATATATACATATATCCTTGGGATGAAGCGGAGGGACACGCTGTGTTGCCTTTCTTCTGTGAAGGTAACCAGCTGTCTTGGAAACAGAGTGTATATTCCTTCATAACATTTTATCATTATATCATTTTCATGTGTTGTCTTTTTAAAAATATATTCATAAAGGAGCAAAATCATTCTCTACCCTGTTCTCAGAAAGATTCATTCTGAACGCAAGAATTTTTTTGTATATTAAACAAATGTAATTTTAAGAATTGTTATTTTTATATAATTTATGATTTGATTAAAGGCCTATGAATTCCAAGAAATGTTAAAGAATAGAAAAAAAAATCTCAAATTAAATCTTTGACCAGCGTATCAGCTGAGCCACAGTCTCTGAAAAGCAAAATTTTAAAGAGTAAAGAAAGAAACTAGAAATCAGTGTAAAGATGTGTATTCTTCAGTAAACCTGGCTAATTACAAGAAAGAGCAATGGCTAATGGGCCAAAGACTAAGGCTAACAGCCTCACACATACACTGGCATTCTCTTTGAGTAGGAAGAGGAGTACACGGACCCTGGAGCACGTTTTGAAGCAGAGACAAAATTGTGTAACATCCTGTTTTTTCTGCCTCTATAAACAAGTACCTTCTCTTCCTACAAAATGGATAAGATGGTAAAATGAAGAGGAGTAAGAAAGAGAAACCAGAGGAATAGCAAGGAAGAAGACAGTTTAAGATGATAATCTATCTCTAAGTGGTACCCCTGTGTCCATGGTATCCTGCAGGACAGACAGGTTCGCTGAGACCAGTTACAGACTCCTGAAAAAAAAGTCCTGAGATATTACATAATGATATTTAATTGTTATTTAATTACCAGTTATCAAAGCAGAATCTCCTTCTTAGGAACTCTTTTGTGCTAAGAGGAAAATTATCTGTAATTCTCATTGGCCTGGAAAAAAAAAGCCAGAAGAGGCCTTAGAATGAGTGACTACCATAAGTTCTGTTATAATTAGATATATTGAGGTCAATTCCACCATTAGCTTTGAAATGCAAAACTATGCCCCCAAAGACATGGCAGTTTCAGACTCTCTATGTGCAAAAGGGAAAACTCGGGTACCCCACTTGCTGTTCTTCCTGGTGGTTGTATAACTAAAGGGAACGCCAGTCAGAACTATCACAGCCTCGCGTGGTTTTAGAATTCGGGTGACCACCTTTATCACAGGATATGACTAATGAGGGATGTGCTGTCTGAAAGGCCTGTGAAGGAGCTGTTTAGAGGGTGATGGCCCATTTAGACATACACACATGCCATGATCATTCCAGGCTAGCCTTTTAGTCTTGCTTATCAAAATAAGCCCCTGTTACTCATGCCTGTGTGAAGGCAACTCCTAAACTCCCTTGATACATGATCAGGATTGAGTGTGAATAGAGCAAATGGTATTGTTAATACACAGGAATAATAAAGATTCTAAGGGTCTTTGGTTTGGTTTGATTTCCTTTCCTAAAGTCACAAGGAGTGGACAATAGTTCTTTCTAAGGTAAAAAATAAATCATAGACTACAACACTTAGAAACTCCACTTGTGAGCTCTCTTCCCTAGGGGAAAGCATTTTCTGAGGTGTCAGTTATGCTTCCTGTATTATCGGAAATGCAGTCGGATGGGCTCAGGATCAGAGACACAGTAGTCCAAATATCGATGACAAGATAACTTCTATTAGGTTGGCCCAATGCCTTGCTGGTACTGGTATTGCTGTGCAAGAGGAAAGGCCTGAATGGATATCCAGCATGAAAATAAAGTCAGATAGTGCAGCACTTTGCTGGTATCCCTGCTCTCCTACGGCAAGGTGGGTGGAAAGTGGGGACAGGAGAATATCTGGGAGTTCCTCAACCAGGACTCAAAACACACACACACACACACACACACACACACACACACACACACTTTCCCACTTATTTTAAAGATGAGAGTCTACTGTGTTTTGAGTGGTAGGGCTTTGTAAACTTTGTCAGTAACTTTTTAATAATGATACTGATTACTACAAATTAAAATTACTTTGGGGAATTAAGTGGCAGAAGACTTAGACAGATTTTACAACCTTATAGTTGGTCATGGGTATAAGAGTGGTGGAAATGCCTGCTTAGAGTTCACAGGGATGGCAGGGGCACTATGCAAGCTAGAAACAGCCTGCAGCCTCGATTCTTTCATTCAAGTTAAGAATCAAGTTTGTGGCTGCTCACCACGAAACAAAAACAAATCAAAATGGAAAACAGACTTAGAGTTTGCAAAGCCTAAGAACCGGACTCTTCTCCCTGTGGTCTCCAACTGCATAATCCTATACAGAACCATTAATCTTCTCGATTTAGTTTTCTTGTTTGAGAATAGTGATTACTAAGACATACTGAGCACTGCCTTTGGGCTGCTTATCATGCTCAGGGGTTTGCCCGTATTGTGCTGAATTCTCATCCCAACCTCATGAATAAGATGTTGTTCCATAGATAAGGACACTCACAGTAACTGAAGTGCCTCCCTGTAGTCAGTGATAGGTAGACATGAGTTCAAAGAGACTATTCATCCCCAGAAGCTACATTCTTAACTCTTTCTGCTGCTTAGATGAAAGAAAACCAGAGTGTAATAATCAACCCACTTTAAGGTGCTTCTGTGCCACCAAGTATTTAATTGATGTTAATGTCATTAATTATACAAAAGCCATATAATACAGTGTTGTGTATATAAGGTGTTAGATTATCAAAACATTATCCTTTTGAGAATATGTATTTAGTAAAAAAATTATTACATTTAAATTTTTTTACTTTCTGAGGGAGAGTGATTGCATGTGCCACAGTATACCCCTGCAAGTCAGGTCATGAGTCTTGGTGGCAGGCATCTCTACCTGCTGAGCCATGTTCCCAACCCTTGGTCACTCTGCTCTTTTCTTCATATATCGTTAAGTTACTGCAGACAAGTCTCTGCTCAGAGAGAGAGAGAGAGACAACATTTTGTAGCACAGCTTGAGCTCACCCTACACTCACGTTCGACCAAGTGATGGATTTTCATGTAGTTAGTAGCAGAAGGGGTATGATGATGGGTTCCAGTCCCTTACTTTCTTCGGACTGCATGAACAAGATTCCTGGGACCTAGAGACGCGTGCAATTACAGACAACAAAGAACTCTGGGTTCTTGGTCCCTGGTGAGAGTGTAATAGAAAGACTACTGATGAGGAATGTGTCTGACTGTGGCCAGGAAAAAGCAAGCTGCCATTGTGTTAAGTTGCTGAAGAAAGGAGGGGGGAACATCAGGTGTAACAACTAGCCTTCCCCTAGTTATCGTTGATACTATGATCTTTGTTTATAAATAAGGAAAATGGAGCAGAGACAGGCTAACCAACCATTCCAAGTTCAATACCAGTTTTAAAAATGATATTGTGCTTACAAGGTCAAGGAGCGAGCCCTAAGGATGAACAGATTTGGCAGGTGGCACACTAGTTCCCATGAGGTAGGAAACATAGCATGGTCTGGAAATTTACAAATTTGAAGCTGAAGAAGACAGCAACGGTAATAGGTGGTTCCAATTAACAGAGACTGAGGGGAAGTTGTATACAGTCTTTGGACATCAAACATTTCTTTTGCTGTTGCTCTACACTGTTGAGATAAGTAGCTAAGTGGCAGATTAGAAAGATGAGGAGCAGGAGGAGGAAGAGGGAAAGGTAAATATGAGAACTTGGCTTCTCTCAAAACTGCTAGTCTAGGCGTTTATACCGAACAACTTAAACCAGTGGGATTTTGGGACCCTGGCGGTTTCCCAACAAAGCTACCCGAGGTTCCCAAAAGCAGCAAGACTGATCCATAAAGCATTCCGCTCTGGTGAACAGAACTTCCTCCCACTCTAAATGCAAATGACTGCAGGAAACTGCAGGTAAGAAAAAGGTGATGGACAGCAGCGACTAAATCACTGACGCCTTCTATGCTTTTGAACAACTAACTCTGCGGAGGCTGTTCTAGGGTGAGCTGCAGGGGGCAGAGCTTCTAAAGTCAACAGCCCATAACTAATAAACAGAGCAAAAATGTGAAAATGACAACAGAACTACCGTGGCTGAGTGCTTTGAAGGTTTTCTAGAGAAAGAAGACTGAAATTATTTTCAGTGTCTCTTTAGGAAACTAAACCCACTAGATTAAGTAACTTTAGACCATTATGTAATCTACAGGCTGACATCTCTCTTTTGCTCTAGATACTGAAATGGACAAAAGAAAATTTATAGCAGTATGAATAAGAAGGAGAAATGAAGACAACAACCTCAAGGGATGTTAGAAGATGTGCTTAATCCTTAGTTGTGTATTTAAATCTACTTAGATAGAAATGGATGGGTGAAATGGGAACAAGATCTTGTCTCTTTTGTGGTTAAATATTATACCAAACTATGAGGGATAAATTACTGACCCTCACTCATGTACTAGGTCACATAGGTGTTTGAAAAACTACTAATTTCATCTTGGTTGTTGGTTAGGAGAGTTTCAAGCATTATCTTTTTTGGTTTGTTTGGCTGGTTGGTTTTTGGTTTTTTGAGACAGGGTTTCTCTGTGTAGCTTTGCACCTTTCCTGGAACTCACTTTGTAGAGCAGGCTGGCTTCGAACTCACAGAGTTCCACCTGCCTCTGCCTCCAGAGTGCTGAGATTAAAGGCGGTGCACCACCACCGCCCGGCCTCAAGCATTATCTTAAGAGATATTTAAAGAACCCAAGTGGTTAGTTCCTGGTCATTAAGATTCATGCACGGATAATGTAGAAAATCCAGGAGATAAAGGAAAGAAGTGAATAAACAATGGTGAAGAAACAGCATAATCTTTTCCACAAGATTGTAGGTTGAAAAGAAAGCTGACGGGGGTGGGGGTCAGGGGGTGCTGAAGAGATGGATCAACAGTTAAGAGAACTGGCTGCTCTTCCAGAGAACTCAGGCTTGATTCTTAACACTCACAACTGTCTGTAACTCCAGTCCCAGAGGATCCAATGCCCTTTTAAAATCTCACCAGGTACCAAGCACACACATGGTACATCAATATACACTCAGGAAAGACAGCTATACACAGTAATTAAAAATAAATAAATCTTAAAATTAAAAAAGAAAGCTAGTAGGCAATTTTTAGATAGTTAAGAAAATAGCTTTAGAATTTCTGGGAGGGGCATGAATTACTCATAGTCTACCATTTATGTGCATCTCAAATCTCTGGTATTATATCTACTTGTTTTCCCCTTTAAAAATACGATATTTAAAAAAATATTTTTACTTAAAATGAGCAGGAAGCTATCTCCTTTTTAGTCAATAATTAGTCACATTCTTGTAACCTTGCTCTGCCCTCACCAGTACATATACGTGGATAATAAATAAGATGTCTCTATCACAGATCAGTTCCCAGCAAACAAACACAAAGTAAGATTCAGGACATAGTACAGGCCAATTATCCTTTACCCACAATGCTCAGGCCCACAGTGTTTTGTATTTCAGAAGTTCCTTTTCAGATTTTAAAATACTTGCACAAAATTACTACTTGAATATCTCCAATATGAAATTCTAAACACAAAATAATTCAAAATGCCAAACTTTTAAGTATCATGTTAGAATTCAAAAAGTCTGGAATTTGGGTCACTTTGGAGTTCAGACTTATGGTTGGCAATGACTAACCTCTAAGAGTAACTTTGATTAAATTTAAATGTTTGCTGCCATAGGTCTTATTGTTGTGGTTGTTGTTGCTGCTTCTGTTGGGGCAGGGAGCAAAGATAACTGTTATGAAGCTGGGCTTACTGATTGGTACCTATAATCCTATTGCTCAGGAGGTTGAGGCAGGAAGATTGATGTGAGTTTTGGATTAATCTTTCCAATACAGTGAGACCTTGTCTTAAAATACCAAGCCAAACCAAAACCAAAACCAACAAATTAAACAAAAACAGACAACTATTGATAACAGAATTAACAAAGCTATCTTTTTTTCAAGACAAACGTTGAGAATATGGTCAAAATATTTTCTTCTCAGGTTTTTTTGTTTGTTTTTTTCCTTGTTGTGAAGGCCTACAAAGGTTTCCCAGTGAGATCTGAGCTTGCTTTATCCAGCAGAGTTGCATAAGATGATTGCTTGACCACCTGCATGCATGGTTACCAGGTGTTGGGAAGGGTCTGCACTTGGATGTGCGGTATGCTTTGATCTAGCAAGGGAGGTCTTCTGCCCTGCCCCCTGGCATTCCTTTAAAAAGCCCTTTAGAAGAGACAGAAGGGGCTGGTGGATAAGGATCCAGGCCCTCCCGAGGCTATCCTCTGTTTCTATCTGTTTCTCTCCTCTCTATCCTTCTATCTAAATCTCTTATCCCTCACTCCTCAAGAGTACCCTGAGGAAAAAGGTAGGGATCGGTCCTCCACAGTTTGTTTCATTTTGTTTGGCTTCTTGTTGTTAACAGCATTTCTTTCAGTAGCCGAAGGCATTCTGGAATTTACTATGTAGCCCAGGCTAGCCTTCTGCCACTCTCCCAAGCTAGGTTACTATCATGTGTCTGGCTAAGATCATAGAAATTCTTATTGTTACTCAAATACATGCCATACATTTATAATATGAGAAAGGTCAATGTGATAACTTATGCTTCTCACTCTCCATAGCATCATATACACAAGCTAACTGATGCAACACAAGTCTCAGAAGTGTGTTCTTAAAACACTTGGCAAAGAAGGAAAGCCATCCACCATTTATATTTAAAATGGTATTATGGATTTTTAAAGAGCTTTCCTCTGGCATTCAAAATCCCACAAAACCTGTTACTCAGTGGAGCTGCTCCTTAGAAAAGGATTGTATGAAAACGTGCAGTTTAGTCCTTTCAGAAGAAACAAAGGAAAAATATGAGAGAAAAAGTACTTGGCAGTCCATTTCCACCTCCCTCTATATATTACTTCTTAACATAAATTTCTCCCTGACTCAGTTTACCCCTTAATACCCTCAATTCACAGAAGCATGAACTTAAATGTGCTTTAAGAATGTCCACAAGCCCTAAATATGTTTTAAAAATGTCTGCAAGTCCAGGAGAATTCTGGGAAGAGGAAGGGCAGAGTCAGAGTTACTGACAGATGCACAGGAAGCAAGATAAAAATGACACACTGAGAAAAGGTACCAAGCCACATGGCTAAACATAGATAGGAATTGGCGGTTAGTTTAAGTGTAAGAGTTAGCTAGTAACAAGCCTGAGCTACTGGCCAATCATTTACAATTAAAAAAAATAATGTCTACAAGCTTGTGGGTATGGTGGCCTACACCTTTAATCCCAGCATTTGAGTCAGAGGCAGACAGACCTTTGTAAGTCATAGGCCTGTTAGAGTTACATAGTGAGACCCTGTCAAAATGTCCACGATGTTTAATGCAATGTGCTTTTAGGCCCAGTAAGTTATGAACCTCACAAGGTTGCTTATCCTACTGAGTTACAATGGATTAAACTAGATTTATTCAAACTCTAAGCTAATAAGGCAGTGAGAAGACCATGGCCTTGCTGCTGTTCTCTGAGGAATATTTGGTGAAGCATCACACATCTTCCATTGCCTTCTTCCACCTTCCCTTTGATTGCCAAGCATAGTAAGTCAATTGATATCCCACATATTAGCCATACTTTCTATTAAGGCAAAGTTAATCACTGTCAAAATTAATTAGGAAGTTTTCCTATTATTGTTAATGATCACCCTTTACAAAACTGCAGTAAGGCAGTAAAATTAACCAAGGCTTGGAGTACCACTGAGACCAGTGTTTCATTATTTCCTCGAGAACATGAAAGTCATACCTTCGACTAAGGAAGTGAGGAGGGTGACATTGGCTGCTTTCCGCCTTCCAGCTGGCAGGTTTAGGCCAAGCCTATCCAGTTTCTCTCTTAGGCATCGGCCACCATTCTTGGATTTTGCTCTGTGCAGAAGCAAGTGACAATTAAGTTTGGTTAGTTAACACTTGGAAGAAATTATGAGACAACTTGGTCTCGTGGGGATGATGCCACAGTGGGTGGAGGATAAAAATACAGAAGGTTCGGGAGTGAGATTGGTATCAGTTCAGTTACCCGAAACAAGGTGTCTAAACAGCTTCATCTTACCTCCTCAGAATGCCTCCCAGGAGCGAAGCATTGAGGCACTCAGGTGGCGAGAGACGCCTCTTTACCTCAGCAATGGTCACCTTGTATTTGGAAGTAGAACTGAGAAGGGACAAACGACCAGGAACTGAGCAAAACAAGTCTGTGGGGTTGACCACACAGGTGCCACCTTGGAAGGGAAAAATGTACAAGTTAGTAATAGTGAAAGAATAGAGCTCTGTGAGAGGCGGGTAGTATCAAGAGATCCATGGCAACAGCCGTGTCTCCCTTCCATTTACATCATGCCAGGCTACTCAAAAGACAGACTTCCAAGAACTAATTAGGATTTTGCATATCACATAGAAAATGAATCTATGTGTATCATTGTAATCCTAGGCAAAGTTAGCACCTTCTACAACATAGGCTGCCTCTACAGTGTTCATTTTGACATTATTGCATCAAGAAACACAGCAGTACGTTAATGCCCCCACATCCAACAGTTAACCTCAGAAAAGCAGTTGCTATTGGTTCACAGTTACATGTGACTGTGCACACGTACAGAATGGATGGAAACTTTTGATGCATGCTTTTCTTTTCTAGAATGTTTGTAAAGTTACCGTCTTCCTTCCCTCATCCATCCACCAGCTAAAGGCACCAATCCCCATAGACACTAAAAATCGCCTGCCCATCGCCAGGAATCTCTATGCCAGTGACAATACTGTCAAATCTGTAGACCATACTTCAGTCTGTACTGTCAGCACATGTAGGCAAACACAGTGTAATATCGAGTGCTAGCTAGTTACCTGCATTAAATACGACTACTATTATCATTATGATGGTTGCTTCACCATTACTGTTAGGGTGCAGGGCAATGGTAACCATTCAGAACATCACCAAACAATTTCACCATGATGGAATTCCTTGGTGATGGGGTATCTTCAAGTTCTACAGAGCCTCTTGAGCCTCATACTCCTGCAGAAGCAGCTTACTCAATTCTCTAGCCTCAGACAGCTCTCTCTGGCTAAAATAGACTTGGATGCTCAAGTGTGAGCATCATTGGTCATAGTTTCTTGATGCTCAATTGCTAACTTGCTTCAAAAATCTCCAGACAAAGCCCACCCTGCTAAAATGATAGGCATATGAAGTTGGGATGTAAGGCTACCTTTATATGCCCCCAAGCCATTGCCAAATTCGAGTTCAAAACTCTGTTTTCTTAATCTTTGTTTCTTTCTTTCTTTCTTTCTTTCTTTCTTTCTTTCTTTCTTTCTTTCTTTCTTTCTTTCTCTCTCTCTCTCTCTCTCTCTCTCTCTCTCTCTCTCTCTCCCTCCCTCCCTCCCTCCCTCTCTCCCTCCCTCCCTCCTTCCTTCCTTCCTTTTTTTTTATTTCATACAAAGTGTGTGTCGCGGGGTGGGGGGTGGGGGTGGGCAGGCTAGGATGTCAAATGCCCTGGAACTGGAGTCACAGGTAGTAGTGAGCTGCCTGATGTGGGTGCTGGGAAATGAACCCAGGTCCTCTGCAAGAACAGCAAGTGCTCTTGACAGTTAATCAACCCCTCTCTTTTGTCCTTCACAGCTGTTTTTGTTTTGTTTTGTTTTGTTTTTCTGAGCATTCATTTTCTTGCTTTAGTTGTAGGTAAGCTTAAGTTACTTTTCCAGAAAAGGGAATTATGAGGGAAAGGAAGGGAGGGAAAGAGTATAGAAAAAGAAAATACAGAAGACTGTTGCCCCAAATCCATTTACTAAGAGGGTGATGCACTTTGGCTTTCTAGGGAGTTGGGAGTGTGGGATCTTAGACCCCATTTGGTCCTCATTCAGAATCTATGTTTTGAAGGAAGTCACATGCTGCTCATATTCATTAAAGTTTGAGAAGTACTGGACTAGAATTTATCCCTTGCCCCCCAAGTAGCCCCTATCATCGGAACAGTTACAGCAAGGAACCTCTGTTCTTTAGACTCAGGGTTGTTCCCTGGGCATGCCACCTAAAGAACCTGGGAGGACATGAACATATGTAAAATAATCCCTACCTGGAAGTAAGAATATTAAAATATTTCCAACCCTATGATGCTTGGAATTTTTCCTAGCTGTTTTACAATTACCCCTATTTCTCTTTAAAACAAATTTATTTGTTTGTTTGTTTTGTTCCCTGTGTAGCCCTGACTGTCTTGGACTTACTCTCTAGGCCAGGCCAGCCTTGAACTCAGAGATCTGCCTACCTCTGCCTCTCAAGTGCTGAGAATGAAGGCGTGTGCTACCACTGCCCAGCATGTATTTTTTTCTTTGACGCTTTCATGCATGTTCATAATGAATTTCAGTCATTTTTATCCCCATTATCTTCTGTCATCCTCCTTCTCTCTGAAACCCTCTTCCCAGCAAGTCTTCCTCCTGTTTTTAACTCTCTCTCTCTCTCTCTGACCCTTTGAACTTAATATTTAATTATGGTTGCTTACATAAGCATGGGTGGGGTTTATTTACTGGAGCATGGGCAAGGGAGGGCCTCACCCATCTCTAAGAAACTATTTCCATCTAATGGTGCTGAGGGACACAGTATCATTCCTTCAGTAGTGTACGCACTGAGAAGTTGCCTATGCTCCAGTAAGTAACCTCCTACCCAAGTTAGCTTTAAAATTGCTAATGATCAAGGTCTTTCTCCTTTAATAATTCTGAGCTAGTTTATATGGCCCAATGTTTCCACCATACAAAAGGGAAGGAGGAGATAATGTTAAGGCACTGTGGCAAAATCTGTTGTGTATTCCAAAAAAATTCCTCATGTCATTTTCTGGAAACAAGACCAAGGTTTTAAAGTCTGAGAGGTCAGAAGGTCTATCAACTGTTAAACTAAAATCCTTTTCTTGGAGTCAAATGTGTAAAAACTGTAAACTATCTTCTACAGCAGCTGGAAACACAAATTTACTAATTCTTCCCCACTTTGAATTTCTACAGAATTTCAAAAGTAATAGTAATAGCAACAATGTTAGGAAAATTTCACAGATAGGGCCGTGGCTATCGACTCACTCTCATTTATTCTTACACTGTGTACCTATAGGTACAGAATGCACTTAAAAATAAAGGAAATTGACTTCTCAAAAGTTGAAATGAACTGAAAGTCAAGATAGTTTCAGTGAATCTAGATTTTATGGTCAGACAGTCAGAGTCATGACCTGATTGCTTGGGGATTTCAGTCAGTGTGAGGAAAATATCAAAAATCAATTAAAAAAATATGTGTATACAATATCCATCCACTCTTCTCCTGAAAGGAGGTCTCTACCTGCAGTCACTATGAACCAGAAGCAGACATATATCTTAACATTTAACATCTCTCCTTGTATATCAGTCAGTATTTTACTAAAGAAAAAGAATTAGTCTTAAGTGTCTGAGCATTTTACGTGAGTTTTTTTTTTTTCCTTTCTTCTGTCTGCTAGGAATTTTAGACTTCTCTTGTCCTTAGTAATCTGTGGGTTAGAAACTCAATTTAGCAAGAAAATGTTGGTCACAATCTTTGAAAAAGGAGTTAGGTCTAGTTTTCCTACATTCAAAAATCTGTCACCTTTTGGCTTAGTTGAAAGTAGGCTGCTCCCCGGGCATCCTCTAGGTAGGCTACCTAGCCATCTGTGAACTCTGGAGGCCCTGAGTGTTTCTGCTCCTCCATCCATGTTGGCTTGTGGCTTATGCTAAAGTAGGCATGTGTTAGGTAAGTTACACAGGCTGCATATTAAGAATATGCTTTATGCACACACAAATTGCCTCAAGGATTTATTTTGTATTCAGGATTATCCATCAACTCTAGACTCTTTTATTTTTTATGTCACAGAATCTTTAAAGGGAATTTCTGTTGCTTTGATACGTGGCATCGTTGGAGCCTTGGGGGAACTCTCTTATTCTGGCTAAAGATTGGGCAACTTGTAGAGTTTACATCAACTTGGGGAACCTGATAGCTTGCTTCCCAGTGGGTTACTTTTCAGGAGGGCAGAGGAAAAAAAACAAAAACAAAGACATGATAGCCAGGGTTTTGCATTTGTAATGAAGGTAGTGACATGGTAGAACCTAGGTAAGGGAATGGAGACTATCAACAGTGATGATGAGAACTCAGAAGACTATCAGAATCGGACCTCAGCAAGCTGTTAACAGTAGTCATTCTGTGTTCCCCACTCAAGGTCCTCATGGTGCCTCTGAGGCCCCTCAGCCCTTGCAGATGTTGGGTGGTTCTCATTTTCTGCTCAGCATGCCAGTTGGGGATGCCAGAGTCAAATAGGTTATGTAGAACTTCTCAGGTGCCCGCCCCTCCTCCATTCATGGTACACGGAGAAGCAGTATTTCTACAGAGGCTTGCAAATTTTGCGAAGAATCTATAAATTCTAATGAGTAGCTATGTAAGAAGTTAAGAATTGTCTACTCCAGATCAATTGTGTAGGACACGCCTTAAAAAAAAGTCCTAATTCTGCCAAAATAACAGGAAGAAGTTAGCCAAATTCTGTAGTTATCACTATATCTGGCACAGAATAACACAAGTTTAGACTGCCCTTCATACCCTGATAGATCCTGAAGGGCCTGAAGAAGGAGCTGCACTTCTCTTGGTTAGCCTGGGAATCTGTCCTTCTACCTTCAGACCATGAGTTGGGGGGGGGGGGGACACTGGAACTTGCACACTAGCTTGGAGAACAATTCTTTCTTAATCTACTTGAAAACTGAAGGTGTTCATACCTATTCTAGTGGACAGATGCATACTCAGCAGCCTGAGTAATGAATGGCACCCAACACTAACTGTGCTGAGAGGCTACCACATCA
Organism: Peromyscus maniculatus bairdii; assembly: GCF_049852395.1. NCBI lineage: Eukaryota > Metazoa > Chordata > Mammalia > Rodentia > Cricetidae > Peromyscus > Peromyscus maniculatus. Next base: position 56,196,165 of record NC_134872.1, on the reverse strand, counting down.
CAGGATAAGCTCTGTGAAGCTGGATACTCATTTACCCATTGTTTGCACTTCGACCTAATGGGAAGCCAAGTGCTAAGTCTCTTCTCACCCCAGAGCGAACAGGAGTGGTTGCAAGGAGCAGCATGTGCTGAGTCTCCGCGCCCCACCCACCCCTAAGGACACACCCAGTTGTTTCTAGAGGCCCCCTGGCGCCTTCGCAGGTGCGACCTATACTTCCAAGCCTGCTTCAGCTCAATAGGCCCCAGCGCACAGCCCACCAAGCCGGCCCACCTCAGCACCGCCCCACTCTCCCGAACGTTGGTGTTGACATAATTAGACCAAATCTTAGGAGCGAAATAAATGTTCTGTTCGCCTTACAGCCAAACAGATGTTTACAATTCAAATGAAAGAAATACAAACGGTAGGGATTTTTTTTCCTCCCCTTCTTCATCTCCAGTGATCGCTTTTTTTTTTTTTTTGATACATTAAAAATGTGTGTAAGCGGTGACAAGAGTTTCCTATCCCTGTTTGTTTTGCAGCTTCATTTCCGCGAGGTGCTCTTGTCGGACAGGTGGGGTAGGATCTTCTGGGCTGTTTCCCCCTCTAGCCTTTCTCCCTTCATCAACTCTCTATCCCCGCCCGTGGGATTCCCCCCTCCCCCTATGGCAGCAGATATTAATTGTAATCAAACAGCAAAGAGGTGGGGATGTAGTTGCCACCGCGCAGGCCTTTGATGGTGTGTCAGCAGCGAATTGTGCTGTTCAGATGGAGGGATGCGCTATTACAGGTGTCGCTACATCAGGTGGCAAGCGGCTGCTTCCTCCCAGAGCCCCGCACCTCGTCTCAGCAGAACAAAAGAAAAGGAACTGGGTACCGGATAGATAGCCTGTTGCCTGGTGTGTGCTCAGTGTGTGCTCAGGGATTAATCCCGAGTTCCCAAAGCAAAACGTACTTTGGACCGTGGCGATTTTCCAGAGCAAGGGAGGGGGAAAAAAAGGGAGCAAAGCACTTCCTTCCTCGTGAAAAATAACTGTCCAACAAACTATGCTTTGGTGTGCGCGTTTCAGAGGTCAGGGAAAAGAGACAGAATTTCAAGCCTCAAGTACGTTCATTTTAGCATTAAGAGAACACGGGCGAAGCTTCCAGTGTGTCACCTGCTCTATTTTCATTTACAAAGGCTGAAGAACCAAAGAGATGAGTTGGAGCCAGCTTAACTACAAGAGATTCAGGGTAGCCGCTCACTGATGAGACTCTGACAAAGGAAGAGAGATTAAGCTACCGGCATATCTGTTTTGCCCCTTTTAGAAGCTGCAAGGAGCTAAGACTGCGATTCCAAGGTCCAATCAAGGCCCAGGAAAGTCCTGAAAAAAACCAAAGTAAGGTGCTTGTCCTCCCGAGGAGGAGCAGGCCAGTCGCCCGTGAAGGCGACAGAAAACAAAAAGTGTCAGTTCTATCCTACCCATTATTGGTAGAGAGGACAGTTAAAGTTAAGGCTGCATTTGCAGAAAGACTTATTTTGAAGAAGAATTAAATCAGATCAGACAATGTTTGCACGGAGGTATAAACGCCTCAGCCTTGGCGAGCCAGTCACCTCAGCGATCCGACACACTCCAGCTCCCTTAAAACGTGCAGAGTTCAAATCATATTAATTCCCCCCAAATGTTTTGATTCAAAGTAGTTTGTATTTTGTGTAGCCAAGGGCAATCGGGAAAGCGCTCCTGCCTGCAAGTGGCCGGTGGGTTCCCTCTCCGCGTGGCCCAGAGGCTACAGCGGTATTTAAGCTTCGGAAATTAGCCTGGGGCTGCAAGGCAAGATGATCACAAAGCGAAACAAGGGCGCTGCCCCTCTACACTTTTTTCATCGCCCCCCCACTTCCTTTTTTTTTTTTTTTTTTTTTTTTTTTTTTTTTTTTTTTTAGTTTGCCATCCGGATTTCACAAAAGAGATCAGGGCCAAAGAGTCCCTTTCCACCCACATACAGGAAGTCTGAGTCTTCTCATCTTCAACGCGTGTGTGAAGGCCAGAGCCCCTTTATCCAAGTGAACCCCATATCGTGATTCCATTCTGAGTCCATTCATGATTAGCTTCATCACCATCGTGGTCCTTCCTCATCAGCATTTTATTATTAAATACTCAGAGAGAAATGAAAGGCCCGGGTGTCTAAAAAAAGGGAGGGGCCATGAGGGTGCCTCAGAAGAGTCACCAGGAAAAAAAAAAGAGTGGGCTTTCTTTTCTTTTTCTTTCTTTCTTTTTTAATGATTGAAAACATAGGAGACTCCTGTAAATAGAAGCCCCATTCCTTCAAGAGATGCCTTTTGAAACCCACTGTCTGAATATTCAACGAAGGCAAAGCTCCACTCTGTACGAACAACATTAATATGATCTCTGCAGAATTTGTTACTCAGAAATATTAACATATCAAAGCCAACGCCCGGGGCGAAAGAAGCTATCGATACGCGAGAGCAGGGTAAAGTAAAGATTATTGGTTCTGATGGTCGGAGCGGCGGAGCTGCGGGCGAAATCGCGCACACCATTAACCGGGAGTGAGCGCGCAGGGAGCTGGGCCTCGGAGGCGGGCCGCAAATATTTTATCTAGGTGGTAATTACCTCGCTACTACCTCCCTGGTCTGTCCACGTTATCTTTTGGCTATCAGACTTTCGTTTACAAGGGAAAAAAAATGTAACTGACCCTTAACAAAGTGAGTCTGAGAAAAGACATTTTGGTCTTAATTACATAGTTAGTGAATGATGACCCCTTATCCGTCCACCCTCTGCAAACCAGGCCAGTTTCTCTCTACCCTCCTCAGGTACCACAACCAGGCAGGCATCTTTCCTCAAGGCAGACCTTGGGAGAGAGTGTCTGGCGAAGTGAAACGTTTTTTTTTTCTAGTATTGTAAATGCTTGATATTATCAGGAACGTAAATATACTCAAGAACTATGACATTCAGAGGGCCGCAGGGGCAGTACAGATCTGTGATTTGTGAGAGAAAATAGGGAAGCATCAAGACTTTAAGGGAGATCAGCCTGAGGAGCATAGACTTTGTCACCACCGGAGGGACGGGAAGGGAGTAGATGACTTAAGGATTAGATGTTCTGTTTTTGATGACCTGAGCTATCCGATATTAGGAGTTCTGCCGTGTGCACAACGCACTATGCCAATGAAGAGAAGGGGTTTCATAGGTATTTTGACATAAGGGTCCTTGCCAGGGCTGACAAAACAGAAAAGTCCTTACTATCCACTTGGAAATTGTGAATACTGATAGAGCTACAGAGTCATCCATCCATCCATCCAACACACACACACACACACACACACACACACACACACACACACGCACACACACACCCTTCTCTCCAGAGCCAAGATTGTTCCTCTCCTGTAAGAGATGTGGGAATGGGAAAAAGTGGTCAGATGCTGGGGTCTGAATTACTCAGAGGTGGGGACTTCAGATTTTGTTGTTGCCCAGGTTCCTTCCCGTGGAATTGCATTCTCCTCCACAATCAATGCTTGGTTTAAAATAGCAGACTAAGAGAAGGATTTTAGAAGGTGAAACAAATAGGTACTGAGTTGTACAAAAACAAGAAAACATCACCCACGGAGCTTCGCTTCTGTAGTTGTGATACGGTAAGAGCGCACTTCCCTCCTTTAGACACCTCAAAGCTTAGCTCCTCTTGGATGGCCAGAAAAAAGGGAGGTGTTACTAACTCTCCCAGGAAACTTTATTGATTCCACAGCATCTACAATCCCAGCGCTCAGCCTGGAATTCATCTTGTCAGTTATGCTACAATCATTTGGATGTGATAGTCAAGCGTTGGGGGAGGTACTTTAACCAGTACGAAGCAGACTGCACGAACCGCGGCGCAAAGCTCGGCTCGCCCAGCAGCCGGCTTCCTTCCCTAATTAGTGGCGCTGTCCTTCAGCACCACGGTGTCTGTGCGCCCTGAGCGCTCGGCCTCACCTTTAGTGTGTTTCTTTCCCAACAGACACCAATCAGCAAGACTTACTGAGCCCCCCTTTCACTGTGTATATTTTACTTGTCCAACAGTTATGAACAGATAAATTTAATATTCAGAAACTTGTCTCTGTTTTATGTTATTCCAATATGGCTGAATACAGGCCTGGCTGGAAAGCTTAATATTGTTCCTTTTAAATAACTATGAAGAGTGATATTCATACTCTAAAAAAATTTTTTTTGAAATCTCAAAAGTGTGCAACAATGGGCTTGAGTAATTCTTTGAAACTCTACATAAATTCCAAGCACACAGTTTTTTGGAACAGCCAAGGTCCCAAAGATAAGCCTTCTTTGTTTCCTCTTCTGATGTTTATAGTGGATGCCGGGCCATGAGATCTGCACTTAAACACAAAATATTCCATTGCTTTAGGAGAGTACACCATTCCTATAAAACAAGCAACTCACTTTGAGAGAAATGGAGAGGGACTAAGGGACAGCTATCTGGTAATATCGGTGATATCGGTTTAGTGGTTTGGTTACTAGAGACAACTGTGGCCCTGAAGCAGGAATTAGTCTTGGTGAATAGGCCCCATCTTATTAATTCGTATGAAGTTGGGATAACAGCTGGTCCCTCTTGCCTCATGTGCTCCTCGGGTTACTGGGCATGCTAGGAAAATAAACTTCAGAGGCTCGGGGTACAGTTAAGCAGGGGAGCCAGCAAAATCTGCACTGCCTTGAGGCCCTGTGAATGTCATAGTTCAAAACCTTTTGTCAAAATGGAACATCTGAGATACAGCCCCCTTCAGTGCCTTGGCTGAATGCACCAGCTCTCTTCTCACCCCCCTTTCCAATGCCATGGGTAACTCTGGATTCAGATGTTTTCCTCAACAGATGGGAACAAGAAAGCTTTATCCAGTACACTTAACACTACCTCCTCCTCCCACCCTCTCTTAAAGAAAGAAATCTTCTGGACGCTTCAAAAAAAAAAAAATAAGGCAGCTACAATATTGGTGACTCATTAGCCTCCTGGAAAGCCTCAGTGATACAGCCTTTCACAGAATCCCTCAAGGCCCATGGCTAACACCATCACCCCAAACACCCAGGCTGTGGCTGGCACATTAGGTCTAAAAGGAACCAGAATTGCTCCAGGATGTGGTATTGGTGAAGGGAAAGAAGTGTGAAAACTTTTGTTTTAAATCCTGGTAATTTTCTCCCTAAGTTTGGGTCTGTCGCCATTCTGTGAGGAGTCATAGATAGCTCCTAGCATAAGTCTTGAGGCTTACTCGGCCCTGAAGTGTCAGTGAAAGAAAGGAGGCTTTTAAATGTAGTTATGACTGTTATGGATCTGGAATAACCGACTCACATAACCCTTCTTTGTTTGTTTGTTTCTTAATCAGCAGACAAAGAACCCGATGTTGACAAGCCTTCCCAGGTCTTCAAAACAAAGAAATGGATTAGAGATGAATGTCTGAGGTCAAGGTGTTCTACTCACCTCTCCTTATCACTCCCCCTTGGCCGTTGAGAACAATCCCACACTGGGCTTCCACGGAACCCTTCGTCAAAGAAAAGGAAAGAGAAGCATTCAAATATGATAGGCATGACCATTTGGGTGAAATATTTCAGACTAGCCTATCCCTGACCTCCGTCTCAGGCAACCACTGAAGGAATCATTGACAAAACAAAATTTTAAGGAAACTATTTTAACAATATAAATACAACATAAAACTTCTATCCATCTCAAGGTACCCATTTTACTTCACTCCCCAATATTACACTTCAGAGGTCTTAAGAGATTTTTCTTTTGGACCCAAAAGAATGAGAAGTCCTTTGAGTCCTGAGAAGGAACACAGGATGCACACAGGCAGCGCATGTTCACCACTTTCTGGGTGAAGAAAATTATAGCTTGAATGTCAAGTCTGGAATTGTGAGTTTCTTTGGAGGTTCAGAGGAAATATTTCACATGGAGGACTCAGAATATCTTCTAAGGATTTGGTTTCCCCAAAAGCAGGAGCACCAAACAATTCTCTCCAAAATGGGCCCTATGGAGGAGACACCTTCAGGTCCACTCTGCAGATCTTCAAGCTCCTAAGGTGCTGAATGATCATTTGAACTGGAAAACTAGAAAGGATTTGCTGATTTGTTATTAAAAAAATAAAAATTTCTCTCTGTGTCTGTCTTTTCCCCCCTTCTGAATCAAAACGTGTTAAAAGCTCATTTTCCTTCACAAACAAACGAGGTATTGGACATGAAAGAGGCCTTGAAGGGTGTTAACCTACCCAACAGCCCGTGAAGAGTTAAGTAAATGCGGAGAGAGTCGGTGCATAATAAAAACCCACTTTACAAAACAACCTTTACAGCCCTGGCTCCCTTTTGCCTCACCATTTTCACCATATTGAGGCAGGCCTGTAAGACCCCCCTTTTCAACCTACTCACCAGCTCTTTCTTATTTTAAATGTTCTGCCTTAAAGTGATTATCAAATCAATATGAAAAAAAAAACTTGGAGACTGAGCATAAATTAAAGCGGTGATGGGAAAAGGTGTGACAGTTTCCTTTGTTGGCCATAGCAAATCTTTTTAGGGGACTCAAAGATGGAACTGAAGCCACAAGACCGTTTGCATCTGTTAGGCAGACTTAGACCGCCCTCTAAACCATTGGACTTTCACTTAAAATTCTGTGCAGGGAAAAGTATATTTACATTTGTTGCATTTGAAATGAGGCATATGCTGATGACTGTTTTAAAAAGGAAGAACTAAAAGGAGAGAGACGGGTTTCCCCCACACACTCCTTCTTCGTTTCTTGTTTTAAATGTAGCCATGGTTCTTTCTTTTTTTTCATTCTACTAAGTACATCCAGAAGAGTGGAATAGCTTTATATATTTATAAACTTGTCCTAGTCTTCATACACATTATAATACATGCACTTACATACAGAAGTCTTCATGACCATACATGCATGTATGTATCGCACACCATACTCTTTCATCTAGTATCTTCAAGTGTTTCCTTCCTCAATACGATTAATATTATTTCAACACAAATAACAAAAAGAAAATGAAGAATAACTGTATAAGAGATAGGCTGAAATAAAGATTTGAAGATATCTGAAGTGTAAAAGGTAAAGGATACCCAAGCTCTCCAAGGAAGCAGAACAATTTCCCCTCTCACTCTCTGGCGCACTGTTAGGATGTTTATTTTCTTAGAAGAAACAGATCTTGGTCTCTTCACTTAACATACTTTTCCCCCTTCATAAGTAAAACATGCTGTTTGGTCAGATGACATTGCATAAATGACCAGTTGAATGGCACTAAGTCGAAAATTGGATAAACTACGGTGTCCTTTTGCACAGGATTCTGTCTTTGTCCGGTACTTGCAAATGTTCTAATCCTCTCTTTTGAAAAATGCCCAGCTTTGTGCCTAGCACAGAAAAAAAATTTGTACAGATACAAAAAAATCAGCAGCAGACGTGGCTATTAAAAGGAGTAAATAGGTTTTAGTTGAGCTAAGCATTGAATGGCAGATTTTTTTCCCTCCTGAGACATAAGGGGATCCTTGTGAAAAGTGTAAAAAAATGCCCTAAGCGTATAAAATTATTTTGTGAATATAAGTGTAGCAAGTCAAGATTTAAGGAGTGAAATCTTTTTTCTTGTGCATGAATCATGTGGTTATGACTCTTTGTTGGAACTGTAAGGGCTTTCACTTTAATTTAAAATTAATCTCTTGCTCAGGGGTTGAGGAGGGGGAAAGATATTCTGTGCGCAACAAGAGATCTCTTCTGTCTCCAAGTTGTGCTCCTGGAAATATCTTCCCAGTCTTTGGGAGAGTGCGGAGATGGCAAGCTTTGTGCAGACCAAAAAAAAAAGAAGATGTGCTTTCCACTTAAAGAAAGATCAAGTTGGACTCTTCCGGGTTCCTACTCTAGACCTTGGTGGGTTTTTATCGATTTGAAATGTGTCTAAGACAATGGCATCACTTCATTAATTCTTTTGTTGTCAGTGAAAGTGGAAAACGTGTTAAGAAAGTAGGAGACTTGATTGAGTGGTGGCCTCTGCAGTGTCTGAATACATTTCCTTTCTCTTTCCCTTTCTTCCTCCCTTCCCCATCCCCTCCTTTTCACTTCCCGTTTTTTTTCCCCCTCTATTTGTCTTACTTCCTTTATGCCCTCATTTCTGACAGGATAACGAATTGCATCTTACGTAATATGGGGTGACCTGAGGAGAAAGAATAAAGACGAAAAGCATCCTGCTGGGCTGCCAGCTTGGGTATGCTCTGCCTGAGCATACCCTATTCCACAGCATACCATACAGCTATACTCTGGCGAAGTGTATTGTGCAGATTATTTTATTGGGGCTGAGTTCTGAGGCTTCCATTTGTGGTTCCTTATTTGACACTTGATGTGTTTGTGAAACTTTTGCTCAAGCCCGTTCCAACAATTTCCTGAGAACAACCTCTCTCTCTCTCTCCACTCATCCCGAGATTCCCCTACAGGCTCTGTTTAGGGCAAGGCTAGAAATAGAGTAGAGCCTGTACATTATGGAAATTGAGGGTAGAATGAACTGGTCGTCAGCTTGTAGCGCGTCTTGCTCTGAGACCGCTAGATTCAAACCCAGCTCCACCGACCTCACACACACCTTTTCTCTCAGGGTCAGAAATGTAGATTCAAAAAAGACTTCTGATGACTGGCCCCAGGTAGGGGTTGCAGCTATTGATCCAATGAGAGGAACGGAGTGGGCACCGTCTTCCTGTAATTTGATGACTTCCCCTAAGTCGTGTGTGTGTGTGTGTGTGTGTGTGTGTGTGTGTGTGTGTGTGTGAGAGAGAGAGAGAGAGAGAGAGAGAGAGAGAGAGAGAGAGAGAGAGAGAGAGAGAGAGAGAGAGAGAGAGAGAGAAGAGAGAGAGCTTTACAGCCAGAGCATTAACGGAGAGCGGGAGGGGGAGGGCGAGGGGTGGGCGCAGACAAATCCGCTGCATGCTTATTTACCTGCAAGTCGTCGGCTCCCGCGGCGGCCAGCCCCAGGCTGGGCCCTGGCAGGAGTCTTTGATCTGGGTGCATTCCATACTGAGAGCCATGGCTCATGAGGGACAGGTCGTGGCGGCGGTAGGCATCGAGGCAGCCCAGCTCCCGCCTCTGCTCGTCCAGGCAGGAGGACTTGAGCGCCCGCGCATTGTGCAGGTTAATAAAGTCGGTGGGCTCCCCGTGGTGAATCTGCTGGTAGTACTGTTGTGAGTGGTGGAGCGAGTTCAGAGAGTAGGCGTCGGGAGTGACCGCCGGGTGGCTGTGCTGGAACTCGTAATGGAACGACTGGTGGTGAAGCGGGGTGTACTGGTGGTTAGTGGAGAAGTAGGGGGACGCAAACTCGGTGCCGGTGGTGGAGTAAGTTAGAGGAGAGGAGGAGGAATAGGCAACCGTGGAATTGGCTACAGACTCCAGACAGCCAAGCTGCATCAAACGGTAGCTGTTTGATCCGTCGTGACGTATCTGGAAGGAAGAGGGGGAAAGGGGAGAGCAGAAAAACTTGAGGTTTGTCATTTTGCAACCAAGGATCCACTCTCCCAGAGTCGGGAGCTTTCCCTGCTTCTCCTAGGAGAAAGAGAGCAAGCACGCTGGGCTCCGGAGAGCAGCCCGGGCTCAGTGAGCGCCTTTGCCAAGCAGACTTCCAGAACAGTTGAACTGGGGGTGGGCGGCCTCGTCTTCACAGTGGAGAGAGTGGGGTGGGGGGAATCCCCCACCCTATATAGGTGGGGGCGATATCACACACGCATACACAGTCACACACAGACAAACAGTCAGGCAGACAGACAGACAGACAGACAGACAGACACACACACACACACACACACACACACACACACACACACACACACACACACACACTCTCACACGCCCTTCCCTTCCCAACTTGTGCTTGGAGCTAGGCGTCCGGGTCAGGTTTGCAGGTGACCGGGGGGCTGCGGGGAGCGGGAGCGTCCACAGGCAGAGAAGCGACGATGCACCTCGCCGCTCCAGCAAACCCTCGCACCGCAACGCCGCCTGGCCAAGCCGAGATGTTCAGCCGGGGCTACTCAAAAATATCGTCGTCCACATATATAATTGTATATATACTAAAAATCCCGGTCTGTGCAAATTGTTCAACTTGCTCACTTCTGTAGCCGCCTGTATCCCATTCCTCAAATAAGCCCCTTGAAAAAGGGGTACGTTCTTCCCCATCCCCCACGTCCACCTACCACCCCCCATCAGTCCCTTTTCTTTGCTTTTCGGAGGATCTTTTCTGTGTCTCTAGCTTTCTCCTCATGCCCCCCTTATTGTTAGGATTATGCTTCTCCCTCATTACCGCAAATGGTGCTTAACGTGGAGAGTTGCCCTCCCTGGCGACAGATGTCATAACGAACTTTTCTCCCCTTCCCTTCCTTAACTTCTCCCGAAAGCCAGATTATAATTAAACGTAACGGTCCAATATAGATTAGAGGCAGGGGAAGCTGCCACCACCGCCCGCCACCACCGCCGCCACACACTCACACACACTCACACACACGCGCGCGCGCTCACAAAAAAAAAGTAATAATACCTCCGCATCGTGGACTAGTCCGGGAAAGGTAGTTGACATGTTGGGTTTCTCCAAAAGCTTACGGTGCAATTTCCCCCTCCAAAAAAAGAATCAGGAAAAAAATCCAAAACTTCTTGTATTTTCCAATTTTTTTTAAAGGAAAAAAAATGCTCTGTAGATACAGATCTAAATTGTAATGGTTTTGCCCGGATCGGATGGCTCCTTGCCTCGTACCCACTTAAAAACCTGTAGGAACAAAATTTTCCCTCTGCACAAAAGCAGCTCCCTGGAACAGATTTTGTACTTGCTGAGAATTTCTTTGGCTGATGTCGTAGGTCCCTTGGTAATATAGAAGTTTTGAAAATTAAGCATCAGCACTGAGAACGGGGAGGACAATAGGCAGAGGAGATTATCCCATGAGACAAGGAATAAATATTGTATCTTCGCCTAATAAGGAACTGGAGCTTCTTTCAACATTTTTATCCATTTTCCCCAACCTTTACCGTGCTTTTCTATACAGACTGAGGTGGGGACTCATCTCTGCTGAGAGCATTTACACATTTTTATTGTGAAGATGGGAATCTACCCCCAATATGTGCATGTTACAGACAGAAATATATATTAATTAAACCTTTCTTTTACATGACTGAGCACTTGTTCCTATTGGTTCTACTCCCTGGATGCTGAAAGCTGATTTTTTCCTACAGACATTAGACTCAGTCTTGCCCAGTTGGGGTGTCTGCCTTCTTCCAAGTAAAACCAACACTGTTTTTCTCATGTTTACATTGAATTTGGGTTCTTTCTCCCTTTTGAAAAGCAACACCAGGTGGTGGCTAATATTTTTTCAGCAGTTTTTAAGATAAATAACCATGATGGACAGTCCTAAGTTTCTGTCGAAACGAAGTGGGACAGCTGAAAAAATCCAAGAGAATAAAGACGTGTGAGGAGACTGCACACTTAAGTGAACGTCTTTCACCCCCAATCCAGCCTATTTTCCTTCTTTTTTGTGTTTTCCTTCTTCCTCTTGTAAACAGTGCTTTTTGTTTTTTCTTTCTGTTTTTTGAAGATGTGGAGCGTGAACCATTTAATAGTGGAAACAGGTACTTGAACACCATTACCTCCAAATACCCCCCCCCCCAAACTTAGAAGATACATTTTACAAAGAGAGGGCAGGAAGGAGACAATACACACATCTTTTCTTTTCTTGGTGGATTTCTCAACTTTCAAACAGTTTTGGAGTTTTACTTCATTCAAAATTTAGACTGCTCCATTGAGTTATCTAGTATTTTGAAGAGAGAGAGAAAGAGAGAGAGAGAGAGAGAGAGAGAGAGAGAGAGAGAGAGAGAGCTACAAACTCAAAATATGGAGGCTTTTGCAAGGTTTTATCAGCAAACTTGCCTATGCAAAAAAAAAAAAAAAAAAAAAAAAAACCCTGGCTGGCTGGCTGGCTGGCCCCACTGGTTCATCTCAGAGATAGACAGGGTAATTCAGTCTTAATTGCTATTTCATTTGGTTAGCTTTTAAGTGTTTAAACTGAGAAGGTGTCTTAATAACAAGCCGCAGGCAAGCAGACATGTGGCTTTTTTTTTTTTTTTTGGTTGGGGGTTTGGGAGGGTTTATTAGGATATGCTCATACAGGGTAACTGGGGCTGTCACTCAGAGCTTTTGGCTCTATACAAATGGACAAAGGCACATGACAAGAATTGAAATGCATTGTCGGAAATAGAGATCGGAGATGCCTCACTTCCTCACAGGATCAGCAGCCAATATTTGCTCTCCATGTCAAGGTGGACTTACCTCCCCCCCCCTCCCCCCCAATTCCACATTGTTGTCTAACAATGTCAGAAGGCTTTTCAAGCGAGGTCAATGAAGATGAAAAGGAAGAATATAGGACATGATCTTTAAGTAGGAGGGGAGAGAAGAGCACTGTTGGTCCTTCGAGACTGCACCCCCAAATGCTTGCGCTAGAGTCTCTGTGCGCTATGTCTGAGCCCAGCACTCATAGCTTACCCAAAGTGGATCTAAGTAATATGATCATACGTGGTAGTCCATGGGACCTGAGGACTGATTCTATAATCTTGTCAAAGAAATCTTGTCCCTGAGAAAGTTCAACCCCATCCCCACCAGAAGAATATAGAGGACCTGCTAGCTATCTTGTGAATGGTGAGACACGTTTTCTGGTACCCAATGTTAGCTTCATAACTAGTCTGCACTCAAATAGGAAAGGATAGAACCTCTCAGACAAGCAAAATTCATCTTTCTCTGACCCTCCTCAGTATCAGGAATGTCTTCAGTTAAGGTGAAGGGACTTTCACTTTTAGCTTAGGTCCAAGGAGAGAGGGTGCACAACTTTCTCTTCCAGGACCACCACGAGGCTCAGGACAGTATGGTTGCCTATTCAGCCTGCTGTGGAGCCCCTGGGGCCCACATATTCACTCCTGCTTCCAGACACAGCCATAAACAGCACCTCCCTTAAAAAGGAGTCTTAGGATGCTCTTGGTAATGAAGCTTAGACTCTACTGTAGGGTGCCTTCCAGCTGCCTCTTCTGTCTGAATGCTTGACTGAGGTGTTGACAGTCGTATCTCTCCATTGCTTTCTCAATTCCTACCCTACTTTCCTGAGCGACTTTTAAGCACTCAGACAAAGGGTCTGAAGAGTTTCTTTAAGTTAGTTGCAGAACACTCGGGCTTGGAGGAAACTGAAGATCACACAGTGAGAGAAGCACTTAAATAGACTTCAGGGTGATAGAGCAGGAAGGATAAAGTCGACACCTTTTTGTTACAGGATCTACCTTGTCAGGCTTGATTGGAACATCCCTCCCCCTCATCCCATGCCTTACCTCAGCATCTTAGACAAAGGGAAACTTCTGTTGGTCAACTGCTCCCTCCCACCAATATCAACTTTTAAATAAAAAAAAAAAAAAAGCTGTTTCACTCTCCAAGGATAGTTGGGGAAATCATCTGTGCCATATGCACAAATTGGTCAGTATCCCCTCCCATCTGCTCTGGGGTTGCTCAGTGTGCCCCTTTTATAAATAAATTCATTGAGGCAGGTGTGTTTGATGCCTTGTGTGTGTGTGAGGTGCAGCCTCTGGATTTGTTTCTGTTAGACATCTCCCCCTCCTGTCCCCCTGTCATCCAATTAATAGTCTTGAGCAATTAATAAGTGACATCTTGCTTGACCCAAAGACTGGGCTTTTCAGCAAAGTTAATTCCTCTTTTTCGGTTTTCCTCCTTTCTTGGAGAGTGATTGGCTACACATTCTCTAGGGGGTGTTGTAATTGAATTAACTGGCCACAGCATGCTGGATTCATGGTGACAGGCTGCCTGGGGCCCCTTCTGAGGGAAAACTGGTGGTGTGCATCCCAGTCTCAGCCAGAGGCCAGGCCAGTGCCCACATGAGCATGAGGCAACCTTGCTACCTGGTACCTCTGTGGCAGAAGAGTTCTCTTTAAGAGTCATGCCTTTCTTCCTCCTTCTATTTCTAAATCACAGAAGGGACTGTCCTACAAAAATCCTTCTAGGAATTCGCTAAGACAGCCCTTTGCATATCACCATTGCCTTGATTAGGATTCAGAGCTGGAAGAATGGTTTAGAAAGTTGAAGTTCCTCTTCCTGAGTTTCTAGGTGACTACCATGCAGTTTGCTTTAGTTTGGATCCATTCTCAAGCATTTTCACTGAAAGGATCTGTATGTACTCTAAGTTTGAGATTGGCAAACAATTAGCAGACAGCCGTCTCAGCCCTTATCCCTAACTTTAATAAGTATTTCTTCAGTTTTCTTCCTCTTCTTCCTCTTCCTCCTTTTTCTCCTTTATTTTTCCTTCTACTTGGGGCGTCTGTTTACCAGTTTGCTTGTGTTGTATTAAATAAAGTAATGATTGTAATTATTTAATATGATTTATCCTGTGTGTGTGTTTGTTTGTTGAAATCAAAGTCAAGCTTTATACTAGGAATATATTGTCTAGCATTGAGCTACAGCATTTGCTTCTAGTTGGGCAATTTGTAGCCACCACCACCACCAGATACATTTACCAACAGGAATTAACAAATGTATCTTTCATTCTCCATGTGCCTGCTCTCTCTCCCTCTTTCTTCTTCCCTTTCTCTCTTCCTTCATTTTTTTTTAGAGGAGAGTAGAGAGAAGATTGATCCATTAATGTTATGCCTTAAGCAAGTATCTGTGCACATTTTCTAAGAATGGAATTCCGTGTGCTCTGCTGCACTGGTGCGTGCAGCTCCACAACCCAAGCATGAACTTGGAAATTAGAGACATTTTCCATTGTCATAAAGCCCCCGGCTCCTAAATTATTCTTGTTCAGGACAACAGTAGAATGCTGACTCCCCCCAAAGGGTCAATGCTGCTTTTCACAGAAAACAGCAGAGTGAAGATGTCCATCACACAACTGCTACCAGGAACTATTGGTCTGAAATCTGTGGATTCTCCCGTTACCCTTCACCTCTGTGAAGCCTTATTTAAGAGCAATATTCAAATGATACTTTGAGAGAACAGAGCTGCTGAAAGACCTCAGTGTCCTACCTTGGGCTTGCTCTTACTGTGCCTGCCCATGCGGACCCCTCTGCCTCTTCTAGGATTCCCAGCCCTTTGAGGAACTCTTCCTGAATAGGTTTCTAACTGGAGCTTTGGCCCTGTAAGATATTCTTATCATTACTCTCCCAGTCAGGGACCCTTTCAATCACTCAGGGTTTTAAGGACCCGGAACCTCTCTTGGTCCATGGACTTATAATGGAGCCTTCCTCCCCCCCCCCCTTCCCTCACCACAGCTACAGGGGGCTGGTGAGCAGAGCATTCCTTCAGGGGCTGAAGAGACAAGTCTGGCAGACTTTCCCATCCAGTGTTGGAAACCTCTGGTGGATTCACTTTGCCTCCACGGGATCGGTGGAGAGAGAAGTACTCCAGACAGTGCTGAAAGTGTTTTAAAATGACTCATGTAGACGGACCTCTCTTTCTCTTGATTCTTTGACAGGGACCCCATCTCTTGACTCATTTACATGGACCCCCATCTCTCTTCGGGCCCCTCCCCATTATCCCTCCCTTTTCTAAGTGAGTTGCATGCTTCTTTTTCTGGGTCTTTTTTGGTAAGTCCCTAGCTCCCCTTTCCTCTCCTGTACCTCACCACTTCACCTTCAGCAACCCAGTGGCCACTTTACATAAAAATGTTTCCCAGTTGCAAAGGAGAAAAGGCAGGCCATTTTTGAAGAGATGACTGCAGAATACGTAGGGGAAATTGACATTTCTGTCAGACTCTCGAGTCATTTCGGTTTAAGGGCTGTCACTGATTTTTAAAAATTTCCCTTTCCTTCTCTCTTTTTTCCCCTCCCTCCTCTGCGACCCTACCCCCGCTCTGCGAGCTGTTTGTCAAAAGCCTAACGTGGATCTGTATTCTGCCTCAGCCTTACAGCCGACAGGCAACACGGATTCCATAATCGTACAGAGAAAATGCATTTGCAAGCAATTAAAAAGCCTTTCGAACGTATTAGTCGAAAATTAAACAGGAGGACTCTTTCATCTGAAGTCTTCTCTTTGATAACAGTGAAACTCGGAGCTAAGGCCCTTGTCTGAGTGACTTCTGGCTCTTCGGGAACAGCTGCCTAGCCAGGGCTGGAGCTCAGACTGGGCGCGGAGTCGGCATCCCTCTGAGTGCCTCTCTGGAGCTGTCTGGCCTGCCCATCTAGTCCTGAGCGCGCACCCGCAGGCAGCAGGGCGCGGTCCCCCAGGGCGCGATGCCCCGCAGGCCTCCCGGCTGGCTGTCCTCATTTAGGCTGGCAACCGGTTCTTTCCGCTCAATGCTTTTTTTTTTTTTTTTTTTTTTTGTCCCAGAGAAATTTACTCCTTTGGGCCAAGAAACGCCTGCGTTGCCCTCTACCCTGTTCTTTTAAGAGAGTTTGAAAGTCCGTTTGACAGCCTTATGGTTGACGATATCACCTCCGTTTACTAAGCGCTTTAAAAAGTTTATGCTAGCCTGAAAAAAAAAAAAAAACCAAAAAACAAAACCATGTATTTTCTCATTTGATCCCAAAGACAAGTGTCTTCACCGCCCAAGTAGATAAGTTGCTGTAATTTTTTTTGAAATCACCTTTGTGTAGACGAAAGAATAACAAAAAACTGACAGTACTGCTAAATTTTATTGAGAGCTTATCAGGTGGAAAGACCAGCTGCCAGCATTTTACAAGTATTATCTTGTTTTGTCCTCACAACAAGCGAAGGTAGGTAGAAAGGATCAGAGGTTGCTAACAAAACCATGACTCTACCTTCCACCCCTTCAGCTAGGCAAGCCCCAAAAAGTGAGAGCTAAAGAGATTCACATAATCGTCCAGGCTACTATGCGAATAGACTTGGAACTTAAACGTGTTTTCATCTCCAGAGACTGACCCCCTCCCGGTACCTAAACTTTTCCAAAGTTAAAACTTATTTCCTTGGTATTTTTTTTTCCTCTCCATTCCATTCCAAGAGTTTATAAGAAAACTCTCCAAGTGCTATTTGTGTTTCCTTTGCATCAAGGGACAAGCCATTGTGAAGCCTTCCGCTGGAAGTCTTGTGGATTCTGAGGCAAAGCCAGCCCTCAGCTTTCTGACTGGCTCTGACCTTTAGCTTTTGGGTGTAGGATTTCCAGTGTGGTCCCTCACCCTGGATGGTTCACTAGCAGGAGTCAGAGGCTTCTGTGGGTCTTCCAGGGCTTCTGGCCTGAGTCTCCCGTGTCTGGGAGGGTCTCTAGTACCTGCTTTCCATGGTGTCAAGGGTGAGGCTTTTTAACCCCACAGTGGGTTCTGGGAGAGCCTAGTAATTGGGGTTTCAGTTGGAAAGGCTGCAGTAGGAGATCCTAGATCCATGGAGGCCAGGGTCCAGTTGCCAAGTTTGAGTCTATGTGAAATAACTTTTTTAATTCCAAGATGGAAGGAAAACAAAACAAAACAGAACAAACAAACAAAAATAACCATAAGCAATTCTCTTCCAGTTGCTGGGAAACCTGAGAATGTTCTTAGTAGTAGAAGGAAGGCTCAACAGAGAGGAGTCTTGAGGTCTTATTCTCAATGTCATTGTGTGTGGGAAACCATGTATGTGTGTGTGTGTGTGTGTGTGTGTGTGTGTGTGTGTGCCTGTGTGTATGTGTGTTTTTGTGTGTACTTCTGTGTGTCTGTGTGTGCCTGTGTGTGTGTGTGTGTGTGTGTGTGGTCTCTGTGTGTCTGTGTGTGCCTGTGTCTGTGTGACTGGTGTGTGTGTGTACCTATGTGTGTGTAGTCTCTATGTGTGTGTCTGTGTGTGCCTGTGTGTACCTATGTGTGTGTAGTCTCTATGTGTGTGTATGTGTGTGTCTGTGTGTACCTATGTGTGTGGTCTCTATGTGTGTGTCTGTGTGTGCCTATGTGTGCGTGTGTGTGATCTCTGTGTGTCTCTGTGTGTGTGATGCCTGTGTGTGTATGTGTGCCTGTGTGTGTGTGTGTGTATGTGTGTGTGTGTGTGTGGTGCCTGTCTGTGTATGTGTGTGCCTGTGCCTGTGTGTGCCTGTGTGTGTGTGGGTGCCTGTCTGTGTATGTGTGTGCCTGTGTGCCTGTGTGTGTGTGTGTGTGTGTGTGTGTGTGTGTGTGTGTGTGTGGTGCCTGTATGGGCATTAGATCAATGTGAACTATGAGGATGACTTCGGACTTGAATGAATGTTGGTTTTTTAGGGGGAGGGAAGGAAGATTGCTAAAGAAGCTATTGAAGAGACATCCTAGTTGTAGGAACTTTGTATCACTAGCGAGCACTGTGCAGGATCCCAGATGAATTTCACACTTTATCCAGATAGAAGGTCACACAGTCAAGTTCGATTCGGAGTTAGAACTGTGCCATCTGCAGCTGCTGAGCCTTAAGCAGGATTTACAGAGTGGAGAGCTCAGTCCTCCTTACCCTTCTCATGACTTCTTTTTATGGCAAATTGCTATTTTCCTTCTCCCCCCACCTTATTTCACATTCTTGTCCTAGTATTTTAAAACGCCCTCTCCTCGGTTCCCTATTCACATTCCCCTCCCTCCCCCTCTATCTCTTTCCCTTCCTCTCTCCCTCCTTCCTTCCCCTGTCTCTGTCTCTTTGTCTCTGTCTCTCTCTTTCTCTCCTCTTCCTGTTCTTATTTCACACTTGCCCTCAGCTTCTCTTGCACTTTCAGTGTCCACATCCACACATACCCTCCACGGCACTGTTCTGCCCCCCTGAGAGTTGCCTCTGCTTCTGACAGCCCCTCTGCTCATCTCTGAAGATTTCCCTTTTGCTTCTGCCTTGATGTCCTGGGCACTATCTCAGAGACAATGGGGGAGGAGGGGAGAGGCACTTCTCTGTCTCCAGTACTTCATGCTCTGGTCATCCTACCACACAGATCCTTTCCTACCTTGCAACAAACCCCTGTGGATCTGTCTAGTTGCGGATTGCAAGTCCTTGCCTCTTCTCCCTTCTAGTAGCCTTGGGGAGCTTTGAGGCAGCCAAGGCCTCCAGTTACTTCTTTTTTCCTTAAAGAGCTTTGCCTGCTTCTTCTGTCAATTACTCCAGTAGCCTCTCAGAGGCCCTGTTTATTTTTCCATTGACCTTTTCTTCCTTATGTACTGGAACAATGCCTTATTATTTTATTTATCTTAATCTCTGGTGCAATCGCCCTTTTATACTTCAACTTGGCTGTGTTAGTGCCTGCCTTTACACTCTCTTGACTTCATTATATAATCTTGCCGGATCTCTGTGCTCTGTGCATGCTGTTTAGACCTCACGTTTGTCTTTTACTTACCCTTGAATAGTTTTGTTTTGAAACTCCTGGCCCATCCATGTTTACCTTATTTCT
This sequence comes from Peromyscus maniculatus bairdii, assembly GCF_049852395.1. NCBI lineage: Eukaryota > Metazoa > Chordata > Mammalia > Rodentia > Cricetidae > Peromyscus > Peromyscus maniculatus. The sequence goes on along the minus strand of NC_134872.1, from coordinate 56,176,867 downwards.
TTGTTTCTTGCTATCTTTTTCCTGCCTTTAATACTCATAGATACTGCCTAGAAATATGCACAGATTTTACTTTCTTACATATCTTGCCCAGTAGGACATTTTATTTAAAAGTATTTCCTGTTCTAATGGTCATACCTGACCATGTCCCTTCCCCCAAAGTCAGTTCTGGTTGTAGTTTCTATGATAATTAAACAGTCTGGGGATGGTTTCTCTCTCTTGAGAAATTCTGTGCATATGAAAGAGGGTGAAGTGCTTTCTGACTCTGACACAGATGAACTTTGTGACTTTAGACACACCATTTAACCACTCTGTTCTTGCCTAATAGCCAGGCTATATTAAGTGGGGATGGGGACAGAATTCTATATGAAACATTTTTTTCCATTTGTATAGTGCCTTTACATTATTTGGGCACTGGACGTTAGGGGTATAGCGTGGACAAGGACTAGCTAGCATCAGATCCACATCCATTATAACCACTTGGTATGTTTTGTTGCTGTAACTCATCATCAATCTGGTAGATAGTCTCTCTAGTGGGTTGACATTATTGGGTTGGGTCACTTTTTGGTCATAATCCACCTTCTACAACACTCAGTTGTGATCTGTGTGCCTCTATAATAGATATTTCCACAAAAGAGGATTTCTTAGGAAGAGTCTAAACTCAGAAGGCAATGCCTTTATAGCAGCACCTTACTGTACTTTTTATTTTTTAAATGTGCATTGGTGGTTTGCCCGAATGTATGGTATTGCCTGCATGTATGTGTGTGGGGGTATGAGATCCTAGAACGGGAGTTACAAATAGGTGTGAGCTGTCATGTGGGTGCTGAGAATTGAACCTGGGTCCTTTGAAAGAGCAGTCAGTGTTCTTAACCACTGAGCAATCTCTCCAGCCTTTCTACATTCCCTTATTATATATGGCTTGAAGGGACCAACAGTGCTCCTCCCCATGCCTTGTCTGTTAATGTTCTCTATAGTGATTAGAATTACAAACCCGGAAACAATTCATTGCTACTTTTCCCTTTGTGCTGACCTCTCTGAATGTGTTTCCTTTTTCACTATTAACCACCCACATATCATTCTCTCCTTGTCTTTGGATATAGAACCCTTCCTAAGAAATTACTGGAGGAGAAAAGCAGAGGACAGTATACTCTGGAGATTCCTGTAATATATGCATCCATCCAGCATATCCTAGACACTTGCCTGGCTCAGGTGGACCATCCATGGAAAGCCTACTTTAGGAATCCCAGCAAATGGACTGTACAGACTTGAGCTTTTTTGCCTCCATATGTTAAAAAAAAAATCATCTCTTGAGACCTCCTTTTCTGAGAAATTAGAAACTAAATCTATCTTTGGAACTTTTCCCTACTGCAAGATACTGGCAACACGTATAGACTCTGATGAATTAAATATGTACAATATATTAGAAATACCTATAATGAACACTGACATTCTGATAAATAATACAGTGGAAGGTTCTTTGTATGATTGAACACTACCTACTTCACATATATTCATATGCAAGCAGTTAGAGAGAGCAGATCCTTTCCCTACTTAAATAGGTGGGAAGCAGTCTCTCTGGGTGTGCTCCAATCTGCATGCTAAGACTTCTGTGGTGACAAAGCTAAGCAAACACACCTGCACATCCCTGACACATGCAAATGCAGAGTAGAGGAGAAAGCTCTGTTATGACTTCCTGGACTCTGGAAATATCAGCAGGGGAGGCCTTGTGCAATGCTAGAGCTGCATTACTGTCCTGTCCTTTGAGATGGCAAGGTTGAATGAAACTCAGGTTCCTTTAGCAGCAAATTTCAAAACATTGAGATGTAGATATTATCTACCTTGGGATATGCTCCTTGGTCTCATGAGTGAAAAAAAGATAGCAGGAAATAACTCAGTCTCAGAAATGAGGTGTTCACTCCAATTCTCCATGCTTTGCTTTCTTTCTTATTTATTTACTTTTATTCTTCTCTCATACATTACATCCCAACAGCAGTTTCCCCTCCCTCCACTCTTCCCTGTCTCTTCCCCCACCTCTCTTGTTCTCAGATCAATTCCTCCTCTGTTTCCTTTAAAAAAAAAAAAATCAGGCCTCCCAGGCATATCCAACACGATCTAAGAATATACACTAAGACTGGGCACACACCTTCATATCACAGCTGGATGTGGCGTTCCAGTAGGAGAAAAAGGTTCCCAAGTGCAGGCAAAAGAATCAGAGACACCCTTCCTCCTGTTGTTGGGAGTCTCACAAGAACACCAAGCTACACAATCATAAGGTGTATGCAGAGGACCTAGCTCAGGCCCACACAGGGCCCACCTTTGTGGTTTCAGTTTCTGTGAGATGCTATCAGCCTTGTGTAGTTGACTCTGTTTCTGTGGGCTGCTGTGTTCTCACGGTGTCCTGGAACTCTTTGGCTCCTACAATCCTTCTACTCCCTCTCCTGGGGGTTCCACTGGCTCCTTCTACTTTTTGGCTGTGGGTCTCTGCATCTGCTCCCATTGGTTGCCGGATGATGCCCCTCTAATGACAGCTGGGCTAGGTGCCAATTTATGAGTATAGCAGAAAATCACTAGAAATCAATTCATTGCTTTTTTTTCTTTTTTTCTTTTTTTGCCAGTCCTGTTTGATTCTGTCCTGCATCTCTGGACTGTCCTGCTTCTGGTTCCTGGCCATCGAGGCAGTGTTAGGTGTGCGCTCCTGGGTCTCAAGTTGGACCAGTCATTCTCTGCTTTTCAAAAATCAGAAAAGGAAAGATTACCTTAAAACATTTTCTGGAAGACATTACACCCACTCACAGTTCTACAGATGAATAAGTCTACTGCCTTATTCTGATATCAGCACGGAAAGCTTATATTATTTCTCCAACTATGGAATGTTTAACATAGAGGAGAGGCTGTTAGGGTGGGATGGTGCAATTTGAAGGTTTTGAGTGACAGTTAAGTGTTCTACACCACTACAAAGTCTATTCTTAGGTGGGTATGGCATAATCTCTGTACTTGGAACATGGAGGCAGGAGGATCAGAAGTTCAAGACTAGCCAGGGTTACACGAGGCAATGTTTTAAAAACACAACAACAACAAAATCTATTCTTTTTACTTTTTAAAAAATGACTTATTTTATTATTATTTTGTGTATAGGTGTTTCACCTGCATGTGTATCTGTGCTCCATGTGTATGTCTGGTGTATGTGGAGGTCAGATGAGGTTCTCAGATGCCCTGGGATTGCAGTTGTTATGAGCTGCTGTGTGGTTGTTGAGAATTGAATCCAGGTCCTCTTGAAGAGCAGCTAGTGATCTTAATTGCTGAGCAGTCTCTTAAGTGCCTATTCTTTTTTTTCTGTCCTTTTTATCTTTATTTTATTTTATATACCAACCACAGTTTCTCCTCCTCTTCTCCTGTTCCCTCCCCCCACCTTCCTTCTACTCCCCCCCTTGCTCAGCTTCCTCCTCAGTCTCCATTCAGATGGGGTAAGGTCTCATTTGGGAATCAACAAAGCATGGCATATCAAGTTGTGGCAGGACTAAGCTCCTCCTCCCTGCATCAAGGCTGAACAAGGCACCCCACCATAGGGTATAGGTTTCAAAGAGCCAGCTCATGAACCAGGGACGAGTCCTGGTCCCACTGCTAGGGGCCTCACAAAAGACCAAGCTACACAACTGTCACCCAGATGCAGAGGTCCTAGGTTGGTCCCATGTTGGCTTCCTAGCTGTCCATTCAGAGTCCCTGAGCTCTGACAAGCTCAGGTCACCTGTCTCTGTGGGTTTCCCCATTATGATCTTGAGGTCCCTGTGCCCATATAATCCCTCTTCCCTCTCTTCAGTTGCATTCCCAGAGCTTGGCCCAGTGCTTGACTGTGGATCTCTGCATCTGCTTCCATCAGGTACTGGATAAAGGCTCTATAATGAGAATTAGGGTAGTCACCAATCTGATTACAGGGGAAGACCAGTTCAGGCATCCTCTCCACTATTGCTAGGAGTCTTAGCTGGGGTCATCCTTGTGGTTTCCTGGGAGTTTCGCGGGTACCAGGTCTATCAAGATATCTCTTTTATTACCCTCCCTACATCCCACCCTCAAACGGACCATCATCCTGATCCCTTATGTTTCCATCCCCCCTCTCCTCCTCTCTACTCCCCATTCCCCACCCATTGCCATCTCCAGTTTACCCAGGATATCTCATCTATTTCTTCTTCTCAGGGAGATCTGTGTGTCCCTCTTAGGATCTTCCTTGCTACTTAGTGCTGGGGATGGTCTGTATGTCAAATTGCTCTGATTGGTCAATAAATAAAACAGTGATTGGACAGTGGCCAGGCAGGAAATAGGTGGGACAAGGAGAGAGGAGAATTCTGGGAAGTGGAAGGCTGCCTCAGAGAGACACTACCAGCTGCCTCGATGATCAGCAGCATGTGAAGACACTGGTAAGCCACCAGCCACGTGGCAAGGTATCGATTTATGAAAATGGATTAATTTAAGCTATAAGAACAGTTAGCAAGAAGCCTGCCATGGCCATACAGTTTGTAAACAATATAAGTCTCTGTGTTTACTTGGTTGGGTCTGAGCAGCTGTGGGACTGGCGGATGACAAAGATTTGTCCTGACTGTGGGCAAGGCAGGAAAACTCCAGCTACAACTTAGCTTCTCTGAGAAGCCCCTATTCTTACTTTAATAATTTCTCTGTCTCTCTGTCTCTCTCTCTGTCTCTCCCTCTGTCTCTCTCTCTGTGTCTCTCCCTCCATGTGTGTGTATAATTTATGTGTATGTATATGTGAGTGTGTGCACAGGTGCACCATCGTGGGAATGTGACAGTCAGAGAACAGATCCTTACCTCTCTACCTTTCTCTTTGAGACAAGGTCTCTTTCCTATCCTCCACTGCATACACCAGGCTAAGGGTCCATGAGCTTTCAGGGGTTTTTCTTTCCCACCTCCTATCCTGTAGTAGAAGTAGTGAAGTTACAAACATGAACGACTCTGTCTAGTTTTACATGAGATCTGTACTCAGGCCCTCACACTGGGATGACAAGTACGTACCCAGCCCACAAAAGTCTATTCTGAAGAATTGCCTAGACATGAGGAATGTCTCAACCTAATGAAGAACTGTTTCATACCTAATACCAGCATTTTTTCCCATGAAGGCAGTATACTATGGAGAAAGAAGATTGCAACATTAAAAACTGAAGACACTCAGAGCTTGCTCACTGGTATCAAAACCTATACAAACTTGATTCTGCTGAAGAGTTTCTCCATACTGTGTAAATAGAGGAACAATATTAGATTATATACAACTGTGAATTGATGCCAATTGCTGTACATTCATGCACTGAAGCTCTAATTTCCAATGTGAACTTGCTTAGAGATAGGGCCTTGAAAGTGGCAGTTAAGGTAATTTGAGGTGGTCCGAGTGGGTTCTCCTCTACTCATACAACGTGGAAGTGGCACTAGAGAAAAGCACATGCCAGGCCACCATGAGAGGATGGCTACTGACAAGCCAAGGAGAGAAGTACCCGGAGAAACCAAACTGCTGGTATCCTGATCTTGGAATTACAGCCAGTTTCTGTCAACTCATCTCATCGGTGGTATTCTGTTATGATAGTCCCAGCAAACTCTTTTCTCCTTGAGAAAAACAATAACAAGACTAGACCCTGATGGCAAAGGGTTAGCTGGGTAATGTCAATGAGGCCTCTGTATGGCTACACTCTTGTCTGGTACTCACACTCATATTGTAGTGTTCTCCTGTTGAACATGGTTACAGAATCTCGGTATTAGGCCAGTCCACTCAGTGTGTAAACGATTTACTCTAATTACATCTGAACATAGACAAGATATGAATGTTTGTGAGTCATAAAATCTGCCATATTCCTCCCCTGCTAACAGGAGAAGTTGATATTACAGCTTTAGTCTCACCCCAGTCTATCTCTTTAAGGGTTCTTGAGATCTTCAACCACACCTCTCCAGTTCTCTGTGACCACTCAGCACAGTGTGAATCCTTTCTTCCTAGTATCTTCCCCTAGATCACTCAATGAAACCCCAAATCGTAGAAACACCCTGCTGGTTTTTTTTTGGGGGGGGGGGTTTTTTTTGTTGTTTGTTTGCTTATTTTTTGGAGTCAGGGTTTCTCTGTGTAGCTTTGCCTGTACTGGAACTCACTTTGTAGACCAGGCTGGCCTTGAACTCACAGAGATATACCTGCCTCTGCCTCCTAAATACTGGGACTAAAGGCATGAACAACCACCACCTGGCTTATACCCTTTAAGACAAAGTCTCATTGTATATCCCTGGCTAGCCTGGAACTATCTAGGTAGACCAGACTGGCCTTGAACTCACAGAGAACTATTGCCCCTACTTCCCAAGTGCTAGGATTAAGGCATGCACTACCATGCCCAGCTAGAACAGTTCTTACTAATACTCTCACTGAGGTGGATCTTGATTTCCAAGAAGGTATAACATCTCTTAATACAACAAGATTCAAATCCAAAAATTTCAACTCTAGGCATGTGTTTGTTTTTTGTTTTGTTTTTGGCTGGAGAGTGTTGGCAGTTTGAAATAAAATTACTTGAAATCAGGATGTATTATAAGTCGGAGGGCCTTCTGCAATACATACTTGATTTCCAGATTTTAGTATAAAAGAATATGGAAAATACTTCAAAATTTCTATCATGATTATGGTTATAATATTTAGAGGTATTGATAATAAAATATACAATAAGAAATCATCTTGCTTTTGTATTCTTCTCTTTTAGGTATGAACAATAGATAATTTAAATTTTGTTTGTCCTTTGCATTTCATTTCTACTGAATGGCATTGCTTTATAAAGCTCCCCTGACAACCAATCCCTGATAGTTCTGACCATTCACATTTCATTGATTTTTCTATTAAGAGATCTTTTAAAACCATATTAAAGGCCACACATTATGGATTACAAACAAGTCCCAAATCTCCGTGGCTTCTCAGAATGAAAGTTTATCTGTAGCACTTGAACCATTGTGGGTTCAGACCTTGGAAGATAGTGATCCTCTACTTGTTAAGGTAGAGTATTAGAGAAATCTTAATGCTGTCTAATTTCAAGATGGAGGTGGTGGGAGGGCCTTCTGTAATCACATGGCTCTGCTTAACTGGACAGTCCACTCCTCTTCCTAGAAAAGGGCAACTGAAAAGAAATGACAGGAGGGACATCTGACAGTAAGATGGAAATGCACCATGGGGCTGGAGAGATGGCTCAGCAGTTCAGAGAACTGGCTGTTCTTCAGAGGACCAGGATTCAAGTCCCAGCACCTACATGGCAGCTTACAACCACTAGTAACTTTAGCTTTAGGAGAGCTGGTGCTTCTGGCCCCCAAGGATATTTGCACTCACATGCACATACCTCACCTCCTTTCCACACACATAAATGTGCTCACACACAATTAAAACTTATAAAATTCTGGGGCTGGAGAGATGCCTCAGAACTAAAGACCTCTGGCTGCTTTTACAGAGAATCCAGTTTTAATCTCCAACACTCAGCTCACTACCACCTGCAATATAGTCCCAGGGGGTCTGATACCCTCTTTGGCCTCCACAAGCACCAGACACACTAGTGGCACATAGACATACATGCAGGTGAAACACTCAAACCCTTGAAATGAGAAACTTAAAAATAATAAACGAGAAGATCCTGGTTAGGTCTAGTTAAACACAAATGTGGGGGCACATTTGATATATGTGAAAGGCATTTTATTGAAGAGGTCTGAACTCAGAGGACAAAAGTACTTTTGCTTCATTAAAATGATCCATATATATTTTAATCAGTATTTCTATGACAGCACTTAAACATTGATTCCTTGTTTTCTAAATGTGTGTGTGTGCGCGCGCACACGCAGGCACGCAGACACGCCCATGCTATGTGAGTCCAGGTGCTTGCTCTGGCTAAAAGAAAGCACTAGATGCCCTGGAGCTGGGGTTACAGGTGGTTGTGAGCTACCTGAGTGGCAAGATGAGGGGAACTAAACTAGGATCCTCTTCAAGAGCAGCATGGACTTTTAACAGCAGAGACATCTATCTCTCCAGCCCTCTAGGATAACAACCCAACATGTCCAGCTAGTTAAAGGTGATGTATCGTTACCCAAAACTCCTTAAACTCTTCTCCAATACCATAAAGAGCAATTTTAAAATAAAGTTCAAACATTCATTGGAAGCAGAATCATATCAAGAAAGCTTTCAAGAATGTCTGATATTTTAGATTGCTTAATGAGACCACAAATTTTACATGTGATTATATATACTATATAGTATTACTATATATTATACAATATGTATAATTATAATATATATTTTTCTCTGTCTTTTTCAGTCTCCATCTCTCTTACACACACACACACACACACACACACACACACACACACACACACACACGGTGGTAGTGGTGGTATTGCTGTATTCACCAAGGTTTCATGATGCTAAAAACAAAGTGTGATCCCGGAGATTTCACTAGTTAAAACCTTCCCATCTCCAGGAAGATTCCTAAAATGCAGGCGAACTTGCCTCTCTCATCTTCAAAGGTCTCCTCAGAGCCTCAGAAAAGTTGTTTGTAGTAAGCCCAAGGGAGGGAGGAGGGCCTGACAAGCTTTCTCCTCCCCTTTTGTGGCTGAACTGAGGAGGCTGCTAGTATGACTAATTCTACCAATATCGATCAGTAGGTTAATTTCTAGAGGACGTAAGCCTATGGCTGTGTGCGGTAAAAGAAAGAGGGGGAGGTGCAACACCTGATCTCACTCTCCCACCCCCTCCACCTCTCCCCTCTTGTCTCCAGGGTCTGCTAGTGCCCTCAGAGTTGGCTACCCCTCAGCGCTCAGCCGAAGAGAAAGGAGCTGTCCGTTCAGTACTAGGGCCACGTGCAACCTGCCCGCCAAAACACAAAGAACTGAAATATTAATTAAAAAAAAAAAAAAAGAAAGAAAAAAAAGAAAAAGAAAAGCCAATCTGTTCAATCCTCCGCCCGCAGGCAGGCTCTAACGGAAAACCGCATATGCTTCCCCTTCCTCTTCAATAAATCTTCATGTGGGCATTAAAATACCTAAAAGGATTAGTCATTAAATGCTTGTACATTTGGCTTAATGCGCCAGAAACTGTATGTCACAGGGTTACATCAGAACTGCAGTTTAATCTAATTTGCAGTATTTGTGTAAATGCTTCATTTCGTCTGCTGATTGTTACAGAGGATCATATTAATATCCCAAGTGTCCAGAGGGAGGAGGCCAGCACACCAGCACTGAAATAAGCCGGATGCCGACTGATGTATCGAACTATCAAAGCTTCTTTTAAGGTGAAACACAAAAAGAGAATAAATGGAAGGGTGGCTTTTTCCTCCTCAAACTGCATTTATTATTATTATTTATTATTTGATCCTAAGGTAATAAGGAAAATGCTTTTTTTTGAAAAGAGAGCTTTGCACTTCAGATAGATAGGGTGTCCTACATATTACATTCAAACGCTGTCGATACAGCAACAGTGAGAATCCTTCAAAGGACTTAATTGCACACTCATTCTTATTTTCTTCTGAAGAGGTTCCTTTGTAAAGTGGTTCTCGGTCTAGTTAGGAGCCACACCCTGCACACCCCGGCTCCCAGTGCAAGCGTTTCTCTCTAGTGAATTACTAGAGCATGATATTTGTATTGTCCATCTGCATCTGGCTTGAGAATTTACTTTTTGGTCCACTATTTAGTTCACTTTTTGGTTACTATTTAGTTTTGTGTATGATGTTTATAACTCAGTGGACAGTCTTGTGCAAAAAGTGAACAGGTTCTCAACATTATCTTTAAAAAGTGGGTGTGTTAGCCGGGCGGTGGTGGCGCACGCCTTTAATCCCAGCACTTGGGAGGCAGAGCCAGGCGGATCTCTGTGAGTTCGAGGCCAGCCTGGGCTACCAAGTGAGTTCCAGGAAAGGCGCAAAGCTACACAGAGAAACCCTGTCTCAAAAAAAAAAAAAAAAAAAAAAATCAAAAAAAAAAGTGGGTGTGTTCATTAAAATATGCTTCAAGATTATTTATCTTGTGAAAGGAGCCTGCTGGATTTTCTCAACTCATTTATTGATTACATACTTTGGATACATCATAGATCAATGAAGGATTCTGGTATCAACTCTTACCTCCTTTGGCCAGAACATCATGGAATTGAAGTCAACAAAAACATTATGAGTAATTTTTTTTAAAATAATAAAAGGTCATGCCATTTCTAGTAGGTTGGTATTTTTAGGAAATAGAAACTCAGTTGCCTACACTTTATCCTATGATGAGGAGTAGTTTGTACAAATAAGGAGTTCCTTCCTCTCCAGGCTTCTCCTTTGCATCACTCATGGTGTAACATGTGCACTTAGATTTCCTCCATCAACCAGGCTGGCTAACAACCACTACCACACTGACACATTGTTCAGATGGTGGAAAAACTAATAAAGAGACTATTTCAAGCACTCATTGTAGTGTTATGTATGTGTATGTCTGTGGGTATGTGTGTGTGTGTGTGTGTGTGTGTGTGTGTGTGTGTGTGTGTGTGGTGCATTTGTGTTTGGCTTATGTGTAAGAGGTATGTAGGTTGGTGCATGCACTTATATGTGGAAATCAGAGGAGAACATTGGGTGTCTTTATCTATCAGTTTGCCTTATTTCCTCAACATGAGATATCTCACTGAGTTGGGAGCTACAGTGGTAGCCAGCGGGTCTCCATACTGCTCCCCCAGCACCCCCCAGTGCTGGATTTCTAGGTGTGTCTGGCCACACCCAACCTCTTCATGGGTGTTAGGGTTTTGAACTTAGGTCTTCATGGTTCTCATGGTTGAGTAGCCAGTGCTCTTACCCACTAGCATCTTCCCAGCTCTTCAACATCCTTTGAAAGAGAAAAGGGTTGTGAGAATTTAAGATAACAATGATTACAAATGAGCAAATCCATATCATTACTTCTGGCAGGTGGGTGGGTATTTTCACACTGTGAGGGAAGGGGCAATGGGAAATGCCCTTGTAATTTTAAGTCCATTGCTGGTTTAGTCGCTAATTTTTATATCCATTGCAACTCTCAGGAGTGCTCCTTGTCTCCAACATCTAGTGCCACATTGGATTGCTATACTGGGTATTTCTAAATTTTGTCATGCTTGGACTTCCTATGATTCTAACATGGCATTGTCCATGCCTGGAGGTTGCATTCCCTGTTTAGTGAACTTTATCTAAGTTAAATACTGTATTCCTCAAATCATTGATTTTAGTTTGCTTCTTTGCAGAGATGAGTAGTGTGAAATTTTTAGACAAGAAACAGCTGAAATCATGAGAATTACTTTAGGAATTACTCAATTTATCTAAAAATACAGAATCTGCTATTTTGATTCCTATCAAGCTTCTTTTCTCTTTATTATTGTGAAATTGTTATTTGTCAAAACATAAATATTATTACATTCTTAATAGTCAATCAGGTCATGAGTTGATTTATTACAAATGATTTGCTGTTTTACCCCCAAAATACTGCTTATTCAAAATTAAATTTATCCCAATACTCAATACTAGTGAATTTTACTATTCTTTAGATATAAATAAAGCATGTTGGCTTTCTATAATTTAAGTTAAATGAGATTAAAACAGCTAAGCAATCACTGAACTTATATCAAATACTGTTTTGGAGACTGAGAAAGATATTATGTAGTGGATAAAGTGCTAGTGTATAGGGGCTAGAGAGATGGTTAAGTGGTTAGCGTTTGTCAATCTTCTAGAGGATCTGAATTTCGTTCCTAGCTTCCATGTCCAGTGACTCACAGTTACCTGGATCTTCAGCTGTAGGTGATATGAAAGCCTCTTGTGGCTCCCACTGACACCTACATGCAGGTTACACACACACACACACACACACACACACACACACACACACACACACACATGAGCGCGCGTGCGCGCATGCGCGTGCAAATAAAAGTAAATGTTAAAAATATTGGAGCATTATTGGCAATATTTGAAGGGAACTGAGCATTTTAACTGAGGAGACAGAGTTCACATGTAAGATACCAGTTAAAGATGCAAAATCACACAGTGGAGACCCTGGCAACAAAAGTAGCTACCACAGTTAGTTAATCTTTCATTCTATTGGGCATGATAAATTTAATTCAGTAGTTATATACATCTCGATTGGCTTTGAAAATTATAAATTTATAAACTCAAGTTCCAGTTGCTTTTGGGATACTATCTTACAAGGACTCCAACGTACAGTATGGCTCGATAAGGAAGGGAATGGCTCAGTTGCCTGTAGCCTACTGGCTATGGGTGAGATAGGACCTCTGTTTGTCTTTTCTGTATCTAACACACAGATTGCAAGCCCAGTGCCACTTTGAGATCTTTGGCAGCAATTAACCATGCAGCTCACACATGATTGAGCCGGTATGATAATGAGTATTCAAAGACAGGTAATGCCTGGGGGGCACTCACCAACCTAAGACAGAGCACCTGTGTGGCCTGGGCAGGCATCTCCATGATGGGTAAGGTGACCTGCTGATGTCCCACGCAACTCAAGTCTGAAGCTCATTTTTTTTTTTTTTTAAAGGGGGACCTGCAGGGCCCTGGCCCCCATTTTGGGTAACTGTTGCCTTGCTTGCAGACCTTGACCTTGATATCCTCCCAATGCTAATTCCCTGCCAGGTTCCACCCTCCTGAATGCTTAAGGGAAGTTCCTTGTCTGTGTATTCTGAATAATGGGAGTTAACAGCTTAGATGCAAGATTGTAAAACATCAGTAGTGAACTTCTGCCCTCCGGGGTCCTCCCATTGTGCTGTAAGCCTGTAATTAAGACCTCCTATTCCCTTCAAGAAATGACATTCAAGCCGGGCTGTGGTGGCGCATGCCTTTAATCCCAGCACTTGGGAGGCAGAGGCAGGCAGATCTCTGTGAGTTCGAGGCCAGCCTGGGCTACCAAGTGAGTTCCAGGAAAGGCGCAAAGCTACACAGAGAAACCCTGTCTCGAAAAACCAAAAAAAAAAAAAAAAAAAAGAAATGACATTCGACTTTAAAATTATATATATATTTGAATGAATACTGCGAATGTAATCTATGAATACCACAAATGTGATTAATATCATAAGTGTAAATAAATAAATAAATAAATAAAAATGCAAAATCAAAGTATGAAGAAAGCCAAACTATGGTAACAAAATATGACTTCCTGGAGTGAAGCACCCAATGGCATAGGTTGTATTTTTCTGGGACATAGTTAAAAGGGACATACTAAAACTGTGGTCATAGCCTAGGGACTGATCTGTGACATTAAAAATCAAAGTTATGGAATCATAATAATTTATTCACATTTTTGACATCTAACTGGTTTGCCTCAGATAACTTTTTTTTTCTCCTGCTTTTCTACCAGAACATGCCAATCACTTTGTCATATATATATAAAACCCTTTTACCCCCTGGAACTTCTCATGTTTTCTCTGTACTAAAGAAGGAAATGATACATTCAAAGCATAAACCTGAGCCTCCCACGGGATGGCTTGGATGGAACCAGATAAGAGAGTTACATTAGGCCAGAAGTATGGGTCAAAGCATATCAAACTGAAAGCGTGAGGCTGGAGTCAAGTTGGGAAATATTGTTTGTATCAGATCATTTAAGGCCAGCTATATCTACAATTTAAAAGCTTTCCAATATGAAGATGATATTCTTGCCAGTGAACAATAAATTGAGTGCATTTTAGGGTAATCGTCTAGCATACTACAGACATGAGAAATTAGACATGATCAGGAATAAGTTGGGTGGATGACTTAAATAATTGTAATCAATATATGTGATCCATGAAGCTCAGACACTCAAGTGAGGATATAGCTTGTTCACAAGTGTCATTTCTAATTCACTAGTGGTTGTAAGCAGGGAGGTTTAGGGCAAATAAATCTACAAGTCTATTTAGTACAATCTATTCTCTAGGAAAATCACATGGCATTTACATCTAATTTGTATTTTTAACAATTATTTTGAGAAAGCTACTGCTATGAAACACATTTTTGCTAATATATTCTGACTGTTACATTTTAAACATATTTGCAAACTTTAAAAGAGGAATTTACATTAAAGAATAAAACACACACATAGTACTATATACTATATTTTGTATATAGCCTTGCTTAATAATGTTTGAATCTTAACACTAGCTATTAAAGCATGTGGTTCTCTCTCTCTCTCTCTCTCTCTCTCTCTCTCTCTCTCTCTCTCTCTCTCTCTCTCTCTCTTTCATCTTTCTGCCTAAAAATAAAATGATACATCAGATGAAGCCTGCCTTCAAAACACTTCAGTCAATTCGAAGAGTGTGTGAGAGTGTGCTCTTTAGTCATAAATTGAGAGTGACCTTGATTCTTTATAAGTATACAATGCTATAAAAAGCATATTGAATGACTTCTAAGAATTCAAAAACTTTTTTATGGGTGATGGTAACATTGGCAGTGTTTTTTTTTGTTTTGTTTTGTTTTGTTTAGGTAGAGACTTTCTAATTGATATGGCCTCATCAAAACCCTCCCCCCAGGGTTCAGGAAACTAACTGGAAGAGGATCTGGAATGATCGTTAGAACGAGAGGTGATAGATGACTCCAAGGAAACACGATGACTCCAGAGAGAACAGGACTAACAAGCATACGAACTCACAGAGACTGTGGTACCATGCACAAGATCTGCACAGGTTCAAGCCAGACAGGGTCCCAGCACAACATAGGCTCTTGCTTTTAATCAAGAAGTTATCAGCAATGATATCCCCTAGCAAAGGAAAAATTAGTTTTCTCCAGTGGAGTCTCACTTGGTGTGCCGACTAATATTATGTCAAGTTAACACACAAGCCAGAATTATCTGAAAGGAGGGAACTTCAGCTGAGAAATGGCTCTAAGCCATTTTCTTAATTAGTTATTGATGGAGGAGGGCCCAGCCCATTGAATTTTGTTCCTCTCCTGGGCTGCTGCTTCTGAGTTCCATAAGAAAGAAGGTCAAGCAAGCCAGTAAGCAGCACGCGCCCCCCCACCCCACCTGCCTCCATGGCATGGCCTCTGCATCAGCTTCTGCCTCCAGGTTCCTGCCTTGCTTGATTCCTGTCTTGATTCCCTTAGATGATGAACAGCAATATGGAAGTGTAAGCCAAATAAACCCTTTTCTCCCCAACTTGCATTTTGGCTATGGTGTTTTGTTTCATCACAGAAATGGTAACCCTAACTAAGACACTGGTTATATTAACCACACACTTCAGGGTAGTCCCCGTGCCCAGGGACACAAAGTGAACTCAATGCTATATTTATAGGGTTTTTTTTTTGTCTCATTTTGCTTTATTTGAGCATTTTTGTCTTATTTCATCTTTATTTGTATATTTTAGTTTCCAGAGAGAGAAAAGGTATGGAGTTGGGTGGGTGGGCAGCTGGAGAGGGACCTCGAAGGAGTTAGGGGAGGGGAAATAGTGGGATCAGAATATATTTTATAAAAAAAAAAATCAAGAAAACAAATGTAACCAGCCACTTCTCTCAGTGCCCTTCCAAAAAATAGTGGATTTGAAATACATGCAGGAAATTTCATTTTTCTCTTGTTTATGGTACCTTTGGTCCACAAGTTGCTGTCAACTCTGTTTTTTTTCTGATTACTGTTAGTTTGTTGAAAAGGATGTTTTAAAATGAAGCATTTACAATATGCATAAATAAAATATCCATAATTTTCAAAAAATTAATAAATAAAAGGTAGAATTTCATTATGTAGCTTTGGTTAGCCTGGAATTCACTATGTAGGGTATGTGGGACTCAAACTCACAGAAGCTCATCCGCCTTGGCTTCCCAAATGTTGAGATTAAAGATGCACACCAACATGCCCGGTTTGCAGCATTAAGAAACAGACTTATTTAGTTATCTTTAATGATAAATGTGGGTATGGGTCTATGTGTACGCATGTGTACATGATTGCTGGCACCTGTGGAGGCTAGTCGCTTTAGATGCTCTGGAGCTGCTGGAGCTGAAGTTACAGGGAGTTGTGAGCCACATGATGCTAGTTCAGGGAGTTGCACTCTGGGCTTTTTCAACATCCATATGCAACCTTAACTTCTGAGTCATCCCTCCAGTTCACAATTTACAATATAATATTTTATTAATTCTTTGAGAATTTTATATATGCATATAATATATTTAATCATATTCCTCCCTTATTCCTGTACCTGACTCCTCCCAGATCTATCCCCCACCTCCTCCCAACTTCACACTCCACCCTCCCTTTTATTTTATAACCCATAATGTCCACTTTGTGCTGCTCACATACTCAGGAATTTTATAAAGCCACCACTCCCTGGAGCATAACTGACCAACTATGAGTCACATCCTTAAAGAAAACTATCTCTCCCTCTTCCACCAGTGATCAGTTGTCCATAGCTCCACGACTAGGTGTGGGTTGCAACAATTAAAAAAAAGTAAACTAAAGAAACTCCAGGGTTCTCTAAAATCTTTAAAGTTGGAGGAGAAAGCAATGAGTGATTGGTATATGGTTGTTTAGATAGCATTCTCCAGGTGAAAGTTTAAAGTTGTACAAAGTGGTCTACTCCTACTTTTTGCATTTTTGTATCCCTGTTTTTCTTTTGACCCCTTTCACAGGATTTCATTAAGCTGTTATTTAACTGTTAGTCCAGGTGAAGGTGCACCCAAGAGTATATGTGTACCTTCATAAAGTTTATTACTTTTTAGTTATATCTACAGCAGCTGGTGAGGAGGTATCTACCATGCTATGCCACTTGCCTTTCTTGAGACATCTATAGATTAGCTGTGCTTCATTTAGACCCCATAGACATGTAATTATTAGTACTATTCATTTAGCATATATGATATACCAGAAACTATGCTAATTATTTTAGCATAAAGACATTTTTTATCATATACCCCAATCTTCAAAAATACACTTAATCTTAAATGGACAATAAAAAGCCATCACATTTGTATATCATCTCATGGAAAAGACAAAGAGATAATCCCACTTTACTTGTTAAGCTGCCACTAGGAAATTGTATAAAATGTTCTGCTCACATACCATTGGCCACAATATGGAAATGAAGATATCTTGCTTCAAGGGAGAATGGGAAATGTACTTTGCTTTGGTAAAACTGTTGTGTGATATTTTGTTTGTGTTCTGACAAGTAAAGCTTGTCTGAAGATCAGAGGGCAGAGCTAGCCACTAGTTAACCATAGAGGCTAGTCAGTGGTGGCACACACCTTTAATCCCAGCACTTGGGAGGAGGAAGCAGGAAGATCAAGAGTTCAAGGCCACTCTGGGCTACACAAGATTGAACCAGTCTAAAAGAGACAGAGCCAGGTGGTAGTGGTGTAGGCCTTTAATCCCAGTGCTAGGGAGGTGGAGACAGGAATATAAGGCAGGTGGAGATAGGATCTTGTCTCCACTCGGTCTGATGATTTGTAGAGGTAAGAAGTTTCTAGTGGCTGCTTCTCTGATCTTTCAGCTTTCATCCTCGATATCTGACTTTGGGTTTTTATTGTTAAGACTAATTAGGATTGTGCTTCATAAAACCATGGAGCCAATTAAATTTCTATTGCTATAATGAAGAGGAGAATGGGTATTAGGATGATAGCCAGCATGGGGCACTTGGCTATAAACATACTAACTAACTTTTCCTTTGATTTCCAAAATACAGTAATAAAATCACAATGAGACAGACTTGTAGACTAGTCTGAAATTAAGGTATGGGACTTTCTTCCCATTGTGCTCTAATGAAAACTTCCTAGCAGAGGTAATATTTGAATTAGATACTTAAGAATTGCAAGGTTATGCATTAGAAAAGGGGTGGATACAGTCTAGGCTAAGAAAAACATGTGAGAAAAATCACAGAAGAGATAGATATTCCAGAGCACGTGGTAAAATACAATTATTTTAGCAAGGCTATTGTGAAGACTGTCTCCATGCAAGTGAAGTACAGGTGCATAAAAGGGTTGGAGCTACATTGAGGATGCCAGTTTAGCATTTATCTGGGCAACTGTGAAATTAATGAATGGTTGCAAGCAAAGGATTAATGCAGCAGACTTGTTAACAAAAATAATTCAGGATCAACAGGTCAGCGTTCCTGAAACTTCAGATTTTGAAGGATATTCTTCCCAAATTGAAAAATATTCTTCAAAAATTTTGCTGTTCTCACTGAAAAGCCTAGGTTCAGGACAAAACACAATGTATGAAATTTCAGGCCCCACAAAAGGCAATTACAACAGTTTATCACAGTAGGCCTGATGAGAAATATTTCCTTCTCAAGCCAGATTTCATACACAGCCCATGTGCATGGGATTCTGAAAGGCAGTACTTACCATCTATGACTCATATTCTTTTCTGCCTGGGGTACCTCAGATGTGAAATAATTCCTCTCAAATCTACTGGATGTTGCCTGGTCATTATTTGATGTCCCATGGGGAAAGTTGACACATTTTGACTCTTTTTTATTTACTTTGCACAATATCTAAATGAAAAACAGATGACAACTTGAGGTTTAGTTGTGTCTTAATTAGGGTTTTCACTGCTGTGATAAAGACCATAAACAAAAGCAACCTGGGAAGGAATGGTTTATTTCAGTTTACAACTGGTGATAGTCCATCTCTGAGAGATGTCAGGACAAGAACTCATGACAGGAAAATTCATAACTTATTGAACACCTTGACACTTGGTATCTCAGTTCCTATTCATCACCTTTTCATTTGTACTGTTTGCTTTAATTAAGTTAAATTCAATTTTAAAGAACTTAAAAAGGATTTGTTTTTATTTTTAAGTATGTATAGGCATGTGAATACTTGCACATGTGTGCTCTGCCAGTGGAAGCCAGAGAAGGAGCTAGATCCTTTGGAGCTGGAGTTACAAGTGGTTGTGAGCCACACAAAGTGGGTGCTGGGGACTGAGCCTGGGCCCTCTGCAAGAGCAGACTATGCTCTTAATTGCTGACCTACCTCTCCAGTCCCAAGCAAAATTATTTTTAAAGAGGCTTCTCATTGAGCAGGAAACCATAATTTTGAAATGCCTGCTGTGGTATATTTGTTAAATGTTCAGCTACACAAGTAACTACTAATAAAATAAATGTGGGAAACTAGAGTTTTACAGAGCTTAAGTGATTTGTACACATATAGGAAATAATTTTGTTACATGAAATAAGTCAAATTCAGGAAGTGAAATATTACATGCTGTCTCTTACATGTGGAATCGGCACACACACACACACAGAGAGAGAGAGAGAGAGAGAGAGAGAGAGTAGAAAGGGGAGAATGAGGGACAGAGAGGGGTATAAAAGAGAGGTATAATAAGAAATACTGGGCAACTGGAGTAGTAAGTAATAAAGATAAAATGCGGCATGTTTTCTCTCATTTGAAGAGTCTAGGTTCAAACACACATATATGACAAGAAAACAAAAGGGGGGCTATTTCTGAGAAGGCAAAAATGGTTAAAATGTTTAGGTGTGAATATTAACATTTAAATATTTACAATCCTACTATAGAAATCAAATATTTTTATTTTCTGTAGAACTGGGTCTTGCATATGCTGCTCAGGTTCTCTACCATCAAGCTATATTCCCTAGACCTGCTTTGACTTTTTATTTTGACACAGAGTCTTAACCAATTACCCATCTGGCCTGCAACCTGCAATGTTCTTGCAACATGAGTAGCTAAACCGTATGCTTGCAACATTAGGCCTGACCACAAATTTTGCAGCATCCATATATATGATCTATCTATCTATCTATCTATCTATCTATCTATCTATCTATCTATCTATCTATCTATGTCTTGATGAAATAGGCTTTCACTTTTAGCCCTGTCAGCCTCCAGTTACCAAGTGCTAGGATTATAAACATGAGTCATTGTGCCCAGCCACATGAAGTTTACATTCACAAAAGGGACTATCCTTTGAAAACAATACATCGACGTATGAAAACACTCAAGAACTTGTTTGTACACTCACCTGATAACAATTTTACAACAAAACCACAGAAACAGAACACAATAACAAGAAAATAAATAACCCAATTAAAATTGGCAAAAGACTTGGATACATTTTTTATCATAAGAAGATATGCAAATGGCCAAAAAGTTCATGAAAAGATTATTGGGGCCATCAGGTGGCTCAGCAGGCAAAGGAGCTTGCTGCCAAACCTGACAACTGGATTGACCACTGGAGCCTACATGGTAGAGGGAAAGAGCTGACTTCAGTACAATGTCATATGACCACCACTTTAGCACCATGCATGGGGCAGACACACATGAGCACTCATGAACACAGACATACAGACAGACAGACACACACACACAGACAAAAGCCCATGCATTCACATATGCACATGCACACACACATACACACTCACACACAATAATAATTAAAGCATTATAAAGATTAAAATATATGCCTCTTTCACCATGTTGGGCAGCATAAACACATGTCATTTGTATTTATCATCAATAAACAACAGGGGCTAAGGATATAGCTCAGCTGACAGCACACTTTCCTAGCATGCATAATTCCCTAAGTTCAATTATCAGCACTCCAAGAAACCTGAAATGGTGGCACACACCCGCACTCAGGAGGTAGAGACAAGAAGATTGGAAGCTCAAGGCTGTCTTCATCTAGGATGCATGAGACCCTGCTTCGAAGATGGGAAAACACAGCACCAAATAAACAGAAAATTGAAATGTTTGGCTATAAAAATGCATATTGCTAAGAGAAACAAGCATTGAAAGGCTTTGTGCTGTAACATTCTAATGATGTGACATTCCAAAAGAAAATATCCAAAACTATATGGGTTTGGTGTAAAGTTTTGAGGGATATTAAAATGTCAGTGGTTGTTAGGTATTATTCTGGGAGAAGGAGGTGTGATGAATAAGAAGAAGTCAGGTCATTCTTAGGATAAGGAAACTATTCTATATGATACATTGAAGATTCTTTGTGTTTATCAAGACCTACAGTACTATCTAACACAGAGGAACCTGTTATGGATAACACATGCATTGTAACAAATATACCCATCTATTATAAAAAACAGAGTAACAGGAGAAAATGAGTTTAGAGGATGTGTGGGAAGGGGTATGTATTAACTCTATAGTTGATCACCAGTTTTTCGTGAGCTTAAATTTCACCCAGAACATAAAATCTATTCTAAAATGCTTGTTTTTATTATCAATGTCAGGATAGGGCCAGGTTAGTAGAATGTGTCTTGTAATTTCAATGTAAAGCTCTGTTTCTAGTAGTTCTAAACACAATGAACATACAAAATAAACCATAGCACACAGGTCTAGGTCTTGATCCTTGCACATGGCAGTGAGCAATTGTGAAAGGCAAGAGGAACAGATGGCTCTCTGTGATTGAGTGGCATATATTGGACTCAGGAAATAATATAGAAGTTTTCTGTCATGTAGGGAGAACTGTGTGTAATAACTTTCGATGCCAGGGATTTTCTAACATTATGAGAAAAACAGACATGGAGAGGCAGGAAACCGATATTTATGTGCTACTTAGGACAAGTCACTGTTTATGTATTGTCTCTTAAACACCCTCAGGACTTCTTTTATGATGCTCCTTCATGTGCATCATCCCTCATCCTATAGTTACATATTGATGCTGCATATGGCTATCCAGCTGGAGCTCTCATTCCCAGGCTCACTGGCAGCTAGTTGTGGTCGTGGAATGCCTTTCCAAGGGAGGATGAATGGGATTGGTGTGGGAAGTTCTATGTTCTTCATTTAAAGGCAATCATGTACTTTTGGATAATGCCCTTTCTAATTCTTATAGTGGTCAGTAACTAGCTTTGACTGAGAAGATGGAAAGAACAACCATAGCATAATCAGCATGCAAGGTTGTTGCCATCACTTTGCTTTTCTATACCCTTCAGGACTACCCATACTCATTAGGAACTGTGGTCAAGGCAAGACCATCAAAAACATTGTGCCAGCATTGACACTCATGGGTGAGTCAAGGGGCAAATGGGCAGGGAGTCCAAATGATGGAATCTGTAGGTAATCTTTCTCAGACAGCAAAGCACAAAAAGGTGAAACATGACTTCTTTTCCCATGGGAAACTGATGATAAAATTTAGGTATTTATAGCTTATATTCTATCACTAACAAGGTATATAAAGTACAATTGGGAGTGGGAGTGACAAAGAAATTATATGTGTAAATAGATGCATATTACTTCTAACTCTAGAAAATACATTTTAAATGTGTCAGTTTTATATAAAATGTAAACTTACTACTGAAGTAGATGAGAAGTTAGGGTTACCAGCTAATTATCAGCCACCCAGGAAGAAAATTGCCTCATATTTTACCTTTATGTGACCAATTATCAATGTTATACCAGAGTAATTCTGACTAGGAGGTAATACATATGGTTGAACCAAAGATGGCCACAACTCATATCTAGTATATGCCACACAGATATTTGGCAAATCCCTAATTTTCCATTATTCACAATGATGTGCTTAGTCAAAGTTCTTTATTACATGCATCCCAGGCTGATTTTGACTCATTATGCAGACAGTAGAGTTGGTAAAAGATTTTGAGTGTTTTATTGAATAGTCACAATATGAAACACTCTCTTGGATGATTAATCTGCTAAAGAGGCCCCCCCAAAATAGAGGCCACATCAGACATTGAATCATTCTTCAGAAAGTTCCGCTGAGCACAAGCCTATCTCTATATGTCTGTCCTGGCTGCTACGATGTAGCAGGAATTTTAGAGTCTTATTAATAAAAACAAATCTGAGAGCCAGGTACTGCGGTGAATGCTGGAAGATCAGAGAAGCAGAACAAGCCACAGCTTCCTCACCTTGCCAGTTCCTCAGCTGATCCTGTTTCCTCAGACTGGAAGCCTCTGAGTCCTCATCCAAACAGATCTCAGCTGAACTGATTCTTGAAAGCCTGAAAGCTTAACCAGCTAAAAGCTTCTAGTTTCTGGTCTTCACGCCTTATATACCATTCTGCTTTCTGCCATCACTCCCTGGGATTAAAGGTATGAGTCACCATGCTTGGCTGTATCCTTGAACACACAGAGATCCAGGTAGATCTCTGCCCCTGGAATGCTAGGATTACAGGTGTGAGTGCCACCATTTTCTAGCCTCTGTATCTAGTGGCTGTTCTGTTCTCTGACCTCTGTTCTCTTATCTCTGAGATAATTTTAGTAGGGTGCACAATGTTTTGGGGGAACACAATACCACCATATTCCCCCCTTTTTTGTCTAAAATTTAAAAAGCTTATAATTAATACAAGAAAAACTATATCCAATAAGTACAATAACTATATACAATATATACAAGCAATAAATACTTAAAGAATGTCTAGTCCATTTGAATTTGACAAACTCAGAGAAAATAATTCCATTTTCAATCCTATTTGGTAAGTCCAAAGTGCACCTGATTCACTTTCTATCCTAACTTATATTACTAACAGAACTATCTCACAATGTCTTTCAAATTTATAAACTTATACCTCTTTAGTGAGTTTCTTTTCTAAAAATGTCTAGTCCATTAACATTTGACAAATTCAGAAATTCACAAAAAAACTCTATTATATAGATTAACAATGTCCAGTCCAATAACATTTGGTTAACTCAGACAATTTTTTTTTTATTACGTCTGTCCTGGCTGCTACCCTGAGCCTTCAGGGTCCTGTTCAGGTCTCCCAAAACTTGCTTTTGTTCTAGCCCATGAAATGAAATCTTTGGATTTAATGCTTAAATTGCCATCCCAGGAATTTGCCACGAAGTGAAGTCTAGGAGCTGGTATTTTATTTTTCTCCACAGTGCAAGATAGGTTCTTCTTCCTATTGAGGCCCACAAAAAAAGTGAGAAATTCCTTTTTTGTTTTTAAAAATGACTCATTTCATTTTTAATTATGTGTCTCTGTGTTTGTTCATAGGTATGTGCACATGTTTGGGGAAACCAGATGAGAGTGTTAGATGCCCTGGAGCTGCAATTACAGAATGTGAACCAACTGATATGGGTTCCAGGAATCGAACTTGGGCCCTGTGAGAAAGCAGTAAGCACTCTTAAGCACCGAGGCCCCTCCTCAAAGTACAGAACTCCCAAAAATGTATTACTCAGATTAAAATGCAGGGAATCGCATATTAATCTCCCACTTTGCATTAATATCTCAGCTATATTTATGCCTATAAAGTGTGGTGATTAGAAGAACAGCTTTTTAGTTTGAACTCAGTGACAGCTAATGAGTTCCTCCAGCTCTAAATGTAAAATTGATCTGTCAGTGGTCAAATAATGTATTCAAAGAGCCAAAAAGGTAAAGTGTGTGAGGGGCAAATGCAATAATTTAATACTTCTGTGAGGTAAAGAAAAAAGCAGAAACCATACTTAGAGACCAAGGCCCACAATTACTTAAAGAAAAGAACATCCAAATTTTATTTCAGATCTCTACATCATGGGTTCAAACAACAATATATGCATTGAGTTTTAGATCATACACATTATATTTTTCATACTGTTGAGGGACAAAATTTTATATCAATTTCACCCTTCAGGGGCTCCAATTATCAATATACAAACAAAATTTCATTTATTTTTCAACTCGAATATATTAAGGTATAGTTTTCCCCACATTATCCCACAAATTTTGGAGTAGCCCTTGACTTTGATTCAAGATTAATTTTTGGTTTGCTTAAAGGGGCACTAACAATTCTATGAATTTCCTATTATGAGTGTGAAAATTTCCCCCCTGCTTTTATTGAAAATAGGTTCTTTTCTCACATAATATATCCTGGTTACAATTTCCCCTCCCTCTACTCCTCCCAGTTCCTCCCCACATCCCCTCCCATCTGGATCCACTCCCTTCCTGTCTCTCACTAGAAAAGAACAGGCTTCTGAGATACAACAACAAAACATAACAAAGTAAAAAATAATAAGACAAAACAAAGACCATCACAACAAAGTGGGAAAAGGCAAACCAACAGAAGTGGAAAAGTCCAAGAGAAGGCACAAGAATCGGAGACCCATTCATAAAATTGCTAAACTCAAAGTCATGGTATATATGCAGAGGACCTGGTGCAGACCCATGCAGGCCCTGTGCCTGCTACTTCAGTCTCTATGAATTCATATGAGCTTTGCTCAGTTGCTTTGGTGGGCCTTGTTCTCCCAATGTTCTCTATCCCTTCTGGTTTTTAAAACAAGTATGGAACTTTAGTTACGTTCTTCAGCTCCTTGAATTGTAGACTGTGATTGGATAATCAGAGAAGAGGTTTTGTTTTTATCAGGGTAGACAAGGCTTAAATTAAAAAATTCCATTTAAACCAACATTGTAATACAAGGAGAATAGCCCAGATATGGACACCACATGTCAGATATTTTTCATGTTTAATTTTCACGTGGAGTAACAAGAAACTCTGCCTTTGAGTCATGATTCAGAAGCGATTTGCTGGCTGAAGAGACAGAGTGCTTCAAACATGTGTTATTCAAGGTTAGAATTATGCTCAGAATCTAGTCTTAAATTATTTCTGAGAAATTCCTGTGGAAAGAAAGTGAATTAGTAGAAGATGTGATAAGAAAAATTCATTTGCTTCCCATGATGGGAGAGAACCTGTTGAATAACATTTAAAAGAGGATTAAAGCTGATTTCTTACAAGCCCTAGGATTATCAGATTTGTAAACTGAAGCAGAATTAGGACTTTCAATTCATTTACAAAGCAACTAATATCATTGGTAAGGGGCCTCACAATGCATTTGACTCTGGACATAAGATCCTTGTGTGCTTTTATCTGCATCAAGGCATGGCTTTTCTTCCTGACATGTTTCAATGAGAAGGTACTAAGAATGTGTTGCTGTTCAGCTTGTTGGTATATGAACTCTACATTGGTATGCTAAAGCAAAACATTAGGTATGGGCAAGGTCCTGGAGGGCAGATTACATTTATTGAATAGCACAGACCCTTGCTTTAATGAATGCTAGTTTAGTTTAAGGATATAACCAGTGCTGAATGAAGATGCTCATTGAATAAGTAATAACAGGACCAATAAGAAAATCACAGAATGATGCATGCCTGTAATTTCAGCACTCAGCAGGTGGAGGAAGTTTAACTAGAAATTCAAGGTCATTCTCAGTTACACAGTGAGCTTGAGCTATGTAGGACCTTGTTTTAAATACACACCATACACACACACACACACACACACACACACAGAGAGAGAGAGAGAGAGAGAGACAGAGACAGAGACAGAGAGAGAGAGAGAGACAGAGACAGAGAGAGGGAGAGAAAGAGGGAGAGAGAGAGAGAGAGAGAGAGAGAGAGAGAGAGAGAGAGAGAGAGAGAGAGAGAGAGAGGTCAATTGGTTTCACTGTGACATTTTTACAAATACATATTAAATAATTGGATCGTGTTTAATCCCATTATCTCATCTTGTCCCTTCTTCATTTGTTTCTTTTTTCTCCTCTTTCCAGGTAGTCTCCCCTCTATTTTTGTATCTTTTCTAAAATCCAGTTTCCAAATCTGAGAG
This sequence comes from Peromyscus maniculatus bairdii, assembly GCF_049852395.1. Taxonomy (NCBI): domain Eukaryota; kingdom Metazoa; phylum Chordata; class Mammalia; order Rodentia; family Cricetidae; genus Peromyscus; species Peromyscus maniculatus. The sequence continues at coordinate 56,150,419 of NC_134872.1, read as the reverse complement.
AAAATAGGCATTATGAATCTGACAGGTCTCACTTATTATGGGGATTCCAAACTCCATACATTCATACAGATTTCATGAAGAAGATCGGGAAACTCTTGCTCTGACATCACAGTGTGCACTCCTGATCTCTATGTGGTGGGCTGTGTTGTATCTCCTTATAAACAGTCTGACACTGCCCTCTGATTCTACCCTTGTATTTGCCAAAGTTGACTGTTGACTTGAAAGTTAGAAGCATGGGGTTTTGAGACAGAAACTTGATCTACAGCTCAGATTGACTTAAAACTCATGATTCTCCAACTTCAGCTTCTAAACTAATAGAATTACAGACTGTGATACCATACTTGGCAAATTTGAATCTTGATTAAGGTTTCTTTCCATCTTCTTTTCACTCAGACTCATCCCTTATCCTTTCTGCCTTTGAAAATTCTGCTTGGCTATCTCCAACTGATAATCACTTGCAAAGGGAAAATTAGTTTTCTTCAATGGAGTCTTACTGGCAGGCTCCATGCTAGCACAGGCCAACAAAAAAAGAACTCCATGGTAATTTTGAAATTTTCTTTTGTCTCATAATGCTTCATCTGGACATTTTATTTTCCTTGTGGGCCTTTTGCTTATATTATGATTTGTTTTTATGTGTTTTCTGTGTGTGCGTGTCTCCGAGTCTGTATGTGTTTCTTGTGCTTTTCCTTTGGCTCTTTATTTCTGTTTGTTTGTTTGTTTGTTTGTTTTGTTCTATGTGGCTTGTTTGTTTTAATTTTATCGTTTTGAGATGCTGGTTTGTTTTCTAATGAGAGAGAGAGAGAGAGGAAGGGTACAGATTTAGGTGGTTGGGGAGGCCCTGGGAGGAGTGAGAGAGACAAAAACTGATTTGAATTATATTGTAAAAAAAAATCCATGTTCAATTAAAAAATTCTGCTTTGGAAAGAAAGTTAGAATTATAATTCAATACATATTCACAACCCTCTTTCTGAATTGAGGAGCATACTTTGGTACCTCATTCTCTCTCTCTCTCTCTCTCTCTCTCTCTCTCTCTCTCTCTCTCTCTCTCTTTCTTAACTTCTAACCGCAGTTTCCCCTCCCACCTCACCTCCCAATCCTTCCCCTTCTTTGCCCTCCACCCCATCCATTCCTTCCCTCCCTTTCACTTCAGAAAAGGGCAGGCCTCCTGTGGATATCAACCAGCTATGGCATTTCAAGTTGCAGTGAGGCTACGCACCTCCTCTCCTATTAATGATGGATGATGCAATCCAGTAGGAGGAGAGGGTCCCAAAAACAGGGAACAGAATAAAAGGCAGCCCCTGCTCCCACTGTTTGAAGTCACACAGAGACCAAGTTACACGACTGTAACATATATGCAGAGAGCCTAAGTCGGTCCCATGCAGGCTCCTTGATTGTCAGTTCAGCTGCTATGAGAGCCTATGAGCCCTGATTAGTTGATTCTGTCAGTTTTCTTGGGATGTCCTTGACCCCTCTGGCTCCCACAATCCTTCCTCTTCCTCTTCCAAAGTATTCCCCCAGCTCTGCCTAATATTTTACTGTGGATCTCTGCATCTGTTTCCATCAGTTGCTGTGTGAATGTGAAGCCTCTCTGATGACAGTTGGATGCCTTGTTTTTAGTGTAACTTTACATTTAAAACTTTACACTCACACATATGTACTACACACATATATATATATATATGTATATATACATACATATATACACATACACACATATGTACACACACACACACACATATATATGTATGTATGTATGAATTCTTTATGTATCCCAGGCTTGATTTAGACTCCTGGGGTCAAGGGGACCCCAAATTTATCTTATTTAGTGCAAGGACTATAGGCACATTCTATAATACCTGTGACTATCAATGTTACATTCTTTCTTTCCTCTATACCCATCTGTAGATGATACCCATCTACCTGTAGATGATACCCATCTATCTGTAGATGATACCCATCTACCTGTAGATACACATCATCTACCTGTAGATATCCATCTACCTGTAGATGATACCCATCTACCTGTAGATGATACCCATCTACCTGTAGATGACACTCATCTATCTGTAGATACCCATCTACCTGTAGATACACATCTACCTGTAGATATCCTTGGTAGGTGTTTGATGAATAAATTAAAAATGGGCTTCTAAATAAGAGATTTCACAGCATCTGTGAAGGAATGTAATATAACGTACATTTGCCAGAGAATAGCAAATTATTAAAATAAACAGAGCTGGCAAATTACTTTCTGTTTCACCCAAGGTTCAATCAGTAGTACCCATTTTGAGCAGTTTGAAGAGCTCACTTGAAACTAGGGAAATCTGGACCCTCTGGATTAGGAACTAATTTTAGAGATTTAACAAAAAGTCTTGCTTTCCTAAATCTGTGCAGACAGTGATGAACTTCAGTTCTCCACTGTTATTCCCACAGCACATGTTCAGACGTTTCCCTCCTGGTTGAGGTACCATCAGAAGGTGGTGCTATGTCTTTCCTCAATACAAATAATGATGGCAATCCGTTTTCAAAATATCATGTGAGATGCTACTAACCCATCTCTCTGCCCCTGTGAAAAATTAAATTCAGTGCTTGCTTATTTAGGTTATTACTGTCACCTTTAAGACTTGTCATATTTTAAATATTAGGCATGTATAATAGTAATTAGATAAGACAATCTGTGAAAGCACCAATTAGCAATTCTTCCTTAAGACACGATAATTTAATTTAAAAGATTGTTTTAATTTACTTAGTAACTTGAATCCTTCTGAGGGAGAAAGACATCTAATTAGGAAGACATCTATAAATTACTTAGAAAAATACTGTGGCTATGGTGTGGCAAATTGTTTAGATGGTAAATTATAAAACAATGTTTTACAAATGGAATCATGCCACTTGGGGTGATAAAGCTCCCTCTGAGAGCCATAGACTATCTACCAAAAAAACCCTAGCACCATGTATGGAAAAAGGGATCTTTTCTAGTTATTGGTCAGGGAAGGGCAGGACACTTCCCCAAAATATAGCCCATTGCTATTGCTCCTGGTGTCCTCCCAGAAGTTGAATGTAAGTCCCTGTTGCTGAAGAGACCACATACACTGAGTACAGGATTTGGAGGATTTGGACTGAGACTGACCCAAAAGCCTCCTCCATGATGAATAGCTTTCATTGTCCCAGAAGGCACAATGATATACAAAAGCTACCAATGGAGGAGAGCAATCAACAGTCCCATTCAGCGGTGATGCCTATGAACCACAACAATGACTAGCATACAAAGATGTCCCTGAAAGTGAAATGGTGGCACTTATATCTCGGTGGTAACCAACCACTCTCTAATTGGATTCCAGGACCATTTAACAAGAGGAAAATCATGGCAGGCATTAAAAATCTAGACCCTTTCACTTGGGGAAGTGAGGTCATAGCTGTTAGAGGAAGACCTACTACCGTCACTTTCCTAAACCAGTATAATTTTAACGACATTCTAAACACTTATCTTTACACCCACAGATATGTGTAGATTGTATCCCTCATCAAAGCAGCATTTTTTTTCCACAGTTGAAGGAGATGTTCACATTTACTATTACAGACTGCCACAACCAGTTAAAACGCAGAGAAAATTTGATCATGGTGTACCCAGCCTCAGTGCATACACTGAGAACACAATTCCTGAACTCAAGGCTCAAGGGACATCAGGGAAGAAGGGACAGAAAGATTTTAAGAGCTAGAGAACCAAGAAGTCTGCTGTGAAATGGTGCCTTCTAGCTGTAACAGGGAAGCTACAACCATAAAATCCCAACAGCATGGCTGCCTAAATAAGACCCAAGCAATTCCAACAACAGATGACCTCCCAATGTACATGGGGGAAATCTATCAGGTCTCATTCTGAGACAAAGAGCTACAGTCAGTTAACAACTGCTGTGAGAGGAGGAATTAGTCTTCTTTAGGGATGAGCCCTCTGGTTATCCAGTACCCAGTGGTCAGCCCTAGAAAGACATACATGCAGGCAACACCGAATATATTCAGCAAGCTGTACTTACATGTTGATTTACTTATATGTATATGTAACAACAATGATTAAAGAAGAGAAGGCCGTAAGTTTGGGAGGGGGTCAGACATGTGTAGGCCAGGAGAGAAGAGAGGGAGCAGAGAAACAATGTCTTTGTATTTTAATTAAATAAAAAGGAAAAACTACTCTATAAAACAATAATACAAATGAGCTAGACATATGGCTTAACAGATAAAGTTCTTCTTGTGCAAGCAAGAGTTCAGCTCTCCAGGAACCACATAAAAATCCAGATGTGGTAGCATGTGCCTATGATTCCAGGACTGGGAAGCAGAGACAGGAGGATTCTTGGAGGCTGGGAACTGTGGCCATCTAATCTAGCCAATCAGAGAGCTCCATATTCAGTAAGAGATCTGTCTCAAAGAGTACGATGAGGAGTTCCAGAGAAAGTAAGCTGATGTTGATCTCTGGCCTCTACAAGTATATGCACAGATGTGTTCTCATAAACACCCACACATAATGCCTACACACACACACACACACACACACACACACACACACACACACACACAAAGAAGTAAGGTGGGGATCTTCAGAGGAGGATAGCTCATTTTGACCTCTGGCCTTTACATGTACACTAATTGATGGGCTCTCACAAACATATGCACACATATGTATATATATAAAACACAAAATACAATAATAAGCTAGGATGGAATTTCCGCTTACTAGGTGATTGTCAGATGTGCTGATACACTATCCGAGTTTTTTTTTAAATCCCTTCATTTTAGGATCAAACTCAAATTAGGTCAAAACTGACTTGCTTTCCTAGGTCTTAGGGATGAAAAAGTAAGTTAGTTCCAGTTTGAGTCTGCAACAAAATAACAAAGGGCCATAAATTTTATGGCATTTTGTATCTGGTAATATTTTTTGTTCTCAAACAATTTTAAGTATGCTAGAGATTTTCAATTGCTTCTGAAATAACTATATGTTAAGTATAAACATTATGTATATTAATTGAAGAAAATATTTGGAGTACTCTTTCAGACAACTGTTTCATGGATCTTAGAAATTTTGAAAAAAATTTTGTTTTTGAGATATATCCTTAAGTGTTCTAGTGTCATTCCTATGTTTTGTTTTCTTTTACACAGCACCTCATGTAGCCTGGGCTGGTCTCCACCTTTCATGTTACCAAGGATAAACTCAAACCTCTTTAATTTAATTAAAATTTTGATTAGTGCAAAATTAGTAGATTCCTTTATGACACTTTCTATCTTCTTTCCAAATAAAGCATCTTGTTATTTTATGTGTATAGGTATATTGATTGTGTATATGTCTGTGCATCATTTGGGTCCCTGGTTCTCACAGAAGCCAGAAGAGGATGTAAGAACCCATAAAACAACAGTTACAGACAGCTTTGAGCCACCATGTGGGTGTTGAGAATTGAACTAAGGTCCTCTGGAAGAGCAGCTAATGCTCTTAGAATCCCAAACTCAGACATCTCTTGAGTCCTTTCCACCTTTATGGCATTTCCATAAAACATACGTAGTTTTGATTCTCCTGCCTTTACCTCTTGAGTGCTGGTATTATGAATGTGTCCATTTTGTGTGGTACTGGGGACCAAACCCAGCAGTCTAGGCAAGCAATGTATTAATTGAGTCCCATCTCCAGCCCATCACTCTTTTTTTTTAACAGCTTATTCTTTAAAGAAATGCCAGCTGAAATCTCAATATGTTCTAGAATACAGCAGAAAGGGATACAGACTGTGGGAGATTAGTGGGGGAGACAATGAAACCTCCTGTAGGCAGAATAGAGCTCTTGTTGGGTTGACAATTGAGTAAACTGAATAAATATCTAAAGTAGGGATTCTCAACTTTCCTAATGCTGTGACCCTTTAATACAATTTCTCATGTTTTGGTGAACCCCAACTATAAGATTGTTTTGTTGCTACTTCATAACTGTAATTTTGCTACTCTTATGAATTGTAATGTAAACATCTAATTTGTGGGATGTCTGATATGCAACCCCCAAAGGTCTTGACCCACAGGTTGAAAACCACTGACCTAAAGGAAGGAGTAAGCTCCCTGGAGAAGAAGATTGGATGCAGAAGAGTAGTAAGTACCAAGTCCTGGAAAAGACCAAACCTGGGATGTTCAGGGAGCAGCAGGGGTGCTATGGTGTTTGGAATGGAAACGGTAAAGCAGAATGAAGTAGACCAGAGATGATGTAAGAGGTCTGAGAGAGGTGTGTGTGTGTGTGTGTGTGTGTGTGTGTGTGTGTGTGTGTGTGTGTGCTTGCTTGCTTGAATTTTATCTGAGCAAAATGAAAAAGATTGCAAAAATTTGAGCTAATTTGATATAGTAAGATATCTTACTGTTCTGAAATTTTTCAGAAGGCAAGGAGAGACAAAGGAAGTTAGGTGGCCTTTGCAATAAGTGTACAACAGTTGATGTTAATGTGGGCCAGAATAGTAAGGATGAAAGTAGCAAAAACTGATTGGAAACTGGATACAATTTAAAGATCTACTTGGTCCATTTATTTCTTTGTAGCACTGGATGTGAAACAGAGAAAGATCAAGAATTACCCCTGAGTTCTTGGCTTGAGCAATTAAACTTCCAGTGTTAAAATTATTCATGTTGGAAAAGCTTAGAAAAGAGCTTGAGAAAGGCACATACGGTGGTTGTTGTGGGTGAGAAGAACTCGAGAAGCCAAACAAACTTACAAGTGGGGTGTTGCAGACAGAACTGAATGTATGTTTGGTTACGAAGTTCAGCAGGCTGTGGCACCTTGGGAGACAAGAGAAGGAGGTATGTTAGAGTGGAAGGAGTGAGGAACAAAGTCACACGATGCTGATATAACCTTGAGTATGAAGACTGGATAAAATGAAAACAGCATCTTTGTAATGAGATCATTGGTGACTTTTACAAGCGCAGATGTGCTAGGAAGGCAGGAAGTCTGGAGGTCCTGGATTGTTAGTAGTGCAGAGTTGCAGTTAGAGGGAGATGCAGGATCAAGATCTCACTTTTCTTATTAAGAGGAAGGACAGAGTCTGAAGTTGGCCCAGTCATGGAAATGACAGAGAGGAAGAACATCAGGATTCAGGAGATAGCGAGGGGAATTACTGCAGGAAAAATTGTTCTTGTGCTGGCATGAGAGGGTGGGATCAACTGTGAAAGTGGATGAGTTGACTTCCCCAGGAGCATAGCCAGTTCATTCGGAATACAAGAATGACGTATCACATCCTGCTGGGAAAGCATGTAGAAGCCGGATGAGAAAGCATGAAGGAGGAATTGATGGAGGATTGAAGATTGATGAGAAATTCTGAAACACACATCTAGTACTGAACACAGTAGAAGAAATAGGAAACAGGGAGATAGAACATGATTGCCTGGCAGTACTGAGCATCTCCTCCAGGTTCATGATTACACAGTCAGCATACTTTTCTTCTAATGAAGACTACTGGGGTCCAGCTCCAAGATAGCCTTCTCCCAGAGGAGTTCCAGAAGAGACACTAACAGCAGCAGATTAATTAATGTGAGGCCTACTCATATAAATCTTTGTACATGAAACTCTATAGTCCATTCACTTTATTTTTCTGAGTCAGTTCTCTATCTACACAGCTTCTATTCTGCTCTCTCATTTATCTCCTTTCTCGCCTGATTACTCTCTACGTTTTCTGCTGTTCTGTCTAAGTGCTATCTTAGTTCCTTCATCTAGTTCTGCCCCATCTAGGTTCTCATCTATCTAGTTCTTTCCCATCTCAGCTCCTCTCCCATCTCCTTCTTCCTCATCTTGTTCTTCCCTACCTGGCTCTCCCTCATCTTCCATCTTGTTCTTCTAGTTCTCTATTCTATTCCTCCAATCTAGTTCTTCTTAAGTCTCTGAGGTTTACAGTTATATCCATGCAATAGCAATGCTCTTGCTAAGGCAAGATCACCAGGTGTGAATTCCCTCAAGGTCAAAAGGAGGGGCAATAAGATCTACACAAAAGAGCAGTAATTGTCAGCTATTATTAGCAAACCCAAAAGGAAGTGACTAACGGAGAATGAATCAACTGAAGGCTAACTTTGGTTAATAGATCAAAAAGGGACATTTCTTTGCTCAAATGTATTCTTCTGTGTATTCTTAGAAGTTGTTAAAATGTTTGGAGTCTACCAGTGACGAGTGAAAATAAAACTGCCTCATTTTCCTTTGGCCCTTTATCTGTCAAAGCTACCTTGGCTGCCACTGTTTTCTGGCAGGGTGGGGGACTACACTGGGTGGCTATAGGCAAATTGAGTCACAGCTTGATATACCTGGTAAGTAAAATCTCTTTAATTCTGAGTTAATTGTTAAAGGTAGATCTAAAACTAGAGATAAGACTTTGGAAAGGGGAAGGTTAAGCTTAATTAGCACATCCACCAAGACTTCTCAAACAGATAGTCTGGATCCTTAAGTCTGTTCTTAGAAAGTCTGGAGAGTATCTCAGATAAGATACTTTCATCTGTAGGAGGTCCTGGCCAGATGTTGCTAATGACGATAATTACAGAAAGGCCTGAAATTAGGGATCTTGACTGTGTCTGTTGTTAGCACAGTTGGAGAAAGTTATACAAATACTTTAATTGTATAGGGGAAATTGTGCCCAGTGAATGATCAAACATACTGTTCTTAGGAATGGAAAAGCTACAATAGCACATGAGATTTTCATAGCAGGAAACGGCTGTGTATTCAAAAGCCAGTATCACCAAGACTCCTTAAGCCTTGGCTTTACCCTCTGGAAATGTCCTTGGCTTCTTCCAGGTGCAGTTTTGTCATAGTCAGCTGAATTCCTACTTCATATTCTTGCATCCCCCAGCATTCTTCCTTGTGTGTTTCCCCAGCTTGGATAAGCTATTTAGGTTAATTATTATATTAAGATTATTCTATGTCCTGTGGCCATAAAATTGATTAAGATACAGTAATTACCATGGAGCAAGTTATGACTTACTGAGTACAAATCTGTAAATCAATTTTAAAATTCTGGTGATTTCTACAGCAGTGATACAAAGTTTGCCTATGACTTTCCATTGAGTACAATCTTAGTCTTAAATTAAAACAGACAAAGGATATTCATTCAATGTAGCCACTGTAAGAAAGGAAACGAAGAGGTGAACCAGCAAGTCAAAACTCAGGGACTTAAAATGAGATTGGGTTTAAACAGAGGGCAAGAGCCCTCAGTAAAGCTGAACCCTGGCCAAGTTGTTATTTGATTTAGCATTGGCCCATCTTTGTTTTGGCTCTAGACTTTCCTGCAAGGTGGTCCGAAAAGTTGTTGAGCTTTTCTTCCACCCTCATGCACCTCTTCTGGCTGGTCTCAAGTGTCAGCCTTTTTCATCTCCTAACAAGATTCTTTTGGAAAATTCCAGCTTTGGGACCCACTGTTTCAAGAGTCTGATACCGAAAGGGATGCATACCAATGTTTCTTTTTAATATTTTCCTTCCTGCCAGGACAAAGGCAATTTCCCCACTCTTTGTGTTTATACCTTCATATTTAGGTGAAATATGCCTGTGTTGGAAGCAAATGTTTCAAGCAATATGAATAAAAACCAAGATGAGAAGAAAACGTTCAGTAAGTAAACATAAGAACTACCTCTTCACACTATCTCAGCTCTGGTCACTTTTGGGTCAATGAAAGTGATTTCATTTCCCCCCCATTTTTGTTGATGGCTTCAAATCAGGGTTTCTCTAGGAAGCCTAGACTAGTCTCAGACTCACAACTTCTTCTTTCTGCCTTCCTTGAAATTACAGGGAAGAGGCATCATGCCAAGTATGACTTCATTTTAATTCTGACAAATTCCACTAGTTAATATTCTCTGAAGACACCACCAGCTAACCCCCTGGTGGCTGTATCTTGACTGTCCCTTGTCACTGGGATGTCGCTGGACTCCTGCTTTCAGAGTGGCTAGTGAAGCTTTGTTCTTCATCACCAAGCATGATGTAAAATACAGGATAATGCTGAAATGAGGTTCTGCTGAACTTTGAAAACATTAAAATATGTAAGCTAAGGGAAGGAGCCTGCTCACCTGCCAATATTGTTGCCTCTTTGGTAGTCTCCTCCATTCACAGTCCAGACTTATAAAATCACTGAGTGACAACAAGCCCTATGGATAATGTGCAGATTCAGTGGCTTTCACTTTGAATGTCAGAAGCCACTAATCCTAATTAAGTTTGAGGAAAAAAATACATATGGGAGCAGGGAAAGGGTTTGTTTAAAGGATGCAATAGAAATGCATAATTCAACTACCCCAATTCGACAATTAATTAGTGAATCAGCCTTTGAGAGCCTGTTATATATTCTATATATTGGTTTAGAAGCTAAAAGTACATAATATATAAAACCCAAGATTGGTGATTGGCAATGAGTTTAAGCTGATGAAGAATAGTGGCTTAGCAAGTTAAAGCATTTGAATGAAAGTGTAACACCCTGACTTGGTCCCTGGAATCCATGGGAAGTTGGAAGAAGACAATTGAGTCCACAAAGTTGGTCTCTGACCTCCACATGACATGCACCCCCCCATTGTACAACACTCCCCATAGTAAACATTGAAAAGTTCTATTCTGTAGGGAGAAGGCCCCCACCCACTTAAGAGTTTATAGGTACATAATGGTTGCTGAGAGGGGAGCAATGAGATATTTTCTGCAGTGATGTAGTTACTGAGAAGTTTGTCTGTGTTCTTGTAAATAACCTCTCATCCATGCACTTGTAAATGACTCTAACTAAACTCATTGGGTTACATCTGTCACTCCCACCCCATGAAAATGAAGGGAAATGTGAAAGTGGAAGAAGGATTACGTAGGAAAAGGAAAAGCATCAGTGTGAGTGGGAAGGAGATAAGAGAGGAAATAAAGGGTGGTCACTCATGTGATCAAAATTATATTATCTATAGATATGAAAATGTCACAATGAAACCCACTATTGTATATAATTAATATATGATAGTAAAACTAAATGAGAAATACTGAACAGAACCAGTATGTTTTTTCTGTTTGTATATTTAAAGAGTAATATGATTTCTATTTTTTTAGTCACATAGTACTTGTTAATGAAATGAGCACCAGTTGTAAATATGGATGCACACACACACACACACACACACACACACACATGCACACACACACACACACACACACACACACACACACACACACACACACACACCATGATGTAGAGCAATGGAATCGATGACACTGTTCAGTGTTTGAGATTGGAAGGCAACTGCAATTTAGAGAATATGCAGCCAGAACGGAGAGCACAAAGCACCTTCTTAATGACCATAAACAAATAACTGGACAAGATGATGATAACTCTTATTTGTATTTGGCTTATGTTTTCCTGTTCACAGACAAAATAAGAAAATTGGGAAACCACATCCATCCTGAGTCATTCTTCTTTCTTTTTCTTTGTGGAGAACAATCTTTCCCAGTTCTCCTTTCCTTTAATTGGTCCTTGGAGAGTCCTCTCAAACCGTTACAATGACATTCTGTGAACATTCCTGAGTGGTGCCAAGCCAGAAACTCTGTGATAGCTCACAAATTACGGATTGAACTAAAGCTGTATTACTCTTCTTTTCTATTTTGAGATGTTTAATGTATGAGTTGTCTTATTTGGTATGGCTAAGCTGATGACACACACTCTTTTCTTTTTCCTTCTTAAGGCTTCGTGAATTTCTGTGGATATGGCTTAAAATAATATTCTTAAAAATGATTACATGGCAAACCTTTCCTCCCATTGTTAGTCTGCACGTACTTTGAAGCCAAATGACTACAAGTGGCTGGTGTATGCCTGCAAATGTAGAAATCATCTGCAGAGCTGAATTTAAGACACTTAAAGTCGCGGATTCTGCCTTGACAGCTCCACACAAAGAAAGGTGAGAGAACATTTGCAGATCTCTTCAGTATCTTACAATGAAAACAAAAGGCACATCGTGGTGTTATATCAAGTCAGCTTCCAAATACCACCAGCATTGTACTAGAGCTTTAGACATGGGGACATTTTGATGGATTTTCATCAAATGAAAGGACATGATTTCCCAAAAGTTACTCAGAGGTGATTGGAGGGGTTGTTTCTTTGTGTTTCAAACCTTTTGTTTTAATTTTTAGTGGTGTGTGTGTGTGTGTGTGTGTGTGTGTGTGTGTGTGTGTACATACTTGAATGCAGAGGCCAGAATAGGTTGTGTCTTTTTCTATCACCTTCTTTCTTTTTGGTGTGTATTTTATTTTGTTTGAAACAAAGTCTAACTATGTAGTCTGGCTGGCCTAAAACTGTCTATAGAGTTGAGGCTGGCCTCAGACTCACAGAGATCTACCTACCTCTGCCTCTCAAGTGCTGGGATTAAAGATGTGGACCACCGCATCTTATTTATTTTTGAGACAAATTCTACCACTAAACTTGATGCTGGATATTTTGTTTGGGCAGGTTGCTTGGTGAACTCCCAAAATCTGTCTAATTCTACTTCCCCAACACTTTGGTCCTAGTCATGTGTGGCCATATCCAGGTTCCATGTAGATGCTGAGAATTTAAACACGGGTTCTCTTGCTTTCACAGCAAGCTCTGTGAGACACTGAGTCACCTTCCTAGGTTTCTATTTAAAGCCTATATTCATGTGGGTATATGAGCATGTGTGGGTGTGAGAAGGGCAGAGGACAACCTCAGGTGTCATCCCCAGAAATGCCATCCATGCCCTGTGAGCTATAGGCCTGGAGCTCGTCTACCTGGCTCGACTGGCTAAGTAAGGCCCAGGGTTCCTCCTGCGTTCACTTCACTGTGCTAGGAATATGGTCATGTGCCACTGTGCCTAGCATGTTGTGTGTGTTCTGGGGATCTCATGGTTGCCTCTTTACCTTCTGTACTATCTTCCCAGCCCTAGTAACCAAATGTAGTACATTTTTATAAACATCTGCACTATAACTCTATTTTTTTTGAAAAAAATATATATTTTTGAAAACTAAAATTTTCAAACTCTAAAATTGTGTTATACTCAGGTTACAGTACTGCTTAGGGAACTGTGGTGGTTTGGAAGGAAATGGCCCTCATCGGCTCACAGGGAAGTAACACTACTTGGAGGTGTCATTTTTGCTGGAGTAGATGTGGCCTGGTTGGAGGAAGTGTTTCCGGGTGGACATTGAGGTCTCAGATGCTCAGACCATGCCCAGTGTTTCAGTCTCTTCCTGCTGTCTGCTGATCCAGATGTAGAACTCCCAGCTACCTCTCCAGCACCATGTCTGCCTGTGGACCATCAAGCTTCCCACCATGATGATAAAGGACTAAACTTCTGGACTCTAAGCCAGCCCCAGTTAAATGTTTTCCTTCATAAGAGTGGCTGCGGTCTTGGTGTCTCTTCAGACCAATAAAACCCTAAATAAGTCAGGAACAGTATTTCTTTAAAAGAGGCTTAATAATAAATGTAGAGGTGAAGACTCTGTGTGAATTCCTAGTCCCATGTTGTTCTTAGGCTGAATATTCTGTTAAGAGGGCTCTATTGTCTCCTAAATTGACAGATTTTTGGATTTAAAATTTTCATTTAAATCATCTTTTACAAAGAAACTTTCTGTTTATAATGTAGTCCAGGCTGGTATCTAATTCATAATTCTTGTCTCAGGCTCACAAATACTGGGATTACAGGTATATTGCCATCATGTCTGGCTTTTAGATGGGAGTTTTTAAATGAGGGAGAGAGCAAAGCAAAACACAACACAAAAGTGACCCAAATCCTACCATACCATATTCTTGTGTGTCCTCTACACAGCACATACCACAGGCTTCTGCTTCATGACCAGCATTAGTGGGTAAAATGGACAAATATCACTGATCAGTGTCTAAAAAGTGGACATGAACAGAAAACAAAAAAGGTTAACCTTGCTAATTTGAACTTGATGCCTTGACCTAGCTTTGCTGAACATCATTCTCTTTTAACATAACTCCCACGTCCCAAATGTGCTTTGGAATATCCCTATTTCTTAGGCTCTTCTACTAGCCCAACCTGGTTTTCTCTTCCCATACCTAATTTTTTATGTTTTATTTGGCTTGAAGCTGTATATCAGGATTATGAAACTTCTGAAAAACACATGAGTAGTTTGACCCCTAGAAGTCCTATATTTCTTGCTCTAGGCAAAAAGGTCTTTGTTTTAATCATTGTTTTTGTTATATCCTCTTTGCCCAAGGTATGGTTTTGAATTAAGTGAAGATATTATATATAGAGAAAAAATAAAAGGGTTTTTGGTTGTTAATTCACAGTTTTGTTGCATTTTGATCAGGAAACGCAGCTTACATTTCGGTCTGTGGAAAAATTGAAATGTTCGTTGTAATTTAATACATGTTAAAATTTTGGGACTGATTTATGGATGAGGATGGCATGTGGTTGCCAAGGGATACCTTGGTGTAGGGCTTCATTTCCATGTCCAGTATAGGTATAACTAAACACATTTTAAGTGAGAGAAACGGGGTGATCTAGTTTGTGCTGGGCAGCCGGGGTGAAGAGAGGAGGTAGAACACAGCTAAGAAGATTCTAGTGAGGGTAGGAAGAGTGGGTGAGAAGAGATTGGTTAGTGGGACACAAAATTCTGGTGGTGTATTGTACCAGAGGGTAATGATGGTTAACAATATTACACCAAATACTTCAAATTAACAAGGAGACTCCAGCCAGAAGAGCAGGTGGGGTAATTGCAGATCTATAACCCTCCCTCTTCTCTTCCAAATACAATCCCCTAGTATTTTTTTTCTTCCTGCTCTGTAGCAGACCACACGGTGCAGCCTCTCCTACACCCATTTCCTCTGAATCACACAGATCTACCTCTCCAAACTTCCTTCCCCTACTAAGTGCTTTATCCCAGCCCCTAACTCCAACAGGCATTCCCTAAAAACCCACAGCCCAGTTCAGTCAGCAAACAAGCAGGCTAACAGCAGACCCTTGCCTCTCCCCCCTTTTCTCCAAGTTCAATCCATCAGCCTTATCTCCAGCTCTGTAGCAGATTACCTCTGCAACCTCTCCTCACTCTCTGCCCCCATTCCTGGGGGACTAAACAGATTTTGGTAGAACACCCTGCTTTCCTCTATCCTGTGGACCCCTTCAATACCCACTTCTAGTCTATTGCATTCCCAGGTGTCAGCCCCCAAATCCTAGAAATATATTGCATTAGTCAGGGTTCTTTAGAGTCACAGAAATTGTGAAATGAATCTCTCTCTCTCTCTCTCTCTCTCTCTCTCTCTCTCTCTATATATATATATATATATATATATATATATATATATATATATATGTGTGTGTGTGTGTGTGTGTGTGTGTGTGTGTGTACGTACACACACATACACATTTACATAAGGGGATTTATAGGAATGACTTACAGGCTTCAGTTCAGCTAATCAAACAATGGCTAGCTGTGAATGGAATGTCCAATAATCTAGTAGTTGCTCAATTCCACAGGCTGGATTTCTAAGCTAGTCTTCTATATGTGCTAGAATCCTGAAGAAGCTTGTTTCAATGCCAGTGAAGCAGTGGATGTGTTAGCAAGGCAAGGACAAGCAGGCAAAAACAGAGTACTGCTTTCTTCCATGTCCTTATATAGGTTTCCAGCAGAAGGTGAGTCTCAGATTAGAGGTGTGTCTTCCCAAATCAAAGGACTATGTCTTCCAGCCTTAAGATCTAGATCAAAGGCATATACCTACCCATCTCAAAGATCTGGACCTCCTTCAAACCAAGCAAAAAATCTCTCAAAGGTGTGCCTTTCATTTCTGGACTGTAGTTCTTTCCAGATATAGTCAAGGTGACAACCAAGAATAGACATCACACATATTCTACCTGGAACCCTCAGTGATAACACTTATCAAGATCTCAGAAGATTTTCCTATTAGGCAACATACAGCCACCATACTCTCCTAAGAACCAAAGGGGGCAACAGAAACCAAGAAACAAAACACACAGCTAATGAAGACAAGACCAGATACTAATACCTATAATTATAATTTTCCCCAAACCAGATGCCTAGATGCCAGTGTAAAAATAATCAATAACAGTCAGGACAATATGTCTCCACTATAGCCCAGCAAACCTACCACAGTAGACAGTAGACTGAGTATTCCAACATAGCTGAAGCATGAGGAAAAGCCCTTTAAATGGCTTTTGTGAATATGATAGAAGTCCTTAAAAAGGAAATGAATAAATCCCTTAAAGAAATCTATGAAAACACAAACAGTGGAAGGAAATGAATAAAACAGTTCAAGATTTGAAAATGGAGATAGAATTAAATAAAAATAAAACTGAGGGAAATCAGAAAATTAAAAATGTAGGAACTTGAACAGAAACTTCAGAGGTAAGTTTTACCAACAGAGTATAAAGGATGAAGTTGAGAATTTTATGAGGCCACAGTTACCTGGTACTCAAACCACATGAAGACCCATCAAAGAAGGAGAATTACAGATAAATTTCCCTTAAGAACATAGATACAAAAATGCTCAATACAGTGCTTGAAACCCGAATCCAAGAACACATCAAAAAGATTATCCACCATGATCAAGTAGGCTTCATCCCAGAGATTCAGGAATGGTTCAATATATGTAAATCGATAAATGTAGTCTACTATGTAAATAATCTGAAAGACAAAACCATGTGATCATCTCATTAGATGAAAAAATGCCCTTTGACAAAATCCACACCCCTTCCTGATGAAAGTCCTTTAGAGGTTAGGGATACAAAGGACATACCAAAACATAATAAAGGCAGTTTATACTAAGCCCATAGCTAACATTAAATTAAATGAAGAGAAACTCAGATCAATTCCACTAAAAGCAGGAACAAGACAAGGTTGTCTACTCTCTCCATATCTATTCAATACAGTACTTGAAGTCTTCCATAGAACAATAAGACAACAGAAGGAGATCAAAAGGATACAAATCAGAAAGGAAGAAACCAAACATTCTTTATTTGCAGATGATATGATAGTATACATAAGTGACCTCAAAATTCCACTAGAAAACTCCTAAACCTGATAAACACTTTTAGCAAACTAGCTGGGTACAAAATTAACTCACAAAAGTTAGTAGCCCTCTATACACAAAGGACAAATGATCCAAAAAAGAAATCAAGGAAACAACAGCTTTCACAACATACAATTAAGATATGTTGGGGTTTCTCTAACCAAGCAATTGAAGGCCTTGCATGATTAAAAAGTTTGCCATTGAAGAAAGAAATCAAAGAAGATATCAGAAGATGGGAAAAAACTCTCCCATGCTCATGAATTGGTAGGATTAAAATAGTAAAGTTTGCCATCCTACCAAAGGTAATCTACAAATTCAATGCAATCCTTGTCAAAATCCCAACAGATCTTGAAAGGATAGTTTCCAACTTGATGTGAAAACACAGACACACACATGCACACACACATCCAAGATAGCTAAAAACAATACTGAATAATAAGAGAACTGCTGGAGGTATCACCAACCCCAACCTCAAATTGTACTACAGAGCTATAGTAAGAAAAATAGCATGTTATTGGAACCAAAACAGACAAGTTGATCAAAGGAATCAAATTGGATACCCAGACACAAATCCACACACCTATGCACACTTACTTTTTAATAAATATCCAGAAATACAGGAAAAAAAGATAGCATCTTCATCAAATGGTGCTGGTAAAACTGGATGGCTGCATGCAGAAGAATTCAAATGTATACTTACCATCTTGCACAAAATTCAATTCTAAATGTATTAAAGACTTCAACATAAAACCAGATACATGGAAGCTGATAGAAGAGAAAGTGGAGAATAGCCTTGAAGTCATTGGCACAGGAAAGACATTCTGAACAGACTTTACCACAGGCACTAAGATCATCAATTAATAAACAGAATCTTCTGAAACTGAGAAGCTTCTTTATGGCAAAGGACACCGTCACTTGGCCAAAGTGACAGCCTATAGGATAGGAAAAGTTTTATTTTATTTTATTTTATTTAGCAACTACATGTCCAACAGAGGGCTAATATCCAAAATATAAAAGGTAAAAAAAATATATCTAGAAAACAAATAACAAAATTAAAATAGGGTAAAGATCTAAACAGAATTCTCTCTCTCTCTCTCTCTCTCTCTCTCTCTCTCTCTCTCTCTCTCTCTCTCTCTCTTTGGTTTTTCGAGACAGGGTTTCTCTGTGTAGCTTTGCGCCTTTTCCTATAACTCACTTGGTAGCCCAGGCTGGCCTCGAACTCACAGAGATCTGCCTGGCTCTGCCTCCCAAGTGCTGGGATTAAAGGTGTGCGCCACCACCGCCTGACTTCTAAACAGAATTCTCAAAAGCAGGAACTCAAGTGGCTAAGAAACACTTAAAGAAATATTCAACATTCTTAGTCATCAGGAAAATAAACATCAAAACTACTTTGAGATCTCATCTTACACCCATCAGAATGGCAAAGACCAATAAAAAAATTTCAGCTCATACTGGTGAGGATGTGGAGCAAGGGGAACACTCCTTCATTGTTGGTGGGAGTGCAGACATTTATAGCCACTATGGAAATTAGTATGGTAATATCTAAGGAAGGTGGGAATCAATTTAACCTCAAGATCCATCTATACCACTCTTGGTCATTTACCCAAAGGATACTTCATCCTACCACAGAGAAACATGCTCAATCATGTTCATTGCTGCTCTATTCGTGAAAGGCAGAACTGGAAACAACCTAGGTGTCTGTCAATAGATGAATGGGTAAAGAAAATGTAATACATTTACAAAAGGCAATACTACTCAGCCATTAAGAAAAGATGTCATGATATTTGCAGGTAAAAGGATGGAACTGGAAAAGTGAGGTATCTCTGACTCAGAAATAGAAATATGGTATGTATTCACTTGTATGTAGATATTAGCTGTTAAAGCAATGATAAGCAAGCTACAATATGTTGAATCACTAAGGTAAAGTATAAATTCAGGGACTGGCAGTAGGAGGGGTCTACAGATAGATCTCCCTAGGAAAGGGAAGTAGAATTCATGGTTATGAGTGGAAGGGGAGGAATGGGGACTGGAACAGGAATTTCAAGCAGGTGTGTGAGAGAGCGTTGGATGAGGCAGGAAATATAGGGAGAGACAGCTAAAATTAAGGACCATTTGAAGGATAGTATGGAAATTTAATGCAGTGGAAGCTTCCTAAAATATCTTTATATATGAAGGTGATCAAATTAGATCACCATATAATGTGGCAGACAGAGGCCCAACTAGCTATCTCTTGTTACCAAATGAAGCTTTCAGTATTGTGAGTGGGTTGTACCAATTTGAGTTGTTCGCTAAAGGGGTCCCATAGAAAACCCCAAACAACCCAGGCTATTTCCAAAGCTAGAGGTTGTTCTTCACAAACTGACAGCAAGGCCCTTTTGCATAACAATGATACAATGCATTGAAGAAGAAGTCGAGCTGGTGCCTACTTACAGTCTTCACCCCTACTGGCTAGTATTCTTGGTAATGGAAAGTACTCTGTGTGCCACCAAAGGAGAAATATAAACACCAACCCAGCTACAAACCCTTTGATCTATAATACTGTCCTACCTGCAAGATATGCTAGTGCAGTGGTGGCACAAACCTTGTAGGAGTAACCAGTTAACATCTAATTTGACTTAATGCTCACTCCATGAGATGGAACCCATACCTGGCAATGCTTGGGTGACCAAGACCTAGGGTAAAACCTATTGTTATTGTTCTACTAAGAGTATATAGCAATGAAATTACTCTTTTTTTTTTTTTTTTTTTTTTTTTTTTTTTTTAAGGTTTATTTATTTATTATGTATACAGAGGAGGGCGCCAGATCTCATTACAGATGGTTGTGAGCCACCATGTGGTTGCTGGGAATTGAACTCAGGACCTCTGGAAGAGCAGTCGGTGCTCTTAACCTTTGAGCTATCTCTCCAGCCCGAAATTACTCTTAATGATATTTTAATCAATGCCTTGCTCAGCCTTCATCAGAGAAGCTTCCTCCTGTAGCAGATGGAAACAAGTACAGAGACCCATGGCCAGATAATATGCAGAGAGAGAGAGACTTTGGAACATTCAGCCTTAATCAGGATGTCTCCAGAATATCCCTCCCCTCAGAGCTCAGGGAACCATCCTGAAGAGGAGGTAGAAAGAGTGTAAGGGCCAGAGGGGATGGTGGACACCAAGAAAATAAGGCCTTATCAATCAACATGATCAAAACTCATATGAGCTCACAGAGACTGGGGCAGCATGTACAGGGTCTGCATGGATGTGTACCAGATGGGGTCCTAGTACTGAAAGAAGTGGACACATGCTCCCATCCTTAACTCAGAAGTTACCTCCAACTGATAACCACTTACAAATGAAAATTTAGTTTTCTCTAAGCTAGTCTTACCGGGGAATCAAACTATTCAAACTATTCTTAAGGGGGCTGCATGCCCTGTATTAGGTGGCCAACAGAAAGCAAACTTAATGACATTTTTTTGTTGATTATTTTTGTTTGTTATTATTACTATTTACCTTACAGTTCCTTTGTGTATATATTATGGCCTCAGATTTTGTATTTTTAAGGGTTTCCTGAAAATTCAAACAAGTGGGTCTCTGTGTCTATACTCATTTCTTGTGTCTTCTCTTCAGGTCTTTTTCTTCTGGTTGTTTTGTTCTGTTTTGATTTGTTTGTTTTCTAACAAGTGACAGAGACGGGGTGGATCCGGCTGAGAGAGGTGGGGAGGAACTGGAAGGAGTCAGGGGAAGGAAAAATGCAATCAAGATATATTATATGAAAAAAATTAAAAGTAAAAGAAAAAATAAAATTACAATGAGGCATTATTCCTGAAATTTGTGAACACATTCTGTTAGCAGGGAGGTGAGTAAACAGGAACTCTCCTATATGACTGCAGGGAAAGTAGAATACAATTTGCCTTAACCCTGTGATAGAGAAACTGCTTCTGAAGATGTATTCTGTAGAGGCACTCCAACATCCAAACAAACAAACTAATCAGCAATTATAATATTTGAGGCTATTCATTGCAATACTGCTTATAATAGCAAAATAATGGAAATAATTGACATGTGCATTAAAAAGTAATGTCTACTTAATATCTACATATCTATTAACATTTCTCTCCCTCTCTCTCCCTATCCTTTTATTCAACAGCTTTCCTCTATCATCTACCATCTGTTATCTATGACATGCCCATCTACCTCAAACTTCTAGTTATTTTGTGTTATGATGCCACAGTTTCCCCCCATGTACTCGGCAGTTATTCATATACTAACATTCAAATGAATCATCGTTCAAGTGATTAACTTTATTATAGAACAGCTTTGCGGTGTTTGAGCCCCCTCCGAGCCTCCTCGTTCTGTACAGTGAGATAAAGCTTCTACTTTGTCTGTCATGACTGTACTGATTACAGATTCCCCAATGTGAAACACCTACCCAAATACAGCCTGTCTATTCATTTATCCTTATAGTGCTTCTCACTTACAACTTACGTGAGAGTAGAACTGATTTTGAAAAACCATGGTTTTCATTCTCCGCTGTCCATAGTTAAATTTTTTTTTACATGCATCCCCAATCACAACAATTATTTGTTGAATAAATGCGTTGATGCAGTGCCTGTTTAAAAATGGATTACAACAGGAGTCTGTTTCCTTCTTTCTCTTACTGCTCCACATTGGTTTACTGATTAATAACACAGCCAACCTGTTCTCACACTAGCTAGAAAGTTCTGTGGAGAAAGCTCCTAGTTTTGCATAGTCTAGTCATCCTTTGTAAATAGACTTCTCAGTGTTTCTCAGTGTACACAATTATATATTTCAATGGATTTTCCCAATGGAGAAAATATGCCCCCCTTCCTTTTCCACTTATAAAACCCCACAAGCTGTTAAAATGTCCATCCCTTCTGCTCCATTTCCTCACCCAAATCCTATCACATACCATATGAATTTTTAACCCCGACACCTGTCTACCCACATGGTTCCACAGGGGTGGATTAAAAAAATACATTGAAGAACAATAAGGACCACACACATCCCTAGGCTCTTAGCCCTCAGAGTCTACAAAATACAGTTAGGAGGTGCTGGCTGCTTATTGCATGTACACACAATCCCAATGACAAGAAAAGAACACACCAAGTCTACTAAGATGGCTCCCTTTCCATTCTTCAGCACTCCTGATATGATTTTGTTATTCTTTTTATTTATATAGCTTCAAAAACATGTTTCTGCTTCATCATGCAGGTTTTCAGGCAAACCTCCATCCTGCAGCACAAGTCATTTTGTGATATCTGCTTTTATTTCAGGATTTGGCTCATGACAGAAAACAACAAGAAGAAAGCATGAATGTCAATTTTAATTTTATTTATTAACTGTACAAATGCTTGATATTTACTTATCTTATTCAGTGCATTGGGCGTGGACTGGGAAACTTAAGGAAAGCTCCTGTAGGAAGCTGAGTTCGGTGAATATTTGAAGTTTTAAACGCTGGGAGTCACTTAATGTCCTGTAGAGGGCGCCTGTAATAATAACAGGCAAGCTTCTTCAGCATTCTTTGCAAACCCACATTTCTTACACTAGTCTTTTTCTTTCATTTTATGAGCTGTTCAGAACCAAGTGAAAGGGATGTGTGGGGGTAGTTCATCCTAGTGGTGTGTGTAGTGTTTCGTCAGTCATTGTTCAGAGTTGTTGATACCTAAATGGAAGAAAAAGCAGCCCAATTTTTAGGACTATACTTGTTTTAAGATTTTCAGGGGATGACATGATTTCTTACTGCTGGCATTCAGGTCTCGTTATTCTCACTGTTTTGATAAACTCTTGATTCAATGCCAGAGGTAATGTCTTAAGAGATACTGGGGGTGGGGGTAATTCAGTAATAAAATGAAGACTGTTTTGATGGGGAAAAAGACAGCTCCATGTCAACCCCAGTCTATGTTAGGTAGTTTGTTTACAGTTTTCTAGTTTCTCATTCTTTCCTTTTTAATTTTATGATTAAGGACCATGAATGGTAATTCAAAGGAGTCAATTAATCGAATATTCAAGTATCCCAGTTTACACTGTTTTTCTTGCATTAAAGGTCACCAAGAAAGAACAGAGTAAAAACAATAAACTTGGTGTACTAGCTTTATTTGTGTGAAACAATTATTTTTACCACTGACTAACATTCTAGTAATGAGGACATTTGGGGAGGCCTTAGCTCACCCACTTTCCTTTCTGTACCTTTTAGCTGCAGCACACAACCCACTCCTCATTTAGATTCTTTACCTTGAGAAAACGCTCCTCTCTATTCATTGTGTTCAGGGGCCATCTAGTTCATAGACATCAATGCTTCTAATAATATTTTGAGAAAAGAACTCAAAAGGCAAGTGTGGTCCTGTGATTTACATTTCTTGGCATCTGCAATGCCTTTCATAATAATGTTCCTCATCTCATTAATCACCAAGGAAGAAAATGGTGTCAATCATGTACAACAGGATGCTTTCTTATTAAAGTTCATTTTACAGATATTGCCAGTTTTTGAGATCCATCTAGACAAAAGTTGCATAACTGATTATACTTGGAGATGCACATGAAGAAAACATATAAATAACACATGTAATGACAATTACATAAGATGCATTTCTTCTTTGTGTCAAGATATCATTATGTCGTCCAGGATAGATTCCACCTGAGATCCTTCTGCCTCTATTCCTCAGGTTCTGGGATTATGAATGTGTGTCCCTGGATAATTTTTTAAAAAGAGTGTCTGTATAAAAAAAACATTTTCTTCAATATCAAAGTTTTGGTGATGTAGCATTTCTTGAGAATACAGCCTATTCCTGCTGGCAGGGGTTTGGAAGACATTTCAACATCCCAGAAAGTGTGCAAGCAAAGGCAGTAATAGGCAGCTTAAATTGGTGACCTTAGATTTTATGTTAAAAAAACAAAACTGAAAACATCCCATTTAGGGCTCAGTATTCCAAGGTGTGGTGGTTTGAATAGGTATGACCCCCATGAACGCATGTGTTTGAATGCTTGGCCTTATAGAAAGTGTGGCACTATGAGGAGGTGTGGCCTTGTTGGAATAGGTGTGGCCTTGTTGAAGTAGATGTGACTTTGTTGGAAGAAGTGTGTCACTGTGAGGGTGGGCTTTGAGGTCTCATATATACTCAAGCTACGCCCAGTGTGATAGACAGTTCACTTCCTATTGCCTGCAGATCCTGATGTCGAACTCTCGGCTCCTTCTTCAGCACCATGTCTGCCTGCATGCTGCCATGCTTCTCGCCATGATGACAATGGACTTAACCTCCGAAACTAAGCCAACCTCAATTGAGTGTTTTCCTTTATAAAAATTGTCTTGGTCATGGTGTCTTTTTACAGAAATAGAAACTTTAACACAAGGTTTCTTACTCAAATTCCTCCCCCTCAGAACTCAGGGAAACATGTGAAAGGTGGCAGAAAGAGCGTAAGGGCCAGAAGGGATGGAGGACACTGAGAAAACAAGGTCCTCTAAATCAACATGAGCAAAGCTCATGAACTCACAGAGACTGAGGAAGCACGCCCAGGGCCTGTATGCATCTGACCCAGGTCCTCTGCACTTACGTTATGGCTTTCAGTTTAGTGTTTTTATGGGTATGCCTGAGTATGCCAATGAGTGGGTCTCTGATTCTTGTGCTTCCCCTTGGGCTCTTTTCCTTCTGTTGGGTTGTCTTGTCCAACATTGATGTGATAGTTTTTGTTCTATCTTATTATATTTTATTTAAAAATGAACGAATGAATGAAAACCTAGTCACTAGGGTAAAGGTTAATAACTGAACTTTCACTTATACCCGCTGGGAGAGGAAAAATCAGTTTTCTCCAGTGGAGTGACACTGGGTATATTAACCACTTCAGGCCAGGTCTCATGTTCAGGAGTAGTTGACCAACAGACAATGGACTCCAGGTTTTTTTTTTTTTTTTTTTTTTTTTTTTGTGTGTGTGTGTGTGTGGCGTATGCAGGCTTTTATTTGGATAGAGTTTGGTGTTTTGTTTTGTTTTTGCTTTCTTTTTGGGTGGTGTTTTGTTTTCCTGGCTTTGGGGGGTTTTGTTGTTGCATTGTGGTTTTGTTTGTTTGTTGAGAAAGAACTGAAACTTGGGTGGGTAGGGAGGGGGAGAGGATTTGGAAGAACTTGGGGGAGGGGAAGAGTATGATCAAAATATATTTAATGTTAAAAATTGTTTTGAATACTAGAAGTAAATACAAGAATACTAAAAACAGCAGTACATAAAGAGGAATTTCAAAGAAAGGAAAATACTAAGAAACTCTTTAGAAATTAATGGAATACAACACAGAAATGAACTATTAAAACTGAAAGCTTTTAAAAATATCAATAATTTCAATAATTTGAATAAAATTGAAAAGAGTAGTTAGAATGATCATAGAGAAATAAAAATGAGCCTGGCAAGAGGGCTCAGCCAGCAAAGTCACTTGTTCCTAAAAATTTATGATTTGAGTTCAAGTCCCGGACTCTGCACAGTAGAAAGACTCAGCTGCTGCAATTAGTGCTCTCTGCCTGTCACATGCACACTGTGCCACACGTGCCACACATGATAAATAAATGTTACTAAAAAATTCAAAAGATACTTGTTCCCAATGCTGACTCTAAAAGAGTAATCTTGCTCAATTCATAAGACAATTGGAAGAAACGTATAGGAATACCACCAATGCTTCACTACCAACTTTGATGTTTTTGGTGAACTTGATAAATCCTTTGGTATGCATTCACCAAAGCTTGCTGAAGAAGAATTATAAAACACTCCTATTTCCATATAATCTATTACTAAATAAAACATTAATAGCAATTCTACACAAAATCTTTTATAAAACTGAAGAAGCAAACATATATCCAGACTAGTCCTACATGAAGAAGACATCAGAAAGAAAGAAAATTAAAGGCCAATATTCTTTTTGAATATATCTATTAAAATTATAAACAGATTTTTTAAAATTGAATTTAATAATATACAAAACATAACACCTCCCAACATATGAATCAGTGAAGGGAAAAATCTATGTAATCACAACAATAATAACAAATATAAAACATTAATGAAGTCCAGTGTATGTTAAAGCTCTTGGCATAGTAGGCATAAGAACTTTCTCAACATCTCTATAAATTGCGAAGCTCACTTCATGATTGTGAAAAACTGAACACTTCTTCCCTCGGGTCAGGAATTCCGCATGTATGTCAGCTTTCATCTTCTAGTAAACATGGCATTGGAGAACTTTAACCAAAAAGGCTCTGAATATTTTTGCAGGGGGCTGATATGTTGGCACACACCTTCAATCCCAGTGCTTGGGGGGCAGAGGTGGGCAGATCTCTGTGAGTTTGAGGCCAGCCTGGTCTACACAAGGCCTTCCAGGTCAGCCAGAAGTGTATAATAAGACCCTTCTTCAAAAACAACAGTTTGTTGTTTTGGTTGAAAAAAACAACAACCCTTTTTATGTGTTTTAAAATAGTATTATTTTGCACATATTTGGTCTTTACCTGCTCTTAGACACTGGTTAAAATTGTTTTGTTCTTTTTCCCAAAAGATCTACTACATTCATTAGTCTTTAGATTGATTGTCTAGTATGAGTATTGGGCCTTTATGGTTTGTTTTTGTTGTTTTGTTTTGATTTTGGTGTTAAAGTTTGGATGTAGGGCCTTGTATGATAAGAAAATGCTGTACCCAAAGCTTTTTTTTTAATTTAATTTTTTTTTTCATTTTGCATACCAACCACAGTTCCCCCTCCTTCCCCTTCTCCGGCAGCCTCACCCCATCCGTTCCTCAGTAAGAGTAAGACCTCCATGGGGAGTCAACAAAGCCTGTAGCCAAGGCTTTTTAAAATGTATTTTATTTTAAATTCGTGTCTCACTAAATTGTGTGAGCTGATGCTGAGCTCACTGCAGCCAGGCTGGCTTGGAACTCACAGTTCTACTTCATCCCTTTAAAGAGCTGGTATTACAAGTGCGTCACCATTTCTAGCTGGCTTTCTACTTTATGTGGCAACTTGATATATTTTCATTTTTTCCTCAATCTAGAGTGTTTTCCAAGTCATTTAACTAAAACTGTAAATGAGAACATTTCTCGGTAGGGGTCACATCTGAAATTCTCTTGAATTAAAAATATTTATTTATTTATTGTGTGTACCCGTGCACAGAAGTGCCACGGAGATTGTCACATTTGCATCTTGGAGTGCAAGTGGAGACTCCCCCTTTCATTCTTTTTTAGACAAGTTCTCATGCATCCCAGGCTAGATACAAACTTACAACGAGGCCATTGATAACTTTGAACTCCTGCCTCTCCTTTCTTCACTCACTGAGCACTGGGATTGCAGGCACGAACCACCATGCTTAGTTTCTGGGTGCCCTTCTACCAACTTCCTCTATCCCCAAACCATCTAATGCCACTTTCCCAAAAATAACCCTCAGACCTGACACTTTTCTCTGTATTCCCCTCTACCTGATTTGAGTGAGATACAGCAGATATGTAACAGTGCATCCTAAACCCGAGCAACAGATATAGTGGTATTTGCTCTGCCCATGACCCTGGGCTATACAGCCCAAAGGAGGCTATGGTTGCTGTGGTTATAGTGACCTCTGATAAGGAGCTGGAGAAGGGGCTGGAGGAGAAGCTGGCTGAGAGCTGGATTCGCTCCCGGTCAGATCAGAGGACGACTTCTGTTGTCTACTCCGTTCTGTAATTGTGAGTGTATTTCCTCAATTTCTATCTTAACAAATTCTCTTACCCATTTAATAGATTCACGTGGATTGATCTTAATAAACAGATGAGTGTCACTCAAATGCGTTTTACTTCCAAGGTGTATACATATTTTAAAGAGAGAGAGGGAAAGCCAGAATATACTTCTTAAATGTTTTGTAATCAAGGGCTTTTGACTGCACCCACCAGTTCCTGAAACCTTCCTGAGCGACTTTTCAGCTTCCTCTCTGTGCATTGCAACAACTGCCAGTGATAACCAGTGCCGTGATAGACCTTGCTTACTTGATAGCTAATGGTCTGAAGTACACATCTTCTTTGGTAATTTTAGTTCACACAGTGTCAATAAATTGGAAATATCTGGTATGTTATTTGTGGTAATTAGAAGCTTATTTAAACAGAGGACACATACAGTTTTTATAGTAATAAACGCATCTATGAAGTCATTTTGGTTGGCACTAGAATCCAAGCAGGTATTATTAGCTTGAGTGTGTTTTGTGATCAGATCAATATAACCAAGAAATTTGTTTTGTGGTCAAAATAAGTTTGGAAAGTTTATAGTTAGTGAAACTGCTGTGCCTTCAATCTACAGAAATATGTGTACTTTCTGGCCTTTTATTAGATGCTATTAGAAGTAGATAATGTACCTTAACAGTTTTTGCAGCCCCAACAACGCCTGACATAATTCTTCCCACTGTCAATTACACTGTATGATTTTGATGAGACTTTAGGAATTATTTAGTAAGGTAGTTTTGAAATTGTGTCTGCTAGAGACATGATGGTTCTGATTTTGGGGTATTCATTTCTCCATAGTCGGTCTGAGTTGATCAGTATACATCACTTGTGTGGGATAATATTTCATTTTAAGAATCTCTTGGCCTTAAAAATAAAACAAAACAAGCCCCAACCCTGGCTTCTCTTCCCAGCCATGTTGGTTGCTGCTCTAGGTTAGATGCTGGAAGTTGGCTTAGAGTTTTGACCGATTCTAGGCTCCAGCTTGTCATGAAAAGTGGAAAGGCTGTGCTAGAGTCTGAGCTCTGAAGATGACCAGACAGGTCAAAACTAAAGGGGCACAAGGCCAACAACTGCGTAACTTTGAGGCGTGGAGCTCATGAAACTGAATTCCATGCCTTTCAGCACAGTGGCACTCAAACTGAAGAGGACCTAGCATGGGGAAATACACTGAGCACACCAACCAGATCTTGTTGGTTCAAGCTGTCCGATACTGGAAAATACTTGGGAAAAAAAGATGTTAGTTATTAATACTTGTCATAGGTTGTTTTAAGTGTGTATTATAATACCTAAATGTATATAAGTTTCTATTTATAGGACAAATAGTCCTCAATTCATTTTTGTTGTGAGAAAACACCCTGACCAACAGAGGGGGAAAATTTATTGGGTTCACAATTCCAGGTTATAGTGCATTATTGTGGAGAAGTTTTCTCCAATGGAATCTCATGGGGAATACAAACCACACTTAATGACAGGCTCCAGGACCAGGTGCAGATAATCATCTACACAAAATGAAGTCAGTGATATTTTTATATTTTTGGAGTTTTTTTTTAATGTGTGTGTCATAATGCTTTTTCTGACCATTAAAAAAAATCCTTACAGGTCTTTTTCTTCTATATTATGGTTTCCAGTTTGTATTTTTATGGGATTTCTGTGTGTGCAAATGTATGTGTGTTTATATGTGTTTCTTGTGATTTTTCTTTGAATTCTTTTTTTCTGTTTGTTTTTGTCCTATTCTGTTTTTTATAAAACTATTTTATTTTATTTTTTATTTTGTTAGATGCCTGCTTGTTTTCTAATCAGAAAAAGAAGGGGTATGGGCTTGGGTGGGTGGAGAGGTGGTGAGGATCTGGGAGGATTTGGGGGAGGAAAAACTGTAGTCAAAAATATTGTATAAAAACTGTTTTTAATAATAACAAAATAAAATAAAATCACCACACCAACTTCCTTATATAAGAAACAAAAGAAGGTCAGAATGGTAATTACATAAATCAGCATAGGTTTCCTTATCCTGCAATAATAAATAAATCCAGATCTCAGTAGCTTCAAATAGTCAAGATTTCTTCATTGCTCCTGCTTAGGATTCAATGTAGGCAGCAAGAAGGAACTTTTAAACACTGTCATTCAAGAGCCAAAGTTAGCCTGAACTTTGCTTTAGCGTTCATTTCTAGGAATTCTGCTGCAGGAGCAGGAAATGTGAATCAGGCACAGGCTCCTAAGCCTCTTATTCCTTCACATTTCAGTGGCTAAAATGAATCATGTGACCAGTGATCCAGGAACCAATATCTTCTTTCACCCAAAGAGGAAGATGTAACGTTTCTTATGAGTCTAGTAGAAGGTCACAATTTACTGACTTTACCCACTCACTTGGCTATTGAAGAAATTAAAGAGAGATTCCATATATATATATATACCTTCCTGCTGTGTTCTTCAAACTGATTCAATCCATGGAATGAACTCTGAATGTGTGTGTGTGTGTGTGTGTGTGTGTGTGTGTGTGTGTGTGTGTGTTTTCAGAAGAGATAGAGCAAAAACACCAGACCAGGAGAGGTTGTAGGGAAGGCTCAGCATTTGAAAGCACTTGCATCCTTCCTGAGGTTTGAGTTCTATCCCCAGTGCCTAGGTAAGACAGGTCCCAGCTGCCTGTAACTCCAGGGACAAGAGGATCTGAGGCCCTCTTCAGGCTTCCATAGGAACCTTCAGGCACATTTACGTGCGCACACCTACATACAAATAAATACAATAAATTTTAAAGAAACCAGGCACAGGAGGTTCTACTTGACAACCTCCATCCCTTCTACCTAACACCACCAGTGCCTATCCCTGCTTGAGTTCATCAGTCTAGAAGTCAAGCACACATTTGTTCTCTATTCCAAAAACTCTTGTCTTTGTCTTCTATTAGCTAACACCTTCTTTTATGCATTCTTTGTTCCCTTGGATGCAGTATCCATGTAACACATTTTCCCCCTAGTTCCTTTATAGTGCTGACTCTTTCTCGAGTTAGGTTTTTATTTTTTACTTTTTTAAATTTATTTTTTGCTTTTTGAGACAGGGTTTCTCTGTATAGCTTTTCACCTTTCCTGGATCTCACTCTGTAGCCCAGGCTGGCCTCAAACTCACAGAGATCCACCTCACTCTGACTCCCGAGTGCTGGGATTAAAGGCGTGCACCACCACCATCCGGCTGTTTTTTTTAAATTTTTTTTTAATCATACCACTGTTCTTCTATACTCAGCCACAGACACTTCCAATGTCAATGAGTGCATAATATACATTTTAAAATAGACTGCTTATGTGATCAAAATCTTTTTTAAAAAAATTATATGACCATGAGGGCAACAAAGACAGCAAAATGGTTAAGAGCACTGGATGCTCTTCCAGAGGACTTAGGATGAATTTCCAGAACCCACATGGCTGTTCACAATCACCTGTACCTCCAGTCTCATTATTAATACATAATGACAGGGTGTCTGAGAATGGAGAGAACATGAAACAAGACTAGGTTCTACAACTAAGTTCTGTGAAAGTCTATGTGTGCTCATTCTCTCCCATAAGCCTACTTTCCATTAGTTAAAACATTACCCTATGGTACTTTATAAAAAAGTAATTTGTATTTATGTGTAAGTGTGTATGCCTACATGTATCACATGTGTGCAGGTGCCTTCAGAGGCCAAAAAAGGGTGTCAGAACTTGCAGGCTTAGAACTGTAGTTACTATGGCATGCCTCGGAAGACACAGGTATACTCTATCCTAGATAGCCCTCTCCATCATGTAGACTTTTGGGTGGGTTCCATTGATATGATGATAAACCTCAAAGCATCGCACATTCATATTAATATAATAGAAATTTATTATTTAAGATTGTGCTAACTTGGAGTAAAATGCTTTAAAATCTCAGTAGATTTGCAAATTAGAAGATGAGATCTTGCTCATATGATAGGTGAAGTGGAGCATCATGACCATGGCCTCTTACAAGTTTACTCAGAGGCCCAGGTTCTTTCCATGATGGGTTACCTCTATCTTTGATTATAACTATGCTGTTATGGCCATCACCAGCCTGAATATGACTGGTGACCATCTGAACCATAATTGTTCTACATGAGATGTACTAGGACTGTGAAACAGCCATTTTGAAAATTCTGTATGAAAACAATATAATATATTGCTTAAGAATTTTTCACAATCAACTTCATGTAGAAATAACAATTTATAATGTATTAGTTGAAATGAAAGACATTACTGAAATTATTTGACTTTCAAATTTGTATGTGGCTTATTAGAAAACGGAGAATTTCATAGGTAGCATTTCTATTAAAATGTGTTTTTTCCGGAACTTTCTAATTTTCTGCAGCTGTTTGCAGACAAGGAAAGAAAAGGAATATAGATAATTATTCTTTATATGAACAAGGTCTGAAACAGAGAATCATTGTTTCCATCTCCCATCTCTTGACTATAAATAATAACCATGGTCACACCCATACACACACATTTATTTTTTTTTTATGTGTATGCATACTTTGCATGAGTGACCATGTACCACTTGCATCCTTGGTGCCAATGAAGCCAGAAGAGAGGTCAGATCCTCTGATATTGGAGGCATGGTTGTGAGGCGCCACATGGGTTCTTGGAATTAAACCCAGGTCCTCTTGAAGAGTAGCCAGTATTCGTAACTACTGAGCTGTCTTTCTTACCCTCATGGGCACATATTTTTGAAAAAATACTTGGAGATATATGTTCAAGAAATCCAATTTTGATTATATAAGAAGTCTGTTTTGAAATGTATATTATGTATTCACATTTATATGCACATATATGCACATTTGTGTTTGTGCATGTACACACACATCTGTGTATGTGATTGACTGTTTTGTCACCTCTATTAAAGATCAGTTACCTTGAATATTATGAATATTTTTTTCTTCTTCCTGCAGAAGTTGGTGATATCATTAAGGATAAATCTTAAGCACAGATTCTTATTTCTTTTGGATGACTTGAATAACAAAAATATAGATGCATACAACTGTATCAGGAGCTCCTGAGGGTAATGACCTTAATAGAGTGTGTGAGTGTGTATATTTCAGCTGCATCTAGAGATGACTGTGAGGTGTGCTGTGGCTGGAAGTAGATTCAAAATTAAGGAAATAGATATTGGTAGAAGAATGTATTTTGAGTTATACACTGTAATGTGAATTAATAACAAAATCTGATGCCGTTGCCATGATATGGTAGGGTCAGGAAAAACCTTAAACCAATGAGGTCTCCAGAAAGTATTGGTGATAAACTGAGGTCAAGTCAGGTTTATTAAATGTATTAAGAAAGTAAAGGATGAAAAAGATAATTGCATTATTACCCCATTAGCACCTCTCTTAAAAATTTGGTTCCTCCTCCTCCTTTTTAAGCAAAGACATTAACTATTTTTTTTGGAGGTGGCATACTGCAGACTTCTGTTTGTTTATCTTCACATGCAAATTATCTCTTGTTTCCCAGCCAGTCTGCTCTTTTCAAAGTCACACAGGATAGGTGGAATGGTTATGGCGTTATAGCCCCAAATATCAAGGAAATGTTAAATTCTCTTCATTTTTAGAAAAAACTCCATGTGGTGTGCTGCGAAATCAAGCTGCGATGCTTGGTGTCAGTCTCTTTATATCATACCAGTTGTTTCAGAGTGCTTTCTCATTTGGGGAGGGCATGCAACTTCATACACCTCAGAAAGGAGCTAACTTGAGGACTTGTAATCCACATAGTGGGCTGAAGGGACTTGATCTTAACTATTCATCATGGTCTTTAAAGGAGATGACATCCTCCTCTTTCTGATGATATTTGAAGTGATGACAGTGGAGAAACTATCACGGATATGGTAGTTGTGTACATGTGTGGGAGTTGGAGCATGTTCATATGTGTGCCCGTTAATGAAAGATGTTATGTTGGTTAAGTTTTGTTAATGTGACACAAATTACACACCCAGGGAGATGAAATCTGAAGTGAAGAAAAGCCCCCAAGAGATCGGCCTGTGTGCCAGTCTGTGTGGAGCCTTTTCTTGACTGCTGACTGATGGAGGGGGCACACATGGATTCTGGGTGGTGCTATCGCTAGGCAGGTGGGTCTGGCACATATAAGAAAAGTAGCTGAGCAAGAGTGGGAGTAAGTCAGTAGACAGCACTCTTCCATGGGCTCTGCTTTAGTTCCTGCCTCTGGGATCCTGTCCTAAGTTTCCTCAGTGATGAAGCATGATACGGAAATGAAGGTCAAATGATGATATGGAAATGTAGGTCACATAACCTCCCCCTTTTTCCTCTCAGGTTGTTTGGGCCAGTGTTTTTGTCACAACACCAGAGAGAAAATTGTCATGACTTTCCTCCTATTCAGTTGGCCTTAAGTCCAACTAGACAGCTGTTGGTTACTGCCAAGAAATACTATTACTTCCCCCTTGGGGATATCTTGCCATGCTGGTCATTGTTGTAGTTCATAGATATTACAGCTGGATGGACTATTGAGTATTGCCCTCCCTTGGAAGCTTATGTAATATTTTCTGATGCCATGAAAGCTAGACCCCGGGAAGGAGGCTTTAAGTTTAGATCCAGTCGAATGTTTCTGTATCTGAAGTGTGTGGTGTCTCCAGCAACTTCAACTTCCGAGAGGCAACCAAGAGTAATAGCAATAATACCCTGTATTTGGTATTGGACAGTCCTGACCAACAACTCAAACAGAGATTTCTCATGACTGGTACTGAATTTTTGTTGTTTTTGTGGGGACTGTTATCATCCCAAGTGGCAAACATCCTTAGTATTAAGTTGTCCCTCCTCCCTCCCTCTCCTTCTGTACTTTTAAATTTTTTTATTGGCATCTATTGATCATATATAATAATGATTTCATTATGCATTTCATAAGCCTATATAATATCTTTTGATCATATTCGCCTTCCTGTGTGCCCCATCTGATACCATTCCTCTTCCCATTTGGTCTCCTTTCTGCTTATAAAATTTTTTTGAAATTAAAATATAATTACATCATTTCTCCTTTCCCTCCCTCCCTCCCTCCGAATCCTCCCATGTATCCCTCTTTGCCCTCTTCAAATTCATGGCCTCTGGATTATTTTTCTTTAATTGTTGTTTTTACACACACACACACACACACACACACACACACACACACACACACACACACTCTTAAATACACTGCTCAATTGATAAATCTTACTTGTATCTGATTTCAGGGGTGGCTATTTGATTTTGGACAACCAATTGGAAGGCTCTTCCTTGGGGAAGACCATTTTTTCCTACTCTTACCATTCTTTAGCTGTCTGTAGTCTTTGTCTAGTGTTGGAGTTCTCTGAGGTTTCCCTGTTCTGTGTCAGCATATCTGCTGGTGTTGTCCTTGTTCAGGTCTTGTTTAGGAAACTATGTTGTTGAGACTTCATGGGTATAGCTTCTTTGCTTCCCTGACATTTCTAGGAGATGCAATCTCATAATAGGCATCTTGTTCCTCTGGCTCTTATAATCTTTCTGCCTCCTCTTTCTCCGTATTTCCTGAACATTGGATGTAGGATTGGGTTGTAAATGGACAACTCTGGGCTGGGCACCACACAACCACTTATTCTCTGCAGTTTGATAGTTTTTAGTTTTCTATAATGGTCTCCATTTGTTGCAAAGAGAAGTTTCTTTGTTGTAGGGAGACAGCTATCTTTATCTGTGGATATAAGCATAAACATTGAAAATGAAGTTAGGAATTATGCTTTTTCTTAAGCATAATTGTAGATTATTGTAGTTGTAGATTATTTCCCAAGATCCAGGATCTCACTAGCCCTAAGTGGTTGGCTAGGTTTCTATATCTCTTTTGTTCAGTGGGCTTTGGGTCTAACTAGAGAGTTGTTGGTTGCTACCAAGATATGAGTACCACTATTGGATCCTTGTACTTTTAAAATACCACCTCTTATTTATAATAAGTACAGCAATACTATTTTGTCATTTAATCTCTTTATCAGTTCTTTAAAGTAAGGAATATATGATCAAATGCTAATAAAATGAATCCACAAAGGACAATGAACTGCTCTGGTGGATAGAGTGTAGTCATTGATAGAGGGGAATAGATCAAAACCAGGCAGAAGAGAGTAGATTAGTGAAGTCTTTTTTTTTTTTTTTTTTTTTTTTGAGACAGGGTTTCTCTGTGTAGCTTTGCACCTTTCCTGGAAATCACTGTGTAGCCCAGGCTGGCCTTGAACTCACAGAGATCTGCCTGGCTCTGCCTCCCGGAAGCTGGGAATAAAGGCGTGCGCCACCACCACTCAGTGACTAGTGAAGCCTTAACTGGAAGATGATCCATTTAATTGAAATGTAGACAACTTGCTTAGATTCACTTCAAGGTGGTTGTTAAAAATTCATATTTTAAGAAAAAAAATCTATCTATTGTATTATAATTCCCTAAAATAGTGCCTGAAGTTTGCTTCTGTGGTAAGCATACCAGGTGCTTTTATGCATATTTTCAAGATGAATAATGAAAACTCATTAAGTCTTAGAGCTTAGAAATGCTTAGTTTGAACGCAGCTGTTATAATGTATGAGATGCTGAGCCTCATTTTCTTTCATGTTAAATACAGACAGTGAAACTCTCAAGTATGGGCTACTTAGTACACAAATAAAAATTCAGCGGAGAAATGATTTCTGAAAAATATAAGTATAGCTTCATACTAGTGTGGTTTGGGTCTATTGAGGATATGGGCAGATTCAAACCCTCTTTTTGTTACTCACAGGGGAATAAATAAGGACATAAAAATAGTAAGAATGAATAGAGCTGTGTTTTAAAAGAAAATAAACTTGGCTAAAGGTTATGCAAATTTATTTGACTAACTTAAAAACCTTTCTGAGAAACATGGATTCCAAGCATAGACGGAAACATAAAACTTCAGAGCTTCAGAGTGTAGGTTGTCTCTCAAAAACTACACACACTATAACCCTCATGCTTGGTTAATATTTTTCTTAAAATTTCAATTCCCCTGGCAATTCTAGGAGCGGGACATGAATAACTTTCAAAAGAAAAAAAAATCTTTGTTGTTTGCATAGCACAGCTTCTCATTCAGTTGAAAAAAAATTACTAAAATTTCCCTTGAAAAGCAATGATTGAAATCCTCTGAAAAATTCAAAGAACTTACAAAAAAAGTATCAGCTTCAAAACAAAATTCCTCAAGGTTTTTTATTAAACCAAAATATCCAAACCCTGATGGGTGCTCTCTTATCTTTGTCCTATATGCTGCCAATTTTCTGATGCTATGAATATTTTGGAGAGAAGAAGTATATGAACCATGAACAAGAATTGCCGGGGTCATAGAGTCAAGCTCAGATTGGGTTGAACTCTAATGGGTTCTTTCTTATCTCTGTCAGGCAAAAGAGTGTAAGAGTATGAGAAACCTTTCTTGCTTTAGACTCTGTTTTGGCCACCGACTGCTA
The DNA here is from genome assembly GCF_049852395.1 of Peromyscus maniculatus bairdii. Taxonomy (NCBI): domain Eukaryota; kingdom Metazoa; phylum Chordata; class Mammalia; order Rodentia; family Cricetidae; genus Peromyscus; species Peromyscus maniculatus. The sequence continues at coordinate 56,113,298 of NC_134872.1, read as the reverse complement.
AACATAAAAAAAAAACAAGCTAAATAAATAAGATAAAAAATCTGAAAATATCAACAGTTTCATGTTTATAAACTCAAGAAAACAGTTTTGAGCTAGGCAATCCCTATCAGCAGCTGCCATTGTTTTTCAGTTCTTCAGGTGACCAAATGTGGACTGTCAATTTGATTGGAGTTCTGTGGGATGAAGACTTTCCAGTAGCTTTCATTATTCAGAGATGTTGGGTGGGTGATTTAGATCTAGCCATGGAAGCATTAGGTCTGTAGTGATTTTCTCTGGCCCTGAAGTCCAACACAACCAAATCTTGCCTTTCCAGCATTTCATCCAAACATAGAACAGGAAATTAGTGAGAAAACTTGTAAATCAATTTGGACCTGTGTTTTTTTTTTTTTTTTTTTTTTAAAGATTTATTTATTTATTTATTTATTTATTTATTTATTTATTTATTTATTTATTATGTATACAGTATTTTGCCTGCATTATGTCTGCACACCAGAAGAGGGCACAAGATCTCATTACAGATGGCTGTGAGCTACCATGTGGGTGCTGGGAATTGAACTTGGGACCTCTGGAAGAGCAGCCCAGTGCTCTTAACCTCTGAGCCATCTCTCCAGTCCTGGATATGTTTTTGATGAATGTGTAGCTAGCTAAATATTCAAGGATTAGTTCAAGTAGAGGAGTTGATAGTTATGGTTGATGAAAAGGATAATAGAAAAAAAATACATGTTAAAGTTGAAAGGTCCCTTTTTATATATTCTAGACCGGATATAATTTGAGGAAAATAGTAGTTAAAGTTGCTAGGTTGGTCACCATTCCATTGCTTCTGCCTGTCAATTTTTAAAATTATAGAAATTTAATCAGTCAACTGTACATTTCAGTTCATGATTAGCCTACAGAAGCAGACAAATCCAACTCAGAGAGACAGGTAATTAAATTTAAAACTTGGCTTTTCTCAAGCTCGTTTTGATTAGCATATGCTGTGATTTTTTTAGCAATCATTTTAAAGGAAGTTAAAAAAACAATTATTAATTTATTTTATGGTATCCATGTGTGCGTGTACGCATGGTGTATGTGTGTGTGAGTGTGTGTGTGTGTGTGTGTGTGTGTGTGTGTGTGTGTGTGTGTGTGTGTGCGTGCACGCGGTCACACAGAGGTCAGAGAATGACATTCTGGAGTTGATTCTCTCTTTCCATTATGTAGATCCTGAGGACTGAACTGAGGTAATGGGGTTAGTAGCAAGCATGTTTTCCCGCTGAGCAATCTCACTGGCTCCTAAAAAGTCTTTTGATCAATGTTCAATCCACTCTAGAGCAAAATTAATGTCTTGAATGGTTATTCCATATGTAAATTTTATTAGTCTAATTTCCTAAAGCATGTAAATCTGCACTTATAAATTCAACACAGTCAACATTCATTTATAAAGACTTCAGATATTTGGCAGAATCGTTAAAGAATTCCCAGCAATTGAACCCTGAATTAAAATTTAAAAACGTTCTACTAATTTCAAGAATGCTTACAATCCTTCAGCTTAAAATTGGAAAGGTGTAACTTGTAGTCATAAGTTTCTCTAGTCCTACCTGGCCCCGCGGTCCTGCATTTCTCCAGTCCTGCCCTGCCCAGCAGTCCCACAGTCGCTTATAAAACAATCTCTCAGAAGCTTAACATTAAATGTAAATTATATGGCCTATGGGTCAGGATTCTTGCTAGCTAGCTCTTATAACTTAACTCAACTCATAACTATTTATGTATGGTCACGTGTTCCGTGGCTTTACCTGCATCCCATTACATGTTGTTCTTTGGACTGTGGTTCGGTGTCTCTCTTTACTCTCCTTTCTTCTTTCACTATCTCTTTTGGATTTTTCCCACCTGCCCTGCCATAGGCCAATGCAGCTTTATTAGCCAATGGGAGCAACACATAGTCACAGCATACAGAAAGACATTCCATAGCACTTCTCCTTTTCTGTCTAATCAAAAAGGAAGGTTTTAACTTTAACATAGTAAAATTGCATATAACAGAACAGTTATCAAGCAAGAATTACAGTTACCATATCTAGTCTATTTGTTTTTGGCAAATTTAAAGAAAATATTCTATCACCTATCCTATATTTGTGAGTCTAAAGTTTCATATTTAATTTATCTTTTACATAACCAATGAAAATTATAACTATCTATTCTTCAACTACATCAAAGACCCTAGAAGTATATAATATTACCCAAGTAAACAGGAAGTGTTTGCAAGAAACTTCCATAATTCTAGAAATGACACAGAGAGCTGTCTGGACAGTCATCCAAAGTTCCTATGCAACGTTGGGGCATCCATCTTCAGCCTATAGGCCTAGAGTCTCTCAGTCACTTTCCCCTGTGTCCTGCAGAATGTCTGGCAGTCTTCTCTATGAAGCAGGAACCGAAGGACCATTTCACCTTGTTTTGGCAAAATTCAGTAGTCATTTTCCTATGGGTCCTGTATGTCCAGTTTATACAACATATTATCAAGCAGTTCCTTGTCCAAATGGCTATTTTTGACATAAAGAAAGCAGACTCCATATGGAGTGTTTTGATGCCCACCATTCTATTTGAAGTAATTGGTGCTGCCAGGAGCAGATGTTTCTCATTGTCCAGAAAAGTCTAAGTTTTTAAAACATTTTAAATGTCATATTCTGTAAGTCTTTCAAGTATTTGAAAATTACCTACCTAATTGAAATATATCTATGTATACCTAGAAAACTTAACTAACATGACTATAACTTTGGTTATCATAGATGACTAATTATTAATCTGTATTTCTTAATTATACATTACAATTTTAAATGAGTTACATAAACATAATACCTTAAAAAGGGTAGAAATATATACAGTATAACAAAATTATCTTTAAATTTGTATCAACAAAATAAAATCCATAACAATGTAAAACATTTTAAACAAGTTGTTACTCTTTAAAAGATTCAATAATCTACCTTTTTATCCTATCATATTTTATCCTCTTCTTTAGAAAGAGATTGCATTTATAATTAACCCCCTTTAAATAAAAATAAATATTTATAAGCATTATTTGGGGAATTTGGGCATAGATTCTCATACTACTTCCTGCTGGTTGGGGGAGCTGGCAATCTTATGGGGATCCTGAGAAAATTTGAGATAATGATCAAATCCTGACTGGAGTAGTCTGAGCCAGTTGCTTTGAAGCTGTTTTGGATGTTGGATCATCTGGAGATCTCTCAGGGGATCTTCATTGATGGAACCATATTAACCTGGAAGGAATCCACAGCTTCTCATCTTCTGTGGAAAGAAAAGCAACATACCTTAGACATAAATTTTGAAGTCAAGATATCTTTAAAGATATATATATATATATATATATATATATATATATATATATATATATATATATGTTGGTTTAACTTAGTAGCCTTTACAATCAAATGTCTCTCCAGTTAAAAATCTCAAGGACAATATAATAATCGGCAGTATCCAGACTCTTTGAGTAATTTTCATCTATATGTGGCTTAACTTTTATATCATTCTTATTGTCTCTTTAAAGACTTCATTTTTTTAAAAACTTTATTCCTTTATATAACTGTCTATATTCATTTTTTCTGTCTTTGAAGCCCATGTACATTTTTTACATATATTGTAAATCATTTAGAGTTTTACTCCATCTGAATTTGTCTTGTTGTGAATCTGTTATCATTTTTTGACCATTGATTTAAACTGTAGTGTGGCTAGGACTGAAGTGGCAGCCTTGGCTGCTGACTCTGCCCACCTCAGCACATGGCAGAGGTACACCTACTGCCAACTCAGAGAAGCAGTGGGTCTATATCTCCAACAAGCAGTATATAGCCCAGAAACCTTTCTTTTTTTCTTTCTGTCTGTACTAGCAAAAGCTAAATCTGACACACACCATGCTACATGACTTGGAGTCACCTCTGTGTACCTTGGTGGGAACCAGCCATGCCATGCTGTAGGTCAAGCCCACACAGCATTACCCTACCATACTGTAGCTCAAGCCCATATGCTGTGGCATCTCTGTATCACGACTTACCTGAGAGACACAACTAGAAAGATGTTTTTAGCTCCATTTTAGAATCTTTTTTAAAAAAGCTTTCTCAGGTTTTGGGTGGAAATTCTTGCTATCAAGTCTGGGCACCAAAATGTAGCTGTAAGTTTCTCTGGTCCCACCTGGCCCCATGGTCCTGCATCTCCCTGGTCCTACCTGGCCCAGCAGTCCTGCAGCTGCTTATAAAATAATCACTCAGAGGCTTAATATTAATTGCAAATTATATAGCCTATGGGTCAGGCTTCTTGCTAGCTAGCTCTTATAACTTAACTATTAATCTGTGCATTGTCATGTGTTCTGTGGCTTTATCTGCGTCCCATTACATGTTGCTCTTTGGACTGTGGTTTGGCGTCTCCCCTTATTCTCCTTTCTTCTTTAAATATCTCTCTTGGATTTTCCCACCTAGCTCTATCCTGCCCTGCCATATGCCAGGGCAGCTTTATTTATTAGCCAATGGGAGCAACACATATTCACAGCATAAAGAAAGACATCCCACAGCAGAAACTAATTATTATTTATTTAGAAATGTAATTATTTAATTAGATATGCAAAAATCTACCTTTACACATCCAATCTGAATGTTAAAGGTATTTCTTCAGCTTTATGAACAGCTTAAATGCCAAGTCTGCTTTGCATAGAATTAAGAATATAACTTAGATATCTTTAGTAAATCTACTTAAAATGAAAAAAAGACTTCTCTACTCTTAAGGGTAGGCTGCATGTCCAGCAGTAGATGGCCACAGGAAATGAACTGAAAAGCATTTTGGAGATTCCTTGTCTCACACTCTCATATCAGGTCTACTTTTTTCCCTTCATTTAAAAAAAATTCATTTTTATTTTCATTTTTTTTTCTAGACAGGGTTTCTCTGTGTAGCTTTGGAGCCTTTCCTGGAACTCGCTTTGGAGACCAGGCTGGCCTCGAACTCATAGATCCGACTGGCTCTGCCTTCCGATTGCTGGGACTAAAGGCGTGTGCCACCACCGCCCGGCTCATTTTTTAACCTATAAGCCCTTTGTGTATTGTAGCTCCAGTTTTGTCTTTTTATAGGATTCCTGAATGTGAGAATAGGTGTGTCTCTGTGTCTATATCTGGTTTTTTTTTTTTTTTTTTTTTTTGGTGTGTGTGTGTGTGCCCTTTCTTGGGCTCTTTTCCTTTTGTTTGTTTATTTTTCCTATTCCTATGTGTTACTTTTATCTTATCTTGTCTTTATTATTTTATTATAAGCCCTTAGCTGCCTGTTTATTTTCCAACAACAGACAGAAAGGGGGTGAATCCTGATGGAGAAAAGGTGGGTAGAAACTTTGAGGAGTAGAGGGAGGAGGAATCATAATCCGAATATGATATATGAAAAAAAAACTATTTTAGGGTAAAGGACAATTATCCTACAGAGAAACAATATTGTCTTTCTGAAAAAGTCATTGTTTTCAATCCTAGGAAAGCTGAGATGGGAGACTGTGCATCCAATAAAAAACATAGGATTGAGTTTACACAGAGTAAACATCATTACATTTCTTTCAGAAGCCAGAGCCTAGCCATAGTCTCTACAAGGATAGACTCTATGTGTTACAAAGGGATGGGCAACATAGCCCATAATTGTGACTTAGGTCACAGCAGTCAGTTTTGTTCCTGCCTGAATCCAATAAACAGGAACATCTGTGATGGTTTGTGTGAACTCGAAATCATGGTAAAGTGATTCTATTTTCTTCCATTGGATAGTTCACGTACTGTATTGACATCATATATATATATATATATATATATATATATATATAAATTAAAATATCAATTGTAGCAAAGTACTCTTGACATGAAATCTACCACCTTAACTGCTTTAAAATGTACAGTTTAGGACTGGAGACATACTCAACCATTGAGAGCACTTACTCCTCTTGCTAAGGACCCAGGTTTGATTCCCAGCCTCCACATCAGGTACCTTACAACCCCCTGTAACTCTAGCTCCAGGGGACTGCTGCATTCTTCTTGCTTTGGTGGGCTCTGCACTCAGGTGGTACAAATGAACTCATGCAGGAATGCATACATAATAAATAAATTAATGAATTAAAAAATGTACAGTTTAGTGTCATTGGGTCCTTTTGCCTTATTGTGCTTCCACCACCATCATTAATTGAAAGACCTTTTTGTCTTGAGAATAGGAAGTTTGAATCTATTACAACAGTAGGTTTCCACTCCCTCCTTTCCCAGTCCTGTTGACCACCATTCCACTTCCTGTCACTGCCAGCTATGTGACATAAGAGAATTCATATGGCATTTGTTTTTCAGTGACTGATTTATTTTAGCAGGAGTGTCATTCTTACATTTTTATCTGTGTTTTAGCATAAAGTGCAACTTTTAAGGCTAATATTCCATTGGACATATTAACCATGGTTTCTTATTTTTCATCTATCAAATGACTCCTGAGTTGCTTGCACAAGAGTTATTGTGAACGAACAGGGATGTATAGTTTTTAAAATCCTGGCTTTAATTCTTTCACATCGTACACCCCCAAGGAGAATCATTGACTCTCAAATTTTACTTCTTTTTGCAAACTTTCATACACTTTAAACGTCTATTTTTTAAAACATTTCTTTTTATTGTTGAAAGCTCCATACTTTTTCATAATTTGTAATTTTAAGTAGTTTATGTGCAAATTGATCATACCACCATCTTCCTTCAACTCCCTCAGTGTCTCCCTACTCTCTCTCTCTCTCTCTCTCTCTCTCTCTCTCTCTCTCTCTCAACTTCATGTCCTTTTTATTTTACATTTGTTATTAATAACCCCATGAGTCCAATTAGAGTTACCCATATGCGTGTTAGTGCAAGACCATCTACTGGGCATGAGTAACCTACCAGCAGGCATACTCCCCAAAGACAGTGACTCTGTCTCGCTCATCAGCCAACAACTGCTAACAGCTCTTCAGGGATGGTAGGGATAGGGGATTGGGGGTCCTACCCCCTAACCAGCCTCATCAAAGCTACTGTTGCTTTATTCAAAAAGAAACCGCCTTATACTGGACACTTAAATTCATTTAATGAAATGGACCGTAGGTTCACATCAACTGGAGCCCACCATACTGCAGTTTAGAAATGGATAGGGGCTTAGGGCCTTGACATGTAACATGAAGTTCCTGACTCAGCAGCATTGATCTTGATAGAACACTGATAGACAGACAGATTCTCAGGAGCCACACTCTCTCTATCGAGTCAGAACCTGCATTTTAAAAAGGTCTCTATGGAGATCCTGAAAGTTTGAGAGGCATCTTGGATGCTTCCTCGAAGTCATTTTTATCCTAGAAAATTTGTAAGCACTAGAGTGAGCTCAAATATTGTTATCTTTTTTTTTTGTTAAGTATTTTTATCCCCTTTGTTGGATATCAGATGCCAGGTTTCCATGGAGTGAAACTAATGAAAATATTTGGTCACAGATCATAGTGACTGTGAACATTAGGACACGGCAGGGCGCAGGATGTTTGGGTGGTCACTTATGTCAATGACATCCTGTTAGGTGCCAGGGACCTCACACAACAAGGAAACAAAGGAACAAGTAGTGAAGAAGGGACCACATCAAGGTTTACCACAGTGAACATCTTGAGGATGGAAATTACATCTTATTTGACTCAGCATCCTTAGAGGGCTATGCTGATCATGGCACACATTAGACATTGAATAATTTGGATCTGACTAAGAATTTGCAGACTTAATAAAAGCTAAGTATGGAGGCAGAAGCCTGACATTGCAGTGGGTACATGGAACAATCATGGCATCTGTTCCAACTGGCACCAGACCCTTCTGAAGACATTGGCAGAAATGGGTAGTTAAACCTGGTTGTGCTTTGACCCGAGGCTGCTCAGCTAGGGCAGTCTGAAGAGTGTTAATTCTGTTTGTGTGAAGCAACTTTAGGAAATCACTTTTTAAACAAGCCAAATGATTGTAGACAGGGGTGACCCAGCTTTGAGAAAACCCAATACATAAATATCAGAACTGCCAAAAGAGATGAATGTTACTGTCACAAAACTGCTTTACATTTCCACCCGCAATCCTCGTCTTAAAATAGTCTTATTTTAAACTGCTCTCTTCTTGAGGAAGAGCACACGCTCTTTTAGGAAACTGCTCTGGGAACTCTGCTTCGAGACAGGCTGGGGATTCAATTTATTGCTAGAATGTTTCTGAAGATCTATTGGACTTACAGTTCAAGGTCACCCTGCTACTAATTCCAATGAAAGAAGAAAAACATAGCAAGTGCTTGTAATGTTTCCTTTAAATAAGGAAAAAAGAGGAATGTTTTTCTTAAGGGTTCTGGTGTTAGATGTTAAAAGTGAGTATAGACAGTCAGATGAAATCATTGTGGGCAAAGGAGGGAGCTAGGACTGGGAGAAAAGTCTCTTTAAGGAGTCAGGTCGTAACTGGGTCAGTAGAGACTGTACCTTTGATTAACCTGGAAAGGGAATGAAGAATAGCCAGAGGACAAAATGCTTCTTCTTCCAGGAATGTTAATAGTGGACCCCTAAAACATAAACACTGGGAAACTCAATAACTTTTGATTTCCATTGTGAGAAATTTGACTTAAAATTCAAATTCAAGATAAAATGATAAATGTAAAGTTAAAGGTAAGTAAAAAAAATTATGATCAGGCTGTAGGGATCTCCCCTTTAATTTTCTTTTTAATGTGTAATATTGAAATATGCTCATTCAGCTTAGAGTTAGTGAATTTCCAAAGATTGGGCCAAGGAGATGCAATTTCAGGTGATGTAGATGAACTACAGTTTCTGTTAAGCATAGAACAGTTCCTAGTTATGGATGGGAAGGAGGATATTATTTTCTGTTGAGAAAATGATGCACGCTGAGTATTGAAGGTTTTTATACGCAGAGATGATGAGCATTTAGATAACAAGAACAAATAAGCAATACACATTCATTTATCCCTATCATACACCAGTTCTTATGCCTTGATAGCAGCTTAAAAAGAAAACAAGGGGCTAGAGAGGTGTTTTAGCATCTTGAGAGTATTTGCTTCTCTTTCAGAGGACACGAGTTTTCTTCCCGTTACCCAAGTTGAGTAGCTCCCAATCACCTGTAACCTCTGCGCAAGGGATTTGACTTCCTCTTCTGGCCTCTGTGAGTGTCTGAACATATGTAGCATATACCATACAAGAACACACACACACACACACACACACAAATGTAAATAAATATCTTTAAAAATGATTATAACACAGAAGTATAAAAAATGCGAGAAGCTATTTTTCCTGTAGAGTGATGATAGAGATCTTTGAATGCTTGGATAAATCTGTTCTTGGGATGGCTAACTGTAAGCATCCCAGGAATTACATTGCGTGGAGTTAAGTAGAAAACCACTCCTGGTTTTAATTTGAATCTCAACACACAAGTAGGAGGGACCACCCCCTGGTGGCAGGGCACACACATTACACCATCCACCCATATGGAACATTCTGAAGTTCCACACCGTAAATCTGGATATGTGGCAACATCAAAGTGATTTAAAAAGTGCTCACATAACAGGAGCCAGTTTCACATTGTACAGAGATCTTTCCCACTAAACTGCTTTAGAAATTATTGAGGGCATCTAAATGAATTTCCCCATACAAATCCTGATACACCTTAAAAGAGCAACATGAAAATTCTATTTGTCCAAATGCGATGGTTAACAACCATATTTTACAGACTGACTGACAATAACGACAGCAGGCAATGTTCCCTGGACTTCTTTGAGTGCTAGCTGGTTGCTGGTGCCCAGGGCAGCCATGACAGTCTTTCTGTTCCCACGGCCTGTTGTTGAAAACTAATCTTTGGAAACTAAATGAGCTTATAGTTTGGAGAAAAATAGTTGGGTTTTGAGGAGAGAAATGTGGAAGAGAAAAGAGGCAAGTTCAGTGCACATGAGAACCTGTCTCTGTTTTATGATTGCCTAAAGACGCTTCTCTGTTTAGCTGCAGTGCTCAGTGTTATTCGTACAGAATGATCAGAACACTGACTCTTCTTTTTCTGAAATACGTTTAAGGTTAAGGACACAAACTATTACCTTTGGACTCCTTATCAGTGCCCCTAGGAAGAGATGAGAAGCCTCCAAAACAATTAAAGAAACTATCTTGTAAACTTTGCTTAGAGATTATTTGCAAGCAAAGGAATCCAACTAAGAAGGATTAGTTTTTTATTTCTTCTGGGGATGCAATGAAAAGCAACAGGACTGCAAGCTATCAACTGTGAGTGTGTGCGTGCGTGCGTGCGTGCGTGCGTGCGTGCGTGTGTGTGTGTGTGTGTGTGTGTGTGTATCTAAGACAGAGTTCCAGGTCTCTCAATCTTTCATTGTGTCACCATGAAGGTTGACAGAGAGAGGCACCATCTTCCTCCTGTTTTGATTCTGAGAAAAGTACTGCCCAAAGCGCATCCTGTGTTCAGAGGCAGAATGTCACACTGCAGCATTCATTAGGAAGTGCCCCTTCCCAAGGCCAGCCCCCTCCTTGCTGTGATCATGCTGTCAAATTCAAGCCAAAGATCCAGTTCTGCCAGGTGGACCACAAAAGGAGGGGTGCTCTTTTCCCCTACCCAAGTGGAAAAGATGCCTGTATTACAGTCATCCGTGTTAGAAGTTCACGCTTGCATATCTTATGTCTCTCAATGACACCTCCAAGGATTTCACTTCTTTAGACCTCAAGAGATCTTTCAGGAAATAAAGAGTGTGAATTATCAGTCAGTCGCTTGAAGAACAACAGACAATGACAGAGGCATCAGAAAAACACATTAATGCCTGCACACATCAATGCCTTGTTAGGATATCAGATCCCGGTAATTTTTACATGTTATAATTGGGCAAATTGGATCTTCAAATAGGTGAGGAAGTTCACCTTAAGAACAGCACTTTTCCCCCCACAGAGATTGATTGCACTCTCTCTCTCTTTTGTAGTTTCGCTTCTTGGAGTGTTTGTTGTGTGTATTTAATGCTCGGCCTTTGTTTTCCCAGCCCCGTGGAAAGGGAAGGACTCTCTGCTGGTTTCTTGTGATGGCTTTGCTCACTGAGGCAGAGCCGCCTCTGGAACTGTTCGATAGCTCTGACTGGCAGCTATCCTCATGTGTAGCAGAGGCGGAGGAGGCACTGCTCCTCCCTGTTTCCAAGACATGGCTGGAATCAATGAAAATCAATTAGCTTTCACCTGCTTAAATTTTAGAGCATCAAAAACAATCATACATTTCCAAACAAGCACAGGACATTTTTTTTTCTTTAAAGAGCAATTAAATGACCAAGCGATGAGTAATTTATTTGCTAGGTTAGTTAAGACTTTCCTATTTGCCCTTGTAATAAATTTACTATTTATTTGCCATAATTCAAGGCAAAGAAAGAGATAAAAATTAATTTAATTAAAAGTGGTAGCCTAGAATGGTGGTCTCAGCATTTGGGAAGGGTACTGGAGGATCAAGAGTTCAAGGTCATGCTCAGCTACTCAGGGAGTGTGAGCACATCCTGGGCTACCTTAAATAAAGACTATAAATTATAAAACCTCTACAGAAATGTCAATATAGTGATTGACTTTTCTTACCTCTTGTAAAGCTGATCCACAATATAGTACGTATAAAAGGTTATATTTAATGATTAACTAAAGACAATCCAAAATTACTCACTTGTCATTTGTAACATGCAAAATGTCAAATTTTATGTGTAGTTAATCAAAGTGTGGTGTTAATATTGGTAGTTATTCTGATTGCTCTTTTCATATTTGAAAAAAAGGGAAAATAATTTAATAATGCAAGGAGTCATAGATTATCACCATTACTACTGGAATAAGTGTTCATCTTCCTCATAAAGTAGTCAAAAAATTCCCAAATGCCTCACCTTTGTTTATAATAATGAACTCCAAATGTGTAAGATACTTCAGTTTCTTATGCTACCACATTATTATTTTTGTGGTTCCAGGAACACCATTTCATGCCTCCAATTCTCTTCCAACTCTCTATTACAATAAGCACCTTCTGTATCTATTGCTCTGTGTGCAGGTAGCTTAGATCCACAACCTCCCCTCTCCTTCTGAGAGTTTCTTGATTCAATTGAAATGCCCTGAGACACTGTATCCTTTAGGCTTTCAGAACAAAAACTTGGTGTAGTGTGTGTGTGTGTGTGTGTGTGTGTGTGTGTGTGTGTGAGAGAGAGAGAGAGAGAGAGAGGGGGGGGCTGGCTCAAACTCATCAGGTAGTCAAAGATACTCCTGAACTCTTTGTGGGTGTACATGTATATATTCCTGTGTATGTGCATGTGAGGGTTCAGTTGCATGTGCATTTGTGGGGACATGCATGTGGAAGTCAGATGCTTACACTGGATGCCTTCTCCAACTTCTCTCTACTTTAATGTTTGAGACAGGTCTTCTTCTGAGTCTTGAGCTTGCTAATTCATCTAGAACGACTAATTAACAACTCAGAAGGGCCCTCTTATCTCGGCGTCCCAGATACTGGGGTTCCAGGAGTGTATTCTATGCCTAGTATTTTAGGTGAGTACTGGGGATCAAACTCAGGTCATTACATTGGGTGGCAAGTACTTTTACCCACTGAGGCATCTCTCCAGTCCTAGGAACTTTACAAAAGCTGTTATGTTCACTGTTCAAGGACACTGCTCTCTCAGACACTCCTTCTTCCCTATCTTAGACCATCCTGGACACCAGAGGCTCATTTTGCCATACTGAGCCCTCTCGCTTTTCACCACAGCCACTTAAATTCATTCATGGAAAATGTATTATTGAAACTGAATCTTTTTTTTTTTTTTTTTTTTTTGGTTTTTTCGAGACAGGGTTTCTCTGTGTAGCTTTGCGCCTTTCCTGGGACTCACTTGGTAGCCCAGGCTGGCCTCGAACTCACAGAGATCCGCCTGGCTCTGCCTCCCGAGTGCTGGGATTAAAGGCGTGCGCCACCACCGCCCGGCGAAACTGAATCTTATTCACAAAGCTCGACTTTTGTTTGTTTTGCAGGTATCTCCCCTAAAAGAATCCAGTTATCATCCTGGGAAGTCAGTGTTTTGTGAGTGCCATCTCAGTTCCTCACCTCTGCATGTCCAATGACTTTAACATCCTTATACACAGACAGAATTTCACCAAAGATTCTCTTTCTTTTTCAGTTTTGTGGTACCAGAGATTGAACGCTAGGCCAGCCCTCCACCACTGGGTTACATCCCAGCCCACATAGTATCTACTTTAAAAACAATTGTCAGTTTAGCTGAAGAGATGACCTAGCAGTTAAGATTGTGAATTGCTCTTGGAGAGGACCAAGGTTTGATTTCCACCACCCACAATGTGCAGCTCACAAGAATATATAATTCCACTTCCAGGGGTATCTGCTACCTCTGTCCTCTGTGAGCACCTGCACTCATGGGCATGCACCTAAGTAAAAATAAAAATAAACCTTAAACGTTTAAAATTATTCTATTCATTATAATTGTTTTATTTTATGGTGTGTGTGTGTGTGTGTGTGTGTGTGTGTGTGTGTGTGTGTGCAGACAGGCACATGCCAAGGCACATGTGTGGAGGTCTGGGAACAACTTATGTAAGTCAGTTCTCTGTTTACACCATGAGGGTTCTGGGAATGGAAGTTAGATCGTTGGCTTGGAATCAAGTACTTTTACCTAGTGAGCCATCTCTCGAGCCTTGTCTCCTTTCTAGTGAACCCACCCACCCAAGAAATATTTTTAAAAAGTTACTATGTATAAATATCCTGCTTTGACACTGTCTTGAAAGTTATGAACATGACAATACAAAGTACTAGAAATAATTATTTTTGAGTTAACTTCATACTGCTTAATTAAGACAATTTTATGTTAATAATATAATATCTCTCGATGGCTTTTATGATTTTCCTATTTAGTACATTCATACTTTTTATTTTGTCATTCAGCCCTTGTTTATCGAGGGAAGCTCATTCTATATGCACATAAGTATAAGATCTTGTTTCTCACTCATGTTACGTTGTTTGCTAAATGTTTTGAATAACACAAAAGATACTGAAATATCCTCATATCTTGCATAAGGATGTAAAAATTATCACTGGGAGGGAAAATTCTTTATGTGTTTTCTTTTTTTTTTTAAGAAATGACTATCTCTGAATAGCCACAGAGAGCTCTGAGTATGTGCTTGGGTTAGAAATACAGCTCTTCTCTCAATCTTTTAGGATTCCTGTGCCTGTATTGTTGCCACAACAATGTAAAAATAATAACAGAAAGTCATTCTGTAGTGAAGTCAGCACAATCCAAAATGTGGATTCTTTTATGTACTCAGATCTGGGAAACTTAAGAGAAATATTCAGCAGCAGCCTAGTTTGCAATAGTTGTCCTTTACTATTTCCTAATTCTTCAGCTCTTCACGTTCCGGACTCGGAGCTGCAGTGAAATTCCATGGCTGCTGAGACCTCTGGTGCTCTGCGACCCATTAAAGCGAATTAAGATGCCAAGGCCTTTTAGTCAATTCAAAAAACCTTAGTTTCTTGAAAATATAACAACCTAATGCAGGTGTGGCTGGCTGGTGGAGAAGGGGGAGTTCCTTTGTGAGGTGATTCCGGGGGCCAGATGCTCAATAGTTTGTGATCCTGGTGCTTGAGAATCTTCTTCCTTCAGTGAACAAATGTGAGAGAAGTAAGGGGACATACATTCGCTCTTAGCCATCTGGAAGAGGCGTGCACTGATTATTGCTAATACTACATTGCCAAGAACTCGTCACAAAAAGAAAATTAAGTAGGCACATGGCTTTTCCACATGCAAAGGACATGAGAAAAAAAATCTCCCTAGCCACTCAATTGATTCTCCTGATTTCTTTAAACTATAGAGAGCGTAGTGCTGAAAAATTTGGCCAACCTGTCACAATTTCTTCTGTAGTGACATCCCAGAATGCTTCCTGTACACAAATGATGTATTTGAACACGTAGAAACGCATTTCCACGTTTACTCACACTTTCAAGTTCCTTTTACTGCATTCTGACAACTATACTAGTTTTTCAACTTGAAGTTTAAGTGTCACACAGACTAGCTGTTAGGACACATCATTTCATAAAGTAGCCTCCTCCACTCTAGTTGGATTAGACACTACAGTCATATTAGACACTACAGTCATGTTTTAAGGAACCCTGTTGTTCTTTGATGTTTCCCTGAATCTCTTTTTATGTCTTGAAGCCTGCTGATAAGCTCATGGCTACTAAACCTGTAGGCTTTGGATTTGACTAGGGAGAAGCAGCACATAATTTATTTCTGTTAAAGTTCAGCTTTGGTCATCGATGTCATTACATCAGCTCCCAGAAGCTCATCTCTACCTCTGTTTCCTCTAGGCTAGATTATTACAAATCCCTTTTTGCTGGCCACTGGATATATTGCTCTTTGAACTTGCTTTTTTCCTTCATATTCATCTGCTATTCTATCTTATCAGTCCACATCATTATTACTGTAACCATTATACGTTATTATATCCTTAACTCTTAAAGAAATCATAATTGGAAGTTTCTATTGTCATAATAAGATTCATGCTCATTCAAAGACATATGCATTTTAACTAAACCAGCATTACAATGCATTTCAGATCTCATCATTCTATTTATCTTTTCAACCAATAACCAAAGCGGAGCGGTGTTTCTTGGGTTGAGTAACCAAGCTTGTTTGGGATATTCCAGAGTCTTTTTACACAGACACGCAACCAGATGTGATACATTTTGATGAATTCCTAAAAAACAAATCTGTAAACACAATGGAGTTTGAGATCTATTTTAATTAATGCCCAACATGGAATTATTGTACTTATTAAGTTATGATCTATATTCATTATTAAATTTTTATCGTTAACAAATTTTCCTGATTTTCTACTTTCCCTCGTCAGTTTCTCTGCTTTATGACAGTGATGCAGTGTTTAAGGTGGTCTGTGGCTGACTCCATGCTCAAGGCTAAAGGAAGAATGCTTAAATGGCACTAAGGGTTGGAGTGTTTGTGAGATTGCTGGAGAAGTTGTGGAAGGCCTTGTGCCCGGCTGCTATAATCTTCCTCTCACTGAAAGGGTAGACAGGAGCGTTGTATTTGCCTCATATATTCTCTTTTTCTTTAACAGTGAACTAACTATTTAAAAATCAGAAAGAGGCTGGGGAGCTAGTGTAGCAGGTCAATTGATGTCTGTGCAAGTGTGAGGTAGTTAGCAGGTATAGCAGGTAGATGTCTGTGCAAGTGTGAGATAGTGTAGTAGATGTAGCAGGTAGATGGTTGTGCAAGTGTGAGGCCCTGACTTTCGATCCCAAAAGCCACATAAAGTTCTATCAGTCACACTGTTCAATGTAGGGTGTGCCTACAATTCCAATGCAGGGAGGAAAAAACAGAGACCAAGCTGGAGCAAGCTGACCAGACAGACAAGCTGAAAGAGTGAGCACTGGGTCAGCTCAAGAACTCATTTTATAATATTGATATAAAGAAGGTGGAGAGCATTTAAGGAAGACACCTAAGATCAACCCCAGGCCTACAGCTACACTTGTACACATGTGCATATGCACCTACACATGTGTGAAAATGCATGTATAGCACACACACACACACACACACACACACACACACACACACACACACACGGCAAAAAAACAACTAACCAACAAAACAAAACCAAAACTGTGAAATTGTAAACCAGTAGGTTGTTTCCCTATGTTTTGCTGGGGCTGGTTATCTAGTCATGCCATCTGAGTACTACACTCAGTACTTAGGACATGATGTTGCAACTGGTGTCACATTTTTGTTATCCTGTGGGCTGAGATAGAGCAAACCATTTGCTTTGTAGAGTCATTTCCCTCGTGGTTAAAGAACTAGTTAAAATAATAGTGCTGTGTTGGTCAGTAAATGACCAACTTAACCGGGCCAGTTTTCCTAAATATTTTACTGAGCATCATTCTGGATGTTTCAATGATGGCACTTTTTAAGATGAGATCATCAGTTAAATCAGTGAACTCTGAGTAAAGTAGAGCATCGATGATGCTGCAAGGATCATCAATTAGTTAAAGACCTGCAACAGGACAAAGACCAAGGTCCCTGAAGCAAGAAGGGAGTCTGCCAGCATACTGTCATCTTCACACTGGAGTTGCAGTCCCTTGCTGGGACTCCAGCCTCCAGCCTGTCTAATCAAACAGAATCTGTGAGGCTTTCTGATCCTGTGAGCAATTTCTTAAAGTAAATCTTGGTACGTATGTAAATATACATCTTGTTTGCTCTGATTCTCTGGAGAACTCGAGTATACTAAGACATTCCAAAAGGCATGACTAAACTCTAATTTCCATCTGTGCATTTATGTATTCTTGAGATGCAAGCGATTTGTAGGATTTTATATTTATAGATAAAAGTGGACAATTTTCAAAGGCTGTACAATTAAAAGGCCACTTCTTTATTGATGAATCTCATCCTGAATAATAGTAAGGTACTAACTTCTCTGATAATCTGGAATTCAGTGACTTACCTTTTCTAGGAGAAAAACCTCAAAATGACAGTTTCCAACATTTATAAAACCTGCTACTACATAAATGCTAAAAATGTTTCCACATAGTAAGCATAGTAGTGCCTTAAATGTATTCTTTCACAGTTATGAAAGGAAATTCTCTCCTACCAGTTTTCACTCTGAATTGTAACTACAAAGTTGACCTGTACTTGAAATCAAGAGTATGTGTATCCCTGTGTTGGACAAGAAATAGTTCATCAGCAAGAGCTTGCATGCTAGAACTGAAATTCTCTTGACTGATTTAAATTGAATAAGACAAAGATGGGAAAAAAATATGGTGATTTTAATTTTAATCAAATCTTTTTGTATATGGCTGTATGTCTTCTGAGATGATTTGCATGAGTATGTGTGAGTGCACATGCAGGTATGTGTATGAAGGCCAGAAAAGGGCAGAGACATCCGTCCCCTCAGTCACTCTTTTCCTAATTGCTTTGAGGGAGTGTCTACCACCGAACCAGAGGTCACAGTGTTTTTAGTAGGCTGGTAGCAGCAACCCTCTGTTTCCCCAGACCAACCCCACAGCCCTGGGATTACAGGTGTGTACACCAGCACACGTGGCTTTTATGTGGGTGTTGGGGATCTGACTCTGGTCCTCATCCTTGTGAAGCAAGTGTCTTAACTGGCCATCTCTCCAGTGCAAATTTTAAGTTTTGCTACTTTTTTAAAATATATTTTTATCAAAGTTATAAAAAAATATAATAAGTCATGATGAGGATGCTCCTCAGAGGTAATGACTCTTATTGACTGAATTTCAGGACTTCAATATCCTACCTGTTTAGCTGCTAATTCCAGATTTTGTGGGTTATTTGAGGTATCTCCATTTACCAAATCCTAGGACATGGAACTTCCCATACACTTCTAGTTCTGGAGGGCAGGGAGGTAGCAGAGTTGGTTGGGGTTATGAATTGACAAGGAAAATGGATTAAGGTCTTGAGTTTAAATATGGCACAAGTAGCCTTGTGTAATGATGTAGTTAACCAAGAAGTAACTGGGTAGAATAGCAGGAAAATCCCCAATTTTACTATGTTGGAAAGGAATATGCATTTCTCCTGAAAGTGGCCCATTTCTGCTGAGTACATGTCTGGGCTCTGACCTCACGTTTAGCTTCTTTACTTCTCCTGCTTAAATATAAGCAGGCATCATCACGTATCTGCTCCTCCTTTCCTCTTGTTACCCCTTTTTCCCCCTTCATCATTTCCAGGTTGGCCTGACAGACTGACACTGCCAGCACTAGACCCTCAAGGCTCAGCCTGTCTCCCAGCACCTCAGAAACAGAACTGAAGCAGAGACAAGTTTTCGGAACGCCAGGCTCTGAAGCTGGCTCTGTAATTGACGAAAATTTAAAAGAGAAAATGTGATTTTTTTTCCCCTGCACATTTAAAGGTTAATTTGCTATTTCAAACATTTAAGACAATATTACTAGTCTACTGACTTTGTCGCTAAAATTTGAAAATTTATCTTCACAAATTGACACATTGAAGTGGAGTAATAGTCTGAATATGCTGGCTCATCCCTGTTATTACATCAGGAGCTGTGAGGCAAGGAGATGGTCTCCAGTTCAGTGCTAGCCTTGGCTACAGTGTGAATTCTAGGCCTACCTGGGCTAGACAGTGAAGCACTGTTTCAAACAAAACCAAAGTAAAACAAGAGACAACAGATGAAATGGAATTAATATTCCAGAACTAAGTGCATGAGTAGGTATTTTGCATGTGTTACTTAAGTTAGTTTGGTTCTGAAGTATCCATTATTCCTAGTCTCTTCTTAAACTTCACATGAACAAGAGTTAGTAAAGCAATCTGTAGCAGGAATTTTGCTTTTCTTTCTACCATTCAGGCAGGGAAGCCTCAAGGTCTACACCTATTCCTTCTCTTTGAGACATGCGAATGCTGAAGAAGTCTGGCTCCAATCAATACATGTAGAAACAGTCTATACCATCTTGCTTCTCCTGGTCTTATTCAACTACTTCAACAATGCACCAGTCTATGCAAGGGCTCACTGATCTCTGACGTATAGTAGATGTGATAGGAATACTATGTATTATAATTTTATTAAGTCATGATAAAAGATTTATTGTTGTATAAGTAGGCTGCAAGTTATTGTATGGGTATGATATTTGTCTATTCGGGGTGATAACAGTTAGTGATCTTAACAGAATTTAATTTCTCTATCAAAAGTGCTTTCAGGGTACTGATCTTTAATGATGCTTTTTATTGTTACAAGATAGTACAATCAAATTGATTCAGAGAGGAAAAAAATCAAAACACAAACACACACACACACACACACACACACACGCAAAACACTGCTAAGAATTCAGTCTCCATTAAATATCCTCACTAATCTAAGGCTTGTATGTTGGTGCTTTGCTTTTACAAATATAATTAAATAAATTATAGTCCTCAGAGCATCCAGAAAGTCATTAAGTAAATATTGTTTACATACATAGGTTTATAGACATTAAAATATATTTACTTAATTATTACATTTTCTTGGTAGATTAACATTAATCCATGAAAATTAATTTTCTCTCTTTAGTAAGAAGGTCAGGTATATGTTTACATGTGATGGTGGCAGGAACTGTAGCATAGTCTCTTAAGAGTTTTCAGGTCCATTCTGACTCGTCTCTCCTCTCAAGTAGGTATGGACCTGTCAGGGATCCTTAGGACTTTTCTTTACCTTGTGCTAATCACATACAACAGCACAGGTCACCAAGCAACCATTAGCAGTCTCTGAGCATGTCTGTGGTCTGTGGCAATGGTCCTTTCCAATGTCTCCTGTCACGATGTCCACTCTTTAAGTTGTTGGGATTATGGGGCTCCAATCTAGTTGCTATAGTAACTCCTAGCAGTGTCCTGTGGTTGCTGGACTAAGAATGTAGTGTGGAGTTCCTTAGAAAATTAGTTAAACATGCCATTGTAGCTGTCATTCTTAAAAGCTAAACAAAGTTTTGATAAACATCAAGAGATATGTACTATAAACTGAATGTTTATGTAACAAGAATATTAATGTAAATGCTGAATTCTGTGAAATGTCACTCTCTAATACACTGTTTGCAATTGTGGCATTTAACTTTCAGTTAGCAATGATATGTGTCTCAAAGTAGGTCACATTATACCATCATTATTACTGCTTTAAATATATTGGAAAGCAATACTTACATCGAAACCTTTCTAAATTTAAGATAACTTGTTAAATTGCTTCTTCATGGTGAGCAGTGCTAGTTTCACAGTAAAGACCTAATCATATGCATGCATATACTTACAGTTTGGTACCTAATTAGAGTAAGGATTGTTGTTAGTAACACCAACAGGGGCAATTACCATTTATCAACATTTACTATGCATTGGATCCTATGCCGATATTGCTGACATTATATAATCTTCACCAAGTCTGCTTCCCTTTGGATATAAGGAAAATGAAACACAGAGAAAAAAAATAATCTAAAGACAATAAGAGAAAAATCAGAGACTTCTAACCCAGATAATTCTGAGACCAAAGCATTAGAGCAAATGCCATTTTGCATTTTGAGAAGAACTACAGAGAAGACAGTCTGAGGTGGATGAAAGGAAGGTTGGGTGGGAGATTATTTGCCATCAATCTCTTTGAAGCATTGGTGTGTGTGTGTGTGTGTGTGTGTGTGTGTGTGTGTGTGTGTGTGTGTGTGTGTTGTGTTTGACTGTGCGTACATGTGGAGGCCAGGGGATAACCACAGGTATGTCTTCTGTTCTGATTAGTTTTATGCCAACTTGACATAAGCTGGAGTCATCAGAGAGGAGGGAGCCTCATTTGAAAAAGTGCCTCTAAAAGATCAGGTTGTAGGCAAGCCTCTGGGGCTTTTAAATAATTAGTGATTGATGGGGGAGGGCTCAGCCCATTGTAGGCTCTGGTTCTGATGGGCTAGTGGTCCTGGGTTCTATGATAAAGCAGACTGAGCAAGCCATGTGGAGTAAGGAAGCAGCATCCCTCCATGGCCTCTGTATCGGCTCCTGCCTCCAGATTCCTGTCCTGTTTGAGTTCCTGTCCTCACTGCGTTTGATGAGCTGTATTATGAAACTGTGTGTGAAACAAACACTTTCTTCCCCAAGTATCCTTTCATCATAGTGTTTCATCACAGCAATAGTAAACCTAACAAAGACAGTGTCTCAGGTGCCATCTACCCTGGTGTTTGAGACAAGTTCTCTCATTGGCTTAGGACTCACCAGGTAGCCTAGGCTGTTTGGCTAGTCATCCCCAGGGGTCCTGTTTGATTTCCCCAACACTGAGATTACAAGCCTCACCTGCTTATTATTATTCTAAATATTTATTTATTTTATGTATATGAGTGACCTGTCTTCATGCATACCAGAAGAAGAAATAGGATCCCATTACAGATGGTTGTGAGCTACCCTGTGGTTGCTGGGAATTGAACTCAGGAATCTGGAAGAACAGCCAGTGCTCTTAATCACTGATCCCTCTAGCCTGCTTATTATTATTTTTAACATGGGTGCTGGAGACGAGACTCGGACTCAGTCTTCAAGCTTGTGCCACAAACACTTCACTGACTGAACTCTCTCCCCAGTCTGCATTGGTTCTTAGAGTTGATCCTAAATGAAGCTAATGCATTGTCCTATACTAATGATATAATTTAGAATTCCAAAAGAAATCCTCAAGTTTCAAGAATTGTCTTCTAGGGTGTATGGATTAGTTTTGGTCAATTTGACCCAAACTAGACTCACCTTTGAAGTAGGAACCCCAGTTGAGGAATTGCCTCCATCAGATTGGCCTGCGGGCACATCTGCAGGGCATTTTCTTGGATAATGATTGCCATGTAAGGGCCCAGACTACAGTGGGTAATATCACCTTTGGGTAGGTGGTCCTGGCTTATATGAGAAAGCAGGTGGAGTGAGCCATGGAAGTGAGGCCAGTAAACAGCATTCTTCATGCTTCCTGACTCAGTTCCTCATTCTAGGTCCTTTCCTTGAGCTCTTGCCCTGGTAGACTCTAACCTGTGAGATGTAATAATCACTTTCCTCCCCAGTTTTGTTTCAGTCAGTGTTGGATCATAGCAACAGAGAAGCAAACTAGTGAACTGGATCTCTGAGTGATTTGAGTGTCATTTTGCTGAGTGATGACATTGAGGTTTTAGGGTTAAGAGGATCCACAGTGATTATAAAGGAACGTTTTTCTTTTTCTTTATGCAAGTTTCTTTGTTGCTGTTTAAGATGGAGGAAGGATTGTAGGAGCCAGAGAGGGGTCAAGGACATCACAAGGGAACTCACAGAAACAACTAACCTGGGCTCATAGGAGCTCACAGACTCTGGACTGACAACCAGGGAGCCTGCAGGGGACTGACCTAGGCTCTCTACATATAGGTGACAGCTGTGTAGCTTGGTCTTTTGGGGGGACTTCTAGCAGTGGGAACAGGGCCTGGCCCTAATTCCTCATACTGGGTTGCCCTGCTTTGCCTTAATACAACGGGAGGAGCTCAGTCCTACCTCAACTTGATATGCTAGGTTTTGTTAACACCCATGGGAGGCATGCTCCTTTCTGAATAGAAACAGAGAAGGAGTGGTTAGGAGAGGGGGCAGAGAGGAGGCAGGGGAGACTGCTGTTGGAATTCAAAATAAATAAAAAATTGAATTAATAAAAAAGAAAAATAAATAAAAAGATTTTATTTTGATTACAACATTTCTCCTTTCCCTTCTCTTTCCAAACCCTCCCATATACTGCCCCTGACTCTCCTCAAATTCATGGCCTTTTATTTTCATCATTACTGCATGCGTAGATGTATTTGCATATACACATATGTCCCTAAATTTAACCTGTTGAGTTAATGTAGTGTTACTTTTATGTTTGTTTTCAGATCTGACTTTTTTGCACTGAACCATCAATTGGTATCCCTTTCGCTGGGGAGAGCTACCTCCTGCTCCCAGCTTTCCTTAGTTGCCTGTAGTTCTTTGTGTAGGGGTGAGGACTTGTATGCTTTTTCTTATATAGTTCAGCATGTTTGCTGGTGTACGCCTTATGCAGTTTGCATTTGGATGGTTCTGTTGGGGAGGTTTTATGTTGTAGCTTTTGATGTTCTTAGGAGACACACTCTCCCAGCAACGTCCTTGATCCTCTGGCTCTTACAATCATTTTGCCCCCTTTTCCACAGTGTCACCTGAGGTTTAGGTGTGGGAGTGTTTTGTAAATGAATCCACTGGGGCTGGATTCCACAATTCTGCATTTTGACTGTTTGTGGTTTTCTGTAGTGGTCTTCATATGTTACAAAGACAATCTTCATTGATGAGAGGTGAAGACTACACTTATTTGTGGATAAAAGGACAAATGTTTACAGATTGTTGTTAGAGATTAAGCTGGTTTAATATATTAGTGGTTATAGATTAGCCTCCAATAACCATGATTTCACTAGCATGATTAGCTGGGTCGAGCAGGTTAATTAAATCCAGGCAGAGAGCCATTGGTTACTGCCAAGGCATGGGTGTCACTACTTCACCCTTATGGTTATCATTCCATGCTGGCCATTGATGTGGTTCATAGGCATCATAGCTGGGTGGGGCTGTTGGTTGTCTCTCTCCCCTGGAAGGCCATGTTTCTGAAATGTATTGTATCTTAAGCAATAGGAGCTTACCTTGCACCTCAGGGGTGGGTGGATAGCCAAGGGCAACAACAATAGGCTGTATGTTTTGGGAATCTCTCAGACAACCCAACAGAGAGCCATTCATGTCTGGTATTGGAATGAAAGGATAGTTATAATGCTGAATTAAGGGTAGAAAGCTTTCAAGCATAGTCTACAGAGAGCTGGATGGAGGTTGGAAGGAAAGTTAAATACAGATAGAGGAGTGGTATGTGTTGTAAATCATTTGGAAAGAGGAATTATAAAATGACAACAAATATAAATTATTTACTTCATAATTTTTTTTAAAGAAGTTGGCTTTCAGATAATGTCTATAGAGGAAAGATAATCCTATTTTTATTCTTATTAAGCTTTTGTCAACAGCATAATTCACTTATTTTAGTGCATAATTACAATAAATAGCTGTAGTCACATGTCATGTGATCATCTCACTGTTACCTCTGTCTCTGTCTTAAACCCTCCCTCAATTTTTCTTTCATTCTTGTAGCTGGAGATTTCTCCAGTCCCACCAGGGTCTGCAGCCACTTAGACCCAAGTAAACACACAGAGACTTATATTACTTATAAACTGTATGGCTATGACAGGCTTCTTGCTATCTAGTTCTTATATCTTAAATTAACCCATTCCTATTAATCTATAAGTTGCCACATGTCTTGTGGCTTACTGGTACTTTACATCTTATTTCTCATGGCAGCAGTAGCTGACAGCATCTCCTGACTCAGCCCTCCACTTCTCAGAATTTTCCTCTCTGCTTATCCCACCTACACTATACTTCCTGCCTGGCTACTGGCCAACCAGCATTTTATTTATCATTCAATCAGAGCAACACATTCACAGCATACAGAAAGACATCCCCAGCACATTCTGGTAGTAAGAACACTTGAGGTCTGTTCTCCAGGCCAGTGAGATGGCTAAATAGGTAGAGGTGATTTTTGTACAAGCCTGGTACCCTGAGTTCAATTTCCAGAAAAGTTGAAGGAGAGAAATGACTCCAGAAATTTGTTCTCTGACCTCCACACATGTTCAAGTTGTACTTGAACATTTACTAAACTGAGAGTTATTGTGATGGGATGGAATTTTAAAAACAATTTACATATTTTTATTGTTAGTGGCTATAAACATTATTGAGTGTTCATTAATTTTTACTGAAAAGTTGTGTACATTCATGGGGCACACTGTGATGTTTGGATACTGCCCTAACTAATTCATGAGGAATTCATGAGGGATGTATCTCAGTAGATTCCTAAAACTGTAGGCCATACCAAATTCTAAATACCATGTAAGGTTTTTTCCCATATAAGTATAATATCAGAAATTTAATGTTTCACATTAAGAGATTTACAATAATAGTTAATAATAAAGTAGGGCAACTATAAAAACATATTATAACAAATACTATGTGACCACAGCCTTTTTCAATCTATCTTGTTATATAATATTCTCTATTCTTGTGATGGTGAGATGGTATCTATGTGATGGGACTGAAATTAATGATGTAGGATTATGACAACATTGGGCTTGTGTTAACATTCTGATAGGATCATCCATGCCAGGTGATCATGATTGTTGAGCCTTAATGATAGTGGTTGGATATCAGGCCACACTCAGTCACAGATAAGTGAAACAGAAGAAAGTGAAATGACTAAATCAAGCTAATTTTCATATTCATTCTCTTATATACCTATAATTTTTCTGAAACTATTTAGAAAATAGCCTCAGCACTTGTTCTTTATAAATGGCAAGAAGTAACTGATTTCCTTTGTAATGACTGAGTGTCTTGTGACAGTCAAACTTACTTATCCATTCTGGTAGGTTTGGGGGTGATATATGATTTACCATACAGGGTAACATGATGTGTAAGGATAAATAAATTTTTGTTTCTTCCTTTCAAAACTACATGGACTTCACTTCTTATTCTTATCTTATTGGATTAGCAAGAGTATTGGTACGAAATGGAATATGTGGGTAGGAATGCTCTTTACTTTATTCTTTTCTTAGGAGAAAAGCAGTCAGTCTTTCAACACTGATGATGAAGTTAGCTGTGGATGCATTATAGATGACTTGTATTTGGCTTGAAAAAGATAATTGTGTGCTCCTGAAATGCTGGGAATGTGTGTAACCAGGAATAAAAGGTGATTTTGTCAAACATCGGAGTATTATGATTAATTTAAAATTTTAAATTATTTTTATACACCAGTGGGTATGTGCATGTAAGTGCAGGTCACCATAGAGGCCGTAAGAGAGCATCAGATCCTTGAAGCTGGAGTTACAGCCAATTGTGAGCTGCCCAGTGTGGGTGTTGGGAGCCTAACTCCTGTCCTCTGAAAGAACAGTATTTCCACTTAACCACTGAGCCATCTCTCCAGCCCCTAGTAGGATTTTCTTTATATTTTTAAACTTTATTTGTAGATTAGATTACTTCAGACTACTGTAATTTTTATATAAACATGCTATATATTTTTTATTTAGGTTCACTATACACATTTTGATAGATTGTTTTCATTTTTATTCAATTCAACCTATGCACTAACTTATCTGTCTTCTTCCCTTTAAATTAAGAATTATTTAGGAAAGTTACATAACTTCCAGATATATGGATATTTTTCTAGCTGTTTTTATGCTTTTGATTACTTCTATAATTATTTCATTGCTATAAAATATCATTTTAATGTAGACCTATCTATTTTATAGCCAAATTGTAGACTCTTGTCTTTCATCAATTCTGTCAACTTTTACTTCATAACATTTCAAGTTTTGTTAGTAGTGTTGTTCGACTTTCTATTTCTGTTTTGATGAACACTGCTTTAGTGACGTACAGAATTTTATATAAGGTAAGTGTTCTGAACTCTACCTTGACTGTTACAAATGTGCTCACTTCAGCTTAATTTTGATTATTTCCCACTGTGTATCATTTTCTCTACTATCACACTGAGAAAAACTTATTTGCTATTTGGTAATTTCCTGCAAATGTTTGAAGCATTTTGATCAAATTCATACCCCCTTTATTGTCTCTTATCTCCTCCTACTCCTGCTGAATTCCTTCTTCACTAGTCACATTCCCACATTCACATTTTTTTTATCTTTTTCTTTCCTTTTTGTGTCCCATTGAGTCTAATGTCAGTTTGCTTATATGAGAGCATAGGTGAGGGGTTAAGACTGGCACATGGGCAACTTACCAGCGGCTACACTACTGAAGAACAAGATCCTTCCTCCCCCAGCAACCACTAGCTGTCAGTAGCTCCTTAGGAATGGTGGTGTCTCCCCAGCTCCCATCCAGAATGGGATGTTAATAGTCTCAATCTTGTGCAGGTAACCACGACTCTATGAGTCTATGAGTGCAAGGGCCAGGTCGTGTCCTGAAAACAGCATTCCACAAAGCTTTCTACCCTCCCTGCATCTTTTAGCTCTTACATCCTGGTTATCCTATCTTTCATCATGGCCCTTGAATCCTGGGTAGGTGATATCAATGACATAAATTGCTCCTTATTATATTATGTAGATCACATATATGTGTGGAATCTAAAACCATGTCAAACACATGACAAATAGAGAATATAAATGTGGATAGTGGAGGTGGAGAGTTACAGCATATGAATTAGGAGATAAAGTAATAGATCAAATGTACAGCCTAAGAATCATAGTTAATAAACTTATGTTAAAAATTTTCTGCAAGTAGATTTCCGGTGACTCCATTGTAATTTTACTTGTAGAATGAGTTGTGATCTCGCCCACCATTAGCCTCTCTGTTCCCTGCTCCCACTATTTCTGGCTTTCTTCTTCTCAACTCCCCTTTCTTCCAGTGTGTGTGTGTGTGTGTGTGTGTGTGTGTGTGTGTGTGTGTGTGTAAATTGTGTAGGTAGCCACAGTGCAGTGTGTTTGTAATTGCAAAACCATGCCATATTCTAAAGACATCATCTTGTAGCTTTCCTTTCCATCCTCTAGCTCTTACAGTCTGTCTGCTCTTTCAGTGATGTTTCGGGGGCCTCAGAGCAGGTGAGGTGTGCTCAGCAGTCACTTTCCCCTAGCACTTGAGGCAGCTGTGAGATTCTGAATTACCTGTCACACTCTGCACAAAGAAGCACCTGAGACCTAGACAGAGAACAGCACTAGTCTTTGGGTATGAACATAAATGTTTTAGAGACAACTTGACTACATGGTCATTTAGCAAAATATCAGCAGTACATTCTTGCCTAGTGATTGTAACCTGCCCCAATCAAAGGGCTTTTGACCACATTTACAGCATCAAGTATGTATTCCTTCCTGTGGCAAGGGCCTCAAATCCAACTAGGAAGCAATCAACTATTTGCAAAACATTTTTGCCACAACAGTGAAATCTTTCTTGGCAGATAAAACTTGTATCATGCTAGGGTTCACACTGGAGAGACCATTGATAATTGTTCTACCCAAGCAGCCTGCGTAGCACCTTCTGGTATTAAGTACCATGGCCAGCAAAGAGGGAAACTCCAGCTCAGTTCCAGCTTAATTTCTCAGTGTTCTGTAGCCAATGTGTAAAGTTCAGCAAGTTTTATCACCCATTTCTGGTGGATAACCAAGAGCAGTGGCAATAACCTGTATTGTTTACAGAACCTCTATGGGCTTTTGACCAATAGCTTGTGGGAAGGTATCCACAATTGACACTCAGATTTTCATTTAAAAGCCCATGGCTTCTGGGTACAGTATTGTCAACTCATATAGTACTTACCTCTAATGTTGGTTTTCTTAGCTGCGTATAGAGACATAATATTTCATTTAAAATGATGATTTCTTTTAGTTTCATTAAAATGTTTACATTGAATGTGCTTATGGATATGATAGAGATCTTTGTCTCATCTATTGTTTCTTTTTGCCTCTCTTTTACCTAATTTTCCACAATTCCATTCTGTCTCCACTTTTAACATATCATTTGAAGCTCATTCCTCTCCCCAATTTTGTTATGGCTTTGGCAGAATTTATGAAATGCCTCAGCAATTAATTGCTATCTACAAATTGTACAACATCATACTGCTTTATAGAAAAGTTAAGATTGACCTTTGCGGTACTTTATGAGTTTTATTCATTATTTTATGGCTTGTATGAATTTAGAAAGGTCTGATATAACTTTTTTGAAACATAGTCTTGCCATGTAGCCCAAGATAGCCTTGAATCCATAGTCTTCTCGTTTCAGGAATGCTGGGATTATAGGCACCTACCATCATCCTTGTTCCTTTTAGCTGTGTTTCTCTGAATACAATGTGTAAGTTTTTCCTTGGAAGTCTGCAAGGTTATCTCCATATGTATGGCTTAATGTACTTTCAAAATGATGTGTCTAGGGATGACTATGTATGTATGTGCATGTGTGTGTGTGTGTGTGTGTGTGTGTGTGTGTGTGTGTGTGTGTGCATGTGTATTATCCTACCTTCTCTTCCAATGTTCTGTTGAGTATTATAATGAGTCATACAAGGCAGTCTTTATCTCTGCACTATTGTCTACACTTACAATATTTTCATTTTATTTCTTCTCAGAGTTGCCATTTTGTTGCTGAAATTCCACACATCATCCTGTACAGTTTTTGTCTTTTTTAATATAGGTTTTAAACACATTCATCAAGCTTATTTATAAAGAATTCTTTTTGATAGTGAGACATCTGGCTCACAATTAAGTCATGTTGGTTGCTTGAAATCTTGTAAATGATTCTTTCCTTCCCTCCCCTTCCTTGAACGAGTATTGGCAGCTTGCATTTTCTAGTTATTCCTCATACAAGCTAAGGTGCAGGTATAAAGAGGTCTTCACGTCATTCCTCTTCTTCATTTTGTTGTCTGCACAGTCTGTGGAGATACTTGGTTATATTTACTTTTTTAACTGAATCTGAGCATGCCATTGCCTTCTATTTTTTGGTGGAAA
Source organism: Peromyscus maniculatus bairdii (assembly GCF_049852395.1). Classification (NCBI taxonomy): domain Eukaryota; kingdom Metazoa; phylum Chordata; class Mammalia; order Rodentia; family Cricetidae; genus Peromyscus; species Peromyscus maniculatus. Next base: position 56,083,254 of record NC_134872.1, on the reverse strand, counting down.
ACAACATACATTTCTTTAGCACAATCTGGGAATCATATATACTCACTAATGAAATACTTCTTGAGACTGTTGGGCACCATGTTTAACATGTACTACCTTTCTTCTCACAGTACAGGCAGCAATTCATTATTTTCTAACAGTTCCTCAACAGTATCCAATTAGCAAACAAGCTCTCCTCTAGGCCGGGGACCAGATGGACAATTTGAGAGTGCTTTTAATCCCTGCTGCATTTTTTCATCTTCCAGGTATCAAACTCTTCATACTCAACCCCAGTGCTACTGGAATTCCAGAATTCGTTTGCCGAATCTGCATTTTGCTTCCTGTTTGTTTCCCTTCCTAAAGAGTGTCACAGAAGGTTTGCTGGTTGGCATTTTGAGCCTTCTACTCTCATTTGGGAGCATTGGGACAAATGGTATCTAGCTCTTCCAGTGTTTCCAGCTCCTTAACTATGTCAGGTCCTCCTTGAGCTCTCCATAAATACAGATCTGGGAATAGGAGGGGCCAGTGAGTAGGTTTGGAGTCCCTGTGAAACTTCTTCATATGGGATACCCAAACTGCTAAGCTGAATGCTGTATTTAAGAAGAATTTCCATCATCTGCTTGCTGGAACCACAGGGTGGTTCTGGAAGTGTTCTTTTTACAGATAGCATACAGGGGGCAGTGGAAGTCATGTTCTTTGGTGAATGTTGAGATGATCTTTAAGATGCCCATTATCACTAGGGGGAAAGGGGCCTCTAGACACATGTTGCTGGACTTTTTAGTCAACTCTGGGTCGTGCACCCCATCTAATTGATTGATGAGAAATCTTGAAGAGAAGAAAGATGGAAGAGAAAAAAATTTATATTTTTTCAGATACTTCAGAAACAGCTTCAGCTTCCAGGTATACAGTGAAAAACAAAAGTATTTTTAAGCTAAGTCTGTCATGACAGGATTCATCTGTCCAAACCGTGGGATCCATGGAGCCCAGAACGGACCACAAGGGTGACGTAGGTTCAAGACAGAGCAGTTCCTCAAAGTGCTAGCAGATCTGGCCTTCACCTGCTGTGGTCACCATGCTGAGTGTCACTCTTTGCACCTTCACAGATACTTTGCAGTGGTTATCATTGTTCTGTTTTATGGGTGTCAAAGCTGAATAGGACTATTAGTTGTTCCCACCCCTTGTCAGCTAGCATAGAGCTTATTGGTACTATGTAACTAATCCGAGGAAGGAAGATTTCAGATTAGATCCATCTTGAATTATCTGAGTTCCACGTCCTATATGTGAGGTGTTTTCAGAAATAGGGACTTAACTTCAACCTCTGAGAAGCATCCAGGGGCAACAGCATAAGCCTATAGTATGGTGATATTTTATTTGTACTGAAATGTGATTTTATTTGTATGTTAATAAATAAAGTTGCCTGGGGGTCAGAGCCAATAGCAAGCCATAGCAGAAGTCTGGCAGTGGTAGCACATGCCCTTAAGCTCAATCACATGACAGGCAAAGCTAGGCCGATCTCTGTGTGTTCAAAAATACAGGCAGACACATGGAGACACATGCCTTTAATCTCAATACCAACCATAGAAAACCTGGAGGTCTGTATAGATGGGCAATGATGAGGAAGTCATGTGGTTGGGTTTACAACCAATGAGAAAGCAGAACAAAAAGTCAATAAAAAGGACAAACACACAGGAAGTCGCTTTCTTGCTGAGGAGGACAGCAGCAGCAGTGAAGGGTAAGGTTTTTAGCTCTTAGCTATTGCTCTGACCTCTTGGGCTTTCATCTCTGCACTGGCTCTGTGTTTCTTATTTAATAAGACAGTTACATCTACACTATAGTATTTTGGCAATCACTTAGACTGCCCTGGATAACCACTCATAACAAGTCTTTTTGTGTGTGTGTCTGGTACTGGAGTTTTTGTTTGTATATGATTCCTGTGGGGAGCATTGTCAGCCCAAGTGACACAACTTTGTTTGATTTATCTATCTATATTATATATAAGCACACACATAATGGGATTAATCCATGGAGTCTATTTAATGATCAAAGAAATTTATTTGTGGATAAACTCACAACCATGGAAGATTTATAGTAGGGTCCAGGAAAGCTGAGCTGTGTCCCATGCTGAATGGCTTGGTCTAAGATCCCAGCATCCAAAACCATGAGGCAGCCAAGAGAGAGGGCATATGTGCATCCCAGGTCTTAAGGGTACCCAGTGGCCACGCTTCAGAGGCAGGTACCGCAAGGTCACAGGCAGGTGTAACAGCTACAGCTGCCTCACTAGGGGCGGTGCTTCAGGGCATGGCTTGAGCAGCTGCCCACTACACACACATATATAAATACATATTTATAATAGAATATGATTTTGTATGATTACAAAAGAATATGCTCCACTGAAGCTTTATCAAACAATCTTGGTTTTCTTCATCCCTCCTCCCTGCTTCTACTTCTCTGTTGTCTTCCCTCCCCCTTTCCCAGATGGGAGCCCCCTCCCTATTTCATTGTTTCCCCATCATACCACCTAGAACCTGCTATTTCCCTCTCAGGTCTCCCTCACCTCCACGGTCCCTGTACACTTCCTTGATTTCTTTGGTTACTCCATGTTATATGCTCATAGCTGAAGATTTGGAGCTAGGAACCACAGATGAGACAGTACATGCAATATGTGCCTTTCTAAGTCTGGGTTACTTCACTCAATCTAATCTTTTCTAGATGTATCCATTTACCTGAAAATTGCATTATTTCATTTCTTTTATAGCTGAATACATATATATATATACACACACATAATATTCCATTATATATGTATATATATACATACACACACACACACACACACACACACACACACACACCACATTTTTAGTACCTATTCATCTATTGAAGAACATTTAGGTTGTTTCCAGTTCCTGAATACTATGGATAGGGTGACAATGAACATTGTAGAGCAAGTAACTGGAATAGGGTGTTGATTCCTTTGAGCATATGCCAAGGAGTGATATAGTTGAGTGGGTTATGTGATAGATTTATTTTTAGTTTTCCCCCAAATAATATTTTTATTGATTATTTGGGAATTTCATGCAATGCACCCCAATCACACTTGCTTCCCATTCCTCTCAGGTCCACCCTCCCATACTTGTGCCTTCCCTCCATAAAAGAAAAAAAAAAAAACATGAAGTCCAATTTGTGTTACCCACGTTCTCACTGAAGCGTGGTCAAACTCGAATGCACCACCAGCACCAGCACTTCCCTCGGCTGTAGCATGGACCACAGACACGGCTTCAGGAGGCAACACAGACCATGGAGGTCTTTTGAAGAGGCCCAGTCTAGAAAATGAACTGTTCTCCGTCTTGGACATCCTGCCATGGCTCAAAGCCAGGGTGATGGTGGTGCTAGGCAGCACGTTACGGGGCAGAGACTGTGCCGGCTCCAGGCTTCTGCACACCACCCAGCTAAACCACAGGATTCGAGAGAGCCCCAGGTCACTGCAAACCTCCCTGCCCTCTGGCCGCTTTGCCAGCTGATAGGGTGTGATTGGTGCGTTTACGGGGCATGCTGACCTGAGCCTCTGGGCAGATGAAGGACTGGCCTTACTCAGAACAACATGCTTCTTAGTCCACTGAGGCCACGCTCTCACACCCACTTTGTCTCTACTTTTACTTCTCTCTGCTGCACGCTGGGCTCTCTTCTGCCTTTTTTTTTCCCCCAATTTTATGAAACCTGCCTTTTGCTGTTGTTATTTATTGCTTTGCAGATACAGTGGGCTCTGCAGACCCATACTTAGTTGCAGTGTCTCCCCTTGGGGTCTTTGTGGGTCTCTCAGGATCCGTGGAGCTGCTCTGTGGACCCCTGGGTGCTAGTGGCCGCTGCCATCTTAAATGGTGTCTCTTATTTTTTGTTTGCTTGTTTGTGTTTTCGAGACAGGATTTCTCTGTGTAGCTGTGTGCCTTTCCTGAAACTCACTTGGTAGTACAGGCTGGGCTGGCCTTGAACTCAGAGAGATCCGCCTGGCTCTGCCTCCCAAGTGCTGGGATTAAAGGCATGCACCACCACCGCCTGGCACTTTTCGTTTTGTAGGGATCCTCCATACTGATTTTCAGAATGTCCATGCTAGCTTGAATTTCTATCAACAGTGAGCGAGTGTACCCCTTCCCCCCTAAAACCTTGCCAGCATTTGTTGTTCAGTGTTTTGTTGGTCTTAGCCATTCAGACTGGGGCTAGAAGAAATCTCAAAGTTTATTTCGATAATGATTTTCCTAATTGCTAAAGATGATGGGAACTTTTCGAGGTATTTCTTAGCCATCTTTATTTCTTCTATTGAGAACTCTGTTTAGATCCCTAGCCTATTTTAAATTAGGTAATTTGCTTCTTTGACACTCAGTCTTTTGAGTTCTTTGTGTATCCTGGATATTAATCCTTTGTTAGATGGCCAGCTATCAAAGAGTCTCCTCCACTTTGTGGGTCTCTTCTTCACTCAAATGATTGTTTTCTTAGCTGTACAGAAGCCTTTTGGGTTTTTATGAGGTCCCAGTTGTTAGTTGTTGGCTTTAATTCTTGGGCAAATGGGGTCCTGTTCAAAAAGCCCTTCCTTACACATATATTTTGTTGGGTCCTGCCTATATTTTCTTCTAGCAGTTTTAGTATTTCAGGTTTCAGATTGAGGTCTTTGATACAGTTAGAGGTAAGTTTTGTGCAGAGGGTGCTTGTTGTTTTTCAGGAAATTCAGTAGCTGCCCCTTACCAGCTGCTGTCCTAATCGGCAGGTGCAACTCTCCAGCTACCAGCAGCGGTTTGGTTGCACTAGCCATAGTCATAGCCATAAGGGAATTCCGTTCCCTCAGGCACCCGCTCTATCATGGCTGCTAAAGGGAACCGTGCCTAGATCTCTGTCTCTCTGGAGAACTTAGGATTCAAAGGTTGATATGAAATTCTGCTCTTTCAGAGAGCCTGAATAGCAAGTTAACCTTCTCTCCTAGCTCATGTGTTCCCCCAAACAGGGTGTCTGTCTGTTCAGCCACCTCTCTAGTTGCTCATGGTTCCTTCCTACCACTTTCTGTTAGCCAGCTGCTGACTCAGCCTCCTGATCCCAGATTAATTTTATTTAATCAAACACATGTAACATGTCTTTGGATCATTAAACAAATATTCCACGTCATAAATGAATGTAACACATCTTAAATTAATATTCCACAACATGTGCTAGATATGGTCTATTTTTATGCTTCTACTTGCAGACGTTAAGTTTTCTCAGCACCATTTGTTGAAGATGCTCTTTTTCTCCTCCAGTGTATGCTGTTGGCCCCACTTATCAAATGTTAGATAGCTGCAGTTGTGTACTAATGTTTGGGTCTTCACTTTTATCCTTTTGGTTTACACGTCTATTTTGCACTAGTAGCATATTGTTTTTATTACTATAGCTTTGTAATATATCTTGAACTCTGTAATAGTGATCCCTCCAGTATTCTTTTTGTTTAGTGTTACTTTAACTATCCGGGTTCTTTTCTGGATCCATATGAATTTTACGACTTTCTTCTATCTCTTTGAAGAATATTGTGGGAATTTTGATTGGGATTTAGTTCAAGCTGTAAATTATTTTTTGAAGGATGGTCTATTTTATAATATTTTACTGATTTGTGAACATGGGATGCCTTCCCATTTTCTAGTATCTTTTTTCAATCTCTTTCTTCAGAGATACAAAGTTTTCATTATAGAGGTCTTTGCATCCTGGTTAGATTTATTCCAAGAAACCTTATTGTTTTTGATGCTAAAGTAATGGGAGTGTGCCTATGATCTCCTTTTCAGTGTGTTTTGGAGTTGGTGTCTACAAAGGCTACTTTTAGAGCCTTAAAGGCTATTTTAAGTTGATGTTATATCCTGCCTAGGTTTCTGAAACTGTTGATTGTTTTCAGTTTTCTGCTGCAAATTTTAGGATCTCTTATGCAAAGTATATCATCTGCAAATGGAAGTAATTTGAGTTATTTTCTTCTTATTAGTATTCCTTTGTTTTCCTTCTTATTGTTCTGACTGGTGCTTCCAGCACTGTGATGAAAAGGAATGAGTGTAGTGGACAGTTCTTTCTCCTGGTTTTTTCCTCTTCTGGTATTGATGGCTGAAACCAGGGTTTGATACACTCTAAGTAAGCAGTCTCCTACTAAGCTCTGTCCCCAGCCCTCCAAGTTGAGAAAAATATTTAAGTCTTGGGTCTTGTAAATGCACAAGTGTAGCTGCCTCTCTTCTGGGTCTAACACCAACAGCTAATGGATAGCATACATTAATACCATTTTCCATTTTCTTCCTTTGTACAATTTCCCTAAATCTAAATCAAGTCTTTAATGCATTGGTGAGAAGGAACTTGTTATCTATAATGACTAGATAAATAAAAGTGAATTGTAGCAGCGTAATTATTAATCATAGCCACCTCATTGGTCTCATCTATATTTTCTGTGATTTCCAATTTGGCTCTATGCCTTGGATTTGTGCTTTCTGAATCACGAATTCAGATGTATCTCTGCATCTTCTTGCATGATTTGTTCCTGATTCTACTCTGTGACTTGTTCTTTCCTACTGTATAACATGGGAATCTGATTCTTGAATGAACATACTAGTTGAGGAAGAATAATTTCAAATTTGGCATTTGGCAAAGTGTGTTCTACAGAATGAGATACTAAAAGAGACATATAAACTATCATCCTTACTATGTACTAGGTGTTCAGAAAGAAGCATAAAGGGATTTGGTAATGGATTCCTAAAGTCCTGTAATGGTATTTTAATATATTTTAGACAAAAGATTCATAGTGAAACAGTCATTTCTTTTTAAAAGGAATACTAGAGTTTAATAAGAAATGATTGTATAAGATTTAAAAAAAATAACCTTTATTTTTATCTTTTATGGATATTTTGCCTGCATGCACGTGTACTGCATATGTACAGTGGATGTGGAGGCTAGAAAAAAGGTGTCCTATCCCCTGAGACTGGAGTTAAAAACATGTATGAGCCACAAAATGGCTTCTGAGAATGGAACCTGGGTCCTCTGTAAGAACGGCCAGCACTCTTAGCAGCTGAACCATCTCTCCAGCTCCAGCCTTGTAAGATTCTGTGGACTTATTTCATACAAAGAAAAGAAAGTATAGAACCAGAATATGTATATTCAACTCTTACTGAACTTACTATTCACCACAGATGTCGGAAGCCCGAAAAAGCAAACATCACACATATCTCAGAGGGCACAGTCATCTTTTAGAAGCTAGAAAGAGTTGCATTGTTTTTAAATAGAAAGCTTGAGCAGTGTCAACAGATCTTTCAGATCTCCCTCTTTCCTGGACTTGCTTAAGAAGAGAGTGAGTGAAACAAAGCAAAGCTTTCCTAAACTTACGAGCTCAAAAGCCAACAGTGCAAGGAAATAATTTTTGGTGTGTGCTTCAAATGGTTCTCACTGAATGATTATTATAAAGACATGGAAGTCTCTATGTGTGATTGTCTTGTTATGACATTTGAAAGCAGCCTGATAACTGGCATTACTATTTTCTCCTTCCAAAAGACCTCTACCAGGAAATGTAACTTAAAGGTGATAACTTAAAAAGCCATAGCACATATTCTTGGTGAAACTTGCAAATGACAAACACTAGGAACCTGGCATTTAGGCTAGGTTCTTTTACAGCCTTCATGCAAAATTTAGAAAGTTCCCTTCATTTCCTTAAACATGGTTGATACAATTTGAAAAATCATGGATGGAACATTTATTATGTTAGTGTTACAGAAATGACACACATTTATTTTCTGTTTTACTCATGCTTAAAAGATTTTCTTCATATGCCATACCAGGGGTAAGGATTTAGTCCTTGATAAATCTATATGTCCAGAATAAAAATAATCTTATAGTGGGATTTGGTTAAACTAACACAACCTTAACCAGAGAGAGGAAAGCATGACAGCATGAACCATCTCTGGGAAACGTCCTCGATGTAATTGTGAAAAAGAGACTGTATCAAATCTAAGTTACTATTGTATAATACTGTATGGTTTTCTATTTTTGCTTTATGTATTATTAAAGATCATCCAGGGAACATTTTGCTATTATTCCAAATGTTACATCACCAGTGAATGATAAAATCAAAATCTGAGACCTGACTTCCATGGAGCCTAAAAAAATATCACCTTCATATATAAATGGTTTGTGACCCACCTTTGCTGTAATTTTATTTTAGAGATATATTTGCTTTTATTTCATTTTTATGAGTGCTTACCGTCATGTATTTATGTGCATCATGTGTGCACAAGCCAGAGGAGGACAAAAGAGGGCATTGAATACTCTGGAATGGGGATTAAAGATACTGTGAGCTGCTATGCAGGTGCTGGGAACTGAACTCAGGTCCTCTAAAAGAACAGCAAGTGGTCTTACCATTGAGCAATCTCTCCAGCCCTGACCCACCTTAAAACAAATCAACAAAATATCCCAGACACTTAGATATTATATATGAGCATGCCATTCCAGAAATTGCATGATGCACTCAACATTGTGTTATCAAATAGTTTTTGTGTTCCAAGATTGCCTAACTTTCCACTAAGATACATGCTGTGAGCATGTATTTAAGTAGGTCAGGCTAAGCTGTGTGATGCTGGCTAGGTTAAATAATATTAAATACATTTTTGGTTTAAACTATTTTATTCCAGCTATGATATTTGGAATATAACACCATTGTATGTCAAGGATCATCTCTATTACATTTGCAGCCGTATATAGATGTAGAGTTCAATGACTGGCTGGATATAGAAGCAATGTTTCCTCAAAAATCCATTATTATCTAAGTAAAAGTATGTCCTAAAAGAGCTGACTCAATTTCTAGCAAGTGTGTGATTTTTGTCTTATAGCTATGTGTTGAACACAAAAATAATGACTCTGTAATCACTATTCAAAGATCTTAACATAGATATATCTATCTTATTTATCAAAAAGAAAAACAACAACAACAACAACAACCAGAGTTTGGGAGTTAAGCCATACAATTGTTTAACTCATTCATTCCTCAACCTCAGTTTTCTTATCTATAAATTAAGGAAGTTGTAATCAGTGTGCTATATGTATTTCTTCCTTTATATAATAATCTTCCTTCTCTAAATCTGAAGTACAGGGAATTCTATTAATCTAGAAGTTACAATACTAACCATGAAAGTTGTTTCTACCTCTGGGTTTTGAGTGATGATAGCCAAGATCACTCTTCCTTCACATACTCACTTTTAGGGTTCATCATAAGGAAGAAGGCATTTCCAGGAGAACTTTACTCATGGTGCATTATAAGGATGTACTTGGTCTCCATCCTTTTCTGTCTCCCAACACCAGGACCTTAAACATTTTAACATTTGTCAATCATTATAAGTAACTTAAGTCTATACTGGTCTTTGATCTAATTTGTTGTAATTGAATAGGAGACTTTTGTGTTATAAATTATATGTGCTATGTTTGAAGCACCTATGAGGAAGAATGTCTGGGCAGAGAAAGCATCAGATTTACAGATATTTTTCAAAGCAGGGACCTTTAAACATTTTTCCATTCACAGCTTGTTTTGCTCAAGAAAATTTTTGTGGCCTTAGGTAATTAGACAGATAAAGTAGGTATACAAATAAACTACATACTGATAACAAATCACAAAATGATTTATTTTGAAAACAATCTTTTGGTGTATATATAGCATATCATTTTATCATTTGTTAGAGATATAAGCAAATTCACATATGAGTGAGACAGATGTGTTTGTTTATGTTTGCATAAAGAATTAAATCTTGGCTGAACATTTGAAACTGAAGGGAAGTGGAACATGTTCAGCATTTTTCAGAGTTGATCAATATTTTTATTTTTATAATTGTCAATGTTGAGAGCAATGTTTCACATAGTACATCTTAGAAATTATTGAAAATTCTATCCCATTCCCAAGGCAAAATCAATTTAAATTTTTATGAAGCTCCTCAGTAACTCAAATCACATTTTATGTGTATGGTATATGTGTACTCATGCACGTACTAGTGTGAGGATTGTACATGTGCATATAATAGACACTGAAGAGTTTTTGAGATAAGGTCTCTCGTTGAACCTGGAGCTCACCAGTTCAGCTGGACTGCCTGACCAGCAAATCCCAGCAATCCTGTCTCCACATCCTCCATGCTAGGATTACAGGCACAGGTCATCATGTATGGCTCTCTGCATGGATGCTGGGGAGTAAGTGCTTTGCTGACTGAAGGCTATCCCTCACCTTCTAACAGCGATCTTAAAGATCAAACATTCTAACACATATATCTTAAAGATGTGCTAAATTGATTCTTATATGCTGAAGAATAACAGTAGGAAAATATCAAGTCTGTATCTCTTGCCATTAAGGTATCACTTCTATAAAAGCAAAGAACTTTTTAGTACAGTCAAAACACTACAACTCCTAACACAATAGTTTCAAATCTGAGCCAAAGTGGGAAGTATTTGTGGTGAATCCAGGCACGATGGCACACACAGAGCTAAGTACATCTGTTTTGTGTTCAGAAGCAAGCCTACAGGGGAGTTGTGAGAAGCAACATAGGTAAGTCCTGCTCTAAAACACTTTACATTTATTATGAGTCTGACTTTGATTTAATATTTGGTAGATGGGCATTCAAAAATCTTTTTGTTGGGAGCTGTGTGGCCTAGTTTTGGATCAGCATATGAATGCTTGTCCAAGGGGTCTCTGTGAGGCAAAGCCCATGGAGATGGTCTCTCACTTGGCAAGAACCAGTGGACCTTGGGCTGGTGCAGAACAATGTTGAGACCACGCAGCCTGCATACTCTCTTCTCCCTCATAATATTGATGATTCTCATGGTGGTTTTTAATTTCACTTTGTCAGTTATGCATGGGACAGATTTGATCATTCCTGGAAACTCCATTTTCTTCTCCAATATTTTCTCCTAAAATTATTTGGGAACTGATGCTTTTCAGGTTTCTTAGGGAGAGGCTTAGGCATACAGAACCCTTTTGTAGGGCAAGGGAACAGTTGGACTGTGCACACAAGTTAACTGTGTGCAAGCAGTTTATGACAAATCACTCCTATTTCTGTAAATAGGTTTTGTTAAGTTTTGAACAATATTGTTGTCCTTTAAAAAATGTGTGCGTATGTTTCTCATCTTTTAGCTTTGCAAGGACAGGATGTGCCGGGCTCGATATTTAGCACGGCTAACAAAACACTGAGCGTTGCTTTGGTGAGCTATTTGGAGCTGTCCACTTGTGAGAAACTCGTCTGGTAGTCAGTCAGTTTTTCTTCCAAAGACGCCCTTCCCCATCTCAGGACTGTGGCATCTTTTACTGTTGCTGTTTTGGTTTTCAAACTCCACATTCAGTTATGCAGCCCTACCATACATTGTAACCACAGTGTGAAAAGCTGAGTGCATTAACAGTCTCTCATGGACAGGGTGGAGCTCACTGGAGACCTTGGTCCTTCCTGCTGAGCTGTAGGCTACTGATGGCTTCTGGTGGCTGGGGGAGTCCTTATCTTCCCATGTGTACCACTGGTGAGCCCAACCAAGCTCCAAAGGGTAGTTCTAAACTTAGGGTTCCACAGATATCCCTGGTGAAGCAGAGTGGGTCACAACAGAACACAAAACAAAAAGACTTGAATGTGAGAAAGAGACTGGTAGGGAGTAGGGGAGGTTGATGGGTGGGGGCAGAGAGAAGAAAAGTCTGGGACAGGAGACTAAACAGAAAACCTCTTATATGTGTATGGAATTGCCAAAGAATAAATTTAATAATAATAATGATGATAGTAAATAATAAAAACTGGGCTCAGCTGTGCAAGGGTTTTCAGGGGGATATTCAAAAGAAAGCACATAGCAAATGGAAAAGGCCTTGGGCAGTCAGGAAATTGGCTGAATTCTCCATTCTAAATCTACAGGATTTCTGGCATCCTAAAGACTTAAAGGGATTTGAGGGATTTGTGAGACATCTGGTAGACTCAGGAAAATATTTTAGGTGATTAATTTATTCAGTAGTTAATGAATGTGTATCTTTTACTACGGACTAGGCACTATCATAGTTAAAAGAGATATAAAAATAACAGGACAGGGCAGGGTATATTCTTTAAAGGTTTATGTTTTGCTAAGAGCTTTTATTTGTGTAGTAATTCACAGAATCTGTATATATGCAATCATGATCTCTCTATACAATCATAATATATCCCAGCATGTATTAAATATAGAAGTGTTTTTTTCCAGTTTTTCAATTTCAAATGTATCTTTAATTGCTTTTATTATATTTAGATCATTTCTGAAGTAGCAGCCATATGCCAATCTTCCATCACTCTTACTCATTAGTCACTCTACTTACAGCCATAAGTTCACTGATGCTGTGGATGGCTATACTTTCTTCCCTTTTTCTTCCTCGATACAGGGTCTCACTATGTAGCTCTGGGGATCCTGGAACTCACTTTGTAGATCAGGCTGACATGGAACTCACAGAAATCCACCTGCCTGTGCCTCCCAAGTGCTGGGTGTGAGGATAAGTTTTGCACAATAGTACAATACATATTAGGTAACTTTTGAAGACATAGATACAGGATAGTATGTTTAAAGAGGGAAATACTGTTATTAGTCTAGAATAGTAAAGGAATACATGGTAAATAATAATAAACTTCAGTGATCTGGTCTTGTAGATGACATCTATATTAGTTACTTTTATGTGGCTGTGACAAACACTATGACCAAAAGAAACTTAAGGAAGAAAAGAATTTATTTTGGCTCCTGATTCCAGAAGAATAAGAGTCCATCATGGAGGGTGCCAGGGGCAAGAAGTTGCCTACCACATCTCCTTCACACATAGGAATCAGAGAGAGAGAGCAGGAAGCTGGGTCATTAACCTTCAATGATTGCCTCCAAGGACATATTTCCTCCAAGAAGGCTCCACCTCCAAAGGAACTTACGTAAGTTCCTCAAACAGTGCCATCGTTTGAGGACAAAGTGCTCAAATACATGAGCCTGTGGGGGACATGTGTCATTCAAATGGCCACAGCATCAGAAAGTCAGGGACCAGAAAATTTGAATTTCTGTTTAGAATAATCTTTACTCCATCATGCTTGGAACTCTACTTAACATTAGCATGTCTGCTTCCCTACCTACTGGTTTCCCTCTGGAATATTATATGAATGAAATTTCACAAAAGAGCCTTACTAGAATGTAAGTTACAGAGTTAATAAAGTATTCATCACAACGAAGAAAGAAAAAGAAGAAGAAGAAGGAGAAGCTGAGCTGTGCAGCACACCTGATTCTGAGGTCCTGGAGCCATACTCACATGGTGTTTAAGAGCCAGATACCTGAACACTGTGATTTTATTCTCTCTGCAATACAGAGGACTAGTTAATTTTGGCCACTCTTCATAATCAGAGAATGCCATATACCCACTACTGTTTCCTAAAAACAATCATTTCTTCACTTGAAGCAAACTTATATGATATCTCCGAATATTGTTTACATGCAAGTTCCTTAGAGATTATGTTTGCTTTCTCTCTTTAATACACTCAGTGGATTCATTTGGTAACATACATTCACTGATAGGTTAGAGGAAATACTGTCCTTTTGAATCCCAAAGTAGGTAAATGGCAAGTATTATTAGGTCCTGGAAATCGTCCACATCGTTCCCTTTGAAAACTACTGAAACTGCTCCATTAATTAGGAGTTAGCTTAGAGGTAGGTGCCAGATTCTGGTTGTCAGTTCTAACCAGTAAGAAAATCAGCTCTGCTCTGAACAAGGTAATATCAACACTATAGAGATGAAGGCAAGAGGATTGCCGTGAGTTCAAGGCCAGCCTGGGCCACAGTGTAGGTGCCTGTCACAAGTAAGCAAAGTCAGTTCCTCCCAATCTGAACAGAGAGTTTGAGGTAGTGTTAAGTACCCAACTTGATGGTGCATGTATAAGATATGTAACAAGACTTGTGGCTACTTGGATTAGATACCCTCTGGTTCTTAGAGATTTTTTTGTAATATGATCAAAAGATGTGGACCCTGTTGACCTATGGGAAGGAGGTTACCTCAATTTGGGGAAGCCTAGGTACTTATTTACTTTACTCTGATATCTCTCTGTTTTTGTCATCCTTTAAAAACAAATCAGATGGGAAGCACGCTTAGCCTGTAAATACCTGCATTTATTTTTCTGTGTAAATACTACACTCATGTAAATAGTACACTCATTTCTGAGGTATGGCACACGAATTAGTTCTGCTTACCATCACAGAGCTACTGTCTTCTAAATTCTGGGCAAGGAGGACCAGCTGCTTCTATAGATCAAGGTTTTTCACCCCTCAGTATTTCTGTTCTCTCCTCACCGCCCCCTTTACATGGCGTCTTCCTATTCCTCACAAAGTGACTGCTAGCAAATGTGTTTCTTAGTATGTGAGAGACTATTTTTTAAATCAATTTGCAAATTAAAACCAGGAATATTTGCCTTGCCACAATGGTTACATCTGAGTAACAAATTTTTTTTTAAATAGAGCATTAGTCATTTTATGAACAGCAGCAGTAAAAAAATAGTTACTTATTGTAGCTATGTCTGTAGGAGTGTCAATAACAGTTGGAATTATTATTTTTAATTCACATGGGGCTGTTAGTGTCCCTGAAAGACTTGGACTGTAGGAAGTAATGTATGTATATATATATACATATATATATATATGTATATGTGTGTGTGTGTGTGTGTGTGTGTGTTATATCTTATTTCCTTAGAGTTAGTGAGTTGATATTAAACTCACTAAAATTTGTAAAATCTGCTCTCTTTTGGCTTGACTGAATGTTTCTGAGGGAAAGCATTTTTATTTCCAGAAACTAAACTAGTAGATGTTTCTTTTTTCACAAAATGATGCTTTGTTCATTGAATAAATGTTAACGGGATTTCTCTGAAGTTTTAAGTTTTATCCTAAAATCACATGATTTGTCAAGCTTTGAAGACCAGGAATGCAATGGGAATCTCCTTGCTTTACCTCTGGTTTCCTCAGCCTCCGTGAGGCTTTCTTGCACTGTGGTGTCAGCATCCTTTGTTCGGTAGATCTGAGGAGCTCCTTCCTGCTCTGCTCTGCACTGTGCACTTTCTGCACTGGGCCTTCTCCCACTTCCTGGCTTTTTATGACTGCAAAGGACTTGAGCCTGACTGTCCATCCCATGAGATCTAAAGCTAGCTCAACACAGTGTTAATTTCTTCCTTCATCTATCAAGAAAAGCTGTTGCAGTGGCCAATTGAACTTTTGAAAGTTAGAATGGCATCAAGAGGATTGCTCCTGGTTTTCCAGAGTGCCCATCAAAATGCCTCAGACAGGTGTTTAAGCTTATCCAGGAATCAGAATCGAAGACTGTGTGTTTGTGTTTTTGTGTTACTAAGGATTAAACATGGGGCCTCCAATGTGGTAGACTACTGAGCATATTTGTAGCCCAGAGTATATTTTGTGAAGAACTCCCCTCCATAGTTTTTACACGTAACTTAAACATGTTAAGTATCATCATCATCATTATTATTACTATTTATTTTTGAGATAGGCTCTCACTGTGGAATCTTGGCTGGCCTTGGTTTATTATGTATAACAGACTGTCCTTGAACTCACAGAGACCTGCCTGCCTCTGCCTTTCCAGACTGGAAAAAAAGTCATGGGTCACCATGCCTGGCCTTGGTACACATTGCTGTAGATGATATGATAGTGAAGTGTGCTATTTCGAAGACAGGGATAATTTAGTGTATGTGATTTATATGTTAAAATAAAACAGAATGGGAGCCCCATTGGGGTCATGCCTTAGTTTGTTTGTTTTTTTATGCACAAAGCAGTTATTCAATCAAGACTTTAGACATGTGTAGCAGCACACCTCATACATCCCAGGGAGGCAGACAAGAGTCTGAATAGCTAGCTAAAAGGTGCATGGCTTCAGTTTACTACCCTTATTCTGCTTTGCCAATTATAGAGCTAAGAAAATAGTGATGAAATATTAGGGCTAGAAAAGAAACTGCAGTAAACAGTTTCAGTTTCTCTGCTGAGAACACCCAAGCCTATCACTGTTGAGACAGAGTGACCATTCTACCCTTGTTAATGGTGGTTACAAGATCGGAACTTTTCTAAGTCTTACGTTCTTCTTTTTCACTACAACCTTTTAGGTGCCTTTAGTTCTTGATGCATGATGGCAAGGCATCTATGCAATCTTACTTATAAAAAAAAAACACCAAAAAACACAGGGCCAGGTGCTGTGGTGTATGAGACACATCAATATCAACTTGTATAGCTAGCACCTGGTAATTTTAAATAAAGTTGAGTCATATATAAGCAGTATTAAAGAGGAAAGCACAACAGAGACGCAGACAATTGTCCCCATTCTTTTGGTGAAGCATTTCCTTCCAGCTGTAGGATGCACTTTGCCTAGGAAGCTGGAGTCTCTCCCTGCCATCCCCGCTCTTCTAAGGGACCGTCTGCAGACAGAGGTAGTTTGGGGCCTTAATTCTGCCACTTTCAGTTTTCTGCTTTTTCACCTGTGTGTGACTTGACTTCCTCAAAGACAAAATGGAGCTAATGTTAGTACCTGCTGCAAAGACTTGTTCTGAGAAATGCCTAAGCTAACACCAATATGTCAAGTACTTAGCAAATGTTGAAATGTTGACTCTGACCTTCTCACACCTCAGTACTCTGGCACTGCTGCTGTCACCTATAAGGTGAAATTTTAGAAGCTAAAATACAAAGAGGCTGTGCTATTCAAAAGGCAGGTACTTTTTTATATCGTAAAACTAAAGATTAGAGATGTTTAACTCTCCTAACGTTAGGAACAGACTTGGTATTACAAATGAATTCTCTTGCAGAGCGTGTGAGATTTCAGTGGGTTGGTGGTGAGGACTGGATCAGGGCTTCTCATTTTCTTCTGCAGAGTGTAGCGGCTCACAGCCCTGGGCAACACAGCATTGGAGTTTTAATATTGTCGGTCAGTTTCACATATGCGGTGACAACCTCTGTCAATACTCTAAGTTATTTTAAAGGTATCTTTCTTATTTTATTATTGTTATTCTATTATCATTATTTATCATATTACTATTGTTGTTGTTGTTTTCAAGACAGGGTTTCTTCATGTAGCCCTTGCTGTCCTGGAACTCACTTTGTAGACTAGGCTGGCCTCAAACTCTTAGAGATCTGCTCTGTCCTCTCTGCCTTCTAAGAGCTGGAATTAAGGGCAAGCAACACCATGTTGGGCTTTTTATTATTCTTACTAATTTTTAGTTAGTGTATAAAATAATGGTTTTATATACTTACATCACTGTATTTGGCTCATATTTACCCCCTCCCCACCACACCATGTACTGGGGTCCAAGAGATATTTCATGTTCTAATTTAGGTGAAATAAATCATCAGTTACCTTTTAAATTTTACGTGGAAAAAAAAATCAAATGGAGTTCGAGTTTACCGAATGAAGCAAGTCTATGCAGTGCAGCATTTTCTGCATAATTTGGTTCTGATTGCCAAATCTTAGTGACTGCTTGGCTGTGCTTGAGGTCTTTAAAAGACTTGTTTCTTACAAACACAACACAAGAACTACTTACTGCTGCCTTATCCAGCTTCTGCCAAAGGAAAACATCATCGGCTTTCTCCGCTGTTCCCACCTAACATTTAAAGACTCAGGAAGGCGGCTCATGCTCCATTCATTTGTAAACTACCCATCAGACCCTTTAAATTAGTTTCCTGTAAAAACGTCAAGAAGAGCTTATTATGACTTTAATAGAAAGGTAAATCAATCATTTGATAAAGTCATCTGTCATACTATCAACTAATAATTGATATACAGCTTGACATTCTGATTTTAATCCTTAGGGAAGAGTTAGAAATAATGAAAGCAAAATATGCATATTTAAATTGGCAGTTGACAATAAATGTGGATGTTGCAGCTTGAGAAATGGGCTTCTAGAAAAAATAAAGCAAGGTAGATTGCTATGTGAGAATAATTATGTCATGTAATTTGCATGCAAATACACTTAAACTAAAGAAATAGTTCTAAATTATTCATTGCATAAAGTTGACTTTGTATTGCCATTATTCCTTACATAAAGTATGTACTATAAATCATGCTTTTAATGCAGAAGAGAATAGCTGAGGTGAAAATACATTTTTTCTCCCAGATGTACAAAATGCAATTGAATATTCCACGTTGAGAGAGGTAATTCTCAATTACAGCATATTGGAATTACTGGATAATCCATTATATGTAAGTAGTTTAAGCAAAATGTGCCTCTTTACAACAAATTAACTTTTTCAATGGATGTATTTCTAGCCTTAGTGTAAAGTAATAACTATTTATTTATAAACTATAAAATATATAGCATAGTTATGCCTACAGCACTCAGAAATCACCAGGCTATATATTCACTAAAGAGAAGTAATTACTTTCCAGATATCTTGCCTCCAATCTTTTATTGACCCCCATAATGCAATTGCTATGCTTAATAGATTGATGCAGCTGTTTGTGTAATTCTCCTCACAACATATGAATTTGCAGTGTAAGATCAGTGATAACTCAGGCAGGCACACTCGTTGAAAGCCAAGCCACAGACGCCTGCCTGGCATGTGGAAGTTTCAGTTGTTAGCCCCAAGGATGTAAAAGGGAACTGAGAAAAAAAACGATGAAACATTTTTATGGTCATTTATGTGTGATTGTTGCTGCCAAGTGGTCTCGATGAGAAAGCATCATTTTAGAGGGGAGTCACTAAAACTTTACAAATTCTCATAGAGGAGATATTTGTTGAATTTGCATTCACACCTTATCAATGCCATAGAATCCTTATGAACCATCATAGGCAGGAAGTTATGGGAACAGCAAATGTGATGATAATGCAACAATCATGTTTCCTTCTTTTGGGGGCTGTGCTTTTAAATTTGTGTGCTCTGTATCATGTCACAAGTTTTTTTCTGCCAATATATGTTTTATTTATTTATTTTTCTGAGAAGAGAAAAGTACCAGCATGAAATAAAAGTCTGAGTGAAAACTTCTTTAGAAGAGCAAGGAAATTTGGAAAGAAAATTTATTATGTGGATTTAAATTAAACTATAGGAGTTCAGGAAGGGTGATTGTTTTCCATTCATATTGTAAACTCCAGATGTATTAAAATGATAAGCATTTGAGCATCTATCTGGTGTACATGTCTTCATATATAAGCATATATGTGATTGTAATGTTGTACATACTTTCTGAGCAATTCAGGTGGAGGGATGAAAATAGACAAGAACCTGCTTAAAATACATTTTGGAGTAAATATCTGTATTCACTTTACTATATTGATTTGAATAAAAATCAACTAATTTTCTTTATAAATGAGCTATACCTTTATTTTATTTATGTTTATAATTTTGCTATAGATGCAGAAGATATTCTGATAACAAAATACACTATTCTGATATAAACCACTTTCATGATAAATTACCAGTAGAAAGCAACCTTCCTACTCTTTTAGTGTTTTTGGGAGAACAAAAGACAAATGATTTAAGCAGAACCTTAAAAAATATATTGGTACAGTGATTAAATCCTAAACTTTGATACACAACTACTCTAAAATTAGAGTGTGACTCTGGTCTAGAAAACACTAATCAGTGTTCTCTGCTTAGTATTAGCATCATATGGTAGCATCATTTTTTATTAACACAATACAAATATCCTGTACAGTGCTACCCCTTTCATTGCTTGAGGCTTTGGAATCAAATGTCACAGCAAATTTTACTTTCACTAATAGATTGAAAATTGTACATTACATCAGTAAGAGTGAACAGGAGCGTGGTATTATGCCAAAGTGGCAAGAGCTGGCAGATACAACAGCACTGAAAACTACGTCTTAGTTATCCTTTGTCTCCAAACAATAGCGAAAGGGTAAGAACTGAAGGTGTGTGTTTTATTGCCTTTTAGGAGTAAAGTTCACCTTTCTCCAACTTCTCCATATGCGGTGTCAAAATATCACATTATACAGTTCACCGGAATTGCGCTTATTGCTAAATACCCATTAGGCTCCCAAGAGATGCCTCACATTAATTGTTTAGTGAGAGCACCCTTAGGCTATCACCAGGGAAGCACATTAAATGCATAAGACCAGAAGTTGACAACGGAGATCCCCGTAGAACAAGACCCATCTACCAAACTCAAGACATCTCCAGGAAGCATCCGATAAAGCCATATTAAGAACCTTGTTCATTTGGGGCCAGGTAGTTTTTCTTCTTTTTATTTCTAGGGTACACACACGCATATTTTATGGGAGAACTAAGCAATGGCTAGGAAGCGATTACAAAAGGAATGCTTGTAAATTGTAATTAGTTGGTATGGGGTTGGTCCCGAGGACCCAATATAGTTTTCACACAGGCAAGGGATTGTGGAAGTTAGAGATGAAGCAAATTACGTACTTAATAATGTAATAATAAAGCAAAGGGGTGAAGGAGGCGAGTTTTTTGAAGTAAACGAGAAGAATGTGGCTGGTGGAAAGTCTTAGGCTAACGGCCAAATGGGCTGAGAGAGAGAAAAAGTCAAACCACGGAGTGAGTGACAGTGGATTCTGGCAAAATATGTTTTCATGTCTGTCTGCCACATGCTATCGAAAACCTTTCCCTTTCTGAATATAGCACAGATTTTTATCGCTCCTCTGTTTAATTACAATCGCTGCTGAAGCTATTGTACATATATTATGCACTATTATGTTTGTTTATTTCACATCATTGTGTTTAGAATGTTTCTAAAAAGGAAATGTAAGAAAGCAAACAAAATATGTGCTCAAATGTCTTAAAAGAAGAAGAAAAAAATCCTTTTCGTCTGCATTACTCAGAAAATCCCACTAGAGGGGGCACTAGTAAAACAAGAAAGGAGATTTTCTAACTTGCATTCTTTTCTTCAGGAGGTGAAAGCACCTCGCCCTTCTCTCATATCAGGCCATAACAGGCCACCAGTGAAAGCAAAAGTGAAGGGACCGTTAGGTATTTAACACGCTTACATTAAATTTCATTTATTTCTTCTTAATATGCCACAGCTAAGTAGCCCCCAAAGCAAAGGGTCTTGGTTAAATATAAATAGAATTTCACGTGAATTTGTATTCCAATGGGTGAAAGCCAAACTCAGAGAGATACTTTACTCACCAGACTTATTTTTAGTGAGTCCCGATTGTTCTGTAGGCACATGAATGATGAAGATCATTCTTACTGGTAAAACTGAATTTACCTGTCTTTGCCTTTAGTTTGCTGTTTCAATTATAGGAGGAAAGGATAATAATAATAATAATAATAATAATAATAATAATAATAAAGCATCTCTTGTTAATACATCTCTGTGAAGTGCAGAAATTTGCTAAGCATTATAAAATTTAATATAAGTATTGTTTTTGATGCTGTATGTTATTGCTGTTACTTTTGTATTAAGTCATATTCATGAATGCAGCTTCTGGAGGGAGAGAGAGGGAGAGAGAGAGAGAGAGAGAGAGAGAGAGAGAGAGAGAGAGAGAGAGAGAGAGAGAGAGAGAGAGAGCGAGCACTAGTGCCTTACAATGTAGCATGCCAGAGGTAGCACCTGGTGTGAGGGGGTGACATCCTCAGAATTAAGGGCATATGCCAACAGGAGCCCTGACACAGCTGCCAGGAGCTTCACACAGTTGCTTCCTCATTTATAACACTGATGGAAAGTTTAATTGTCAAAACTTGTAAAATGCCATGTTGCATCAGATTAAATAAAACCACCTGTCCCAAATCCTCACCATAATGATTGGCAGAAGGTGTACTCAATAAATGTTAGTAAAAATGGTTTTAAAAATAATTCCCATCCATTGGGACTATTCACTCCAGCACTGAGTATCTGTCCCAGTACGGTTGGGGGCTGTCTAACGGCCTCTCTGTAGAACCCTGCTTCTTCCTAACTTGAAGATTCTTTTTTGCCTCAACCCTTAATGTTTTTTGTAATTTCTTTGGCTTTGTGTTAGTCGATCGTCATTTTTTTTTTTTTTTTTTTTTTTTTTGTAAAATAAAGGTCAGATGTGTGCTTTAGAAAATTAAATGCTAATTTCCCTCACTACTTAATTTCTTTGTCACTTGAAAACGGCTCTTAGGAAAATAGCCATCGTACGCTACTTATCAGAGTCAGTGGAACATATAATCGGAGTATGTTCCCAGGAATGACTTAGCACAGACGCCTCACACTAACAGAACCTGGTGCTTAGAAGAGTTTAGGGGCCGTCCGGAGCCACAGCCTGTGGAGGGAACACAGCCACTGTGGGATGCCCATTTCTCAGTCTTCCTCTACTGCAGCTTTTTGAAACTTAAATTGTAAGTTAATCATTTTCTTTTTAAATTTTCAGGTGAAAACGAAATAGATTTTTGTGAGAAGAAAGATAGAAGGTGGCAACATGCCTCAGACTTAAACACTGGCACAGCACTTTAGGGTTTATGAACTCCCGCTCTACAAAGTGATAACGCACAGCTTTAATGTTTCCTTACACTGTAAGATTTTTCTTCCTTATGCTTTTAACCACTTAGTTCAATCTACCTTCCTAATTCCTGTTCAGGGACAGGCTAGGGCCCTCTATGCAAGTCAGTAAGCCAGTATGGGCACACCACAGCTGTTTGGAAAACATCTTCGAGAGTACCTTGCTCAGTAGTATTGAATTACAGTCTTTCCCCCCCCCCCTCCATTTTGCTGTTTTGTGACCTCAGGTTTGTAATGGACATGAAGAGTTGTGATGGCATTTGGTGCCTGGGGCAGTGTCACCAACACGCAGGGATCTCATGACACCACTATCTCTTTGATCCGAAAGAAACTAGTCAAAGAGGAGGGGTAGGAACATCCCTTTGATCTCGAATTCCCTGTGGTCGGCCACTTTTCTCCATCTCTATTTCAGAAACTCCCTACTGACTCTCTTGGGATGAGTTTGGGAGAAGTAAAATTTCTGTCCTGTAAGAACTATGATATTGTTGTGGTCAACAACCTTATTTTTTAGGTTCATGGTAATTAAAACTGACAACTTCGGGGCCATTCCCTCTGTTATTTGTCTATTCAAAAACATGGTATATAAAAATATTCTTCCATTTCAAAGATTGTGTAACTTCTTAGTAGGAGATGTGGAGGCAAAATTTAGCTTCCGTTAGCCAAAGTCCACTGCTTTCTCTCAACCATGAAACTTCCCAGAAAATAGTGATGATGTTTTTGTCAATATTCAAACAATGATTTGTGTCTAATTGTTTTAATTGATTATTTTTCCAAAATTATACCAAAAAGGGTGTTTTTGAGCTATTCCTTAATATCCAGGTGAATTTCCCAACTGATAGCAAAAAAAAAAAAAAAAAAAAAAAAAAAAAACATACTCAAAAGAATACTATTTGTTTTCATAGGGAGGTTGTTGTGTGATTTGCTTAGGAATAATGGAAATGTTATTCTTATATTATAAATTCTCCACAAGGGGCTGGGTATATAGCTCAGTCTGTAGAGTGTATGCTTATGATGCACAAAGCCCTGGATTCAATCACCAGCATATACAGCTTGTGATGCTTGTGATGGTGCATACCCACAATCCCAACACTTTGCTATGGCTGCATTATTTCAAAATTACTATGTATTCAGTGTTTTCAGCTTAATAAAGATGGTTAGCTCTATACAGCTAGAGATAGCAACCAGCACAGGGTACAATTTTGGTGGCACTTCAAAGTACATGTCCTTTGTAACTACTCTTCACTTTCTTTAAGTTGAGCATTTTTATTATTTCACAATTCCTTAGCTGACTTCAGAGCGGGGCACAGGGAGAAACCTAATTGCCATATGATACATTTGGAGGTATTTGGCTGTCTAATACCAAGTGGTTGGGACTCATGTCATAGGACCCTGAGTAATGGGCTGGAAGGGTGCATTCTGATGGGGAAAAGAAGTAAGAAGTTGAAAATAATAACCCAAGACAGGCAGAATATTGCATTGAGGCCAGCCAGGGGGCATCGTGAATCCAGTAGGCACCAGGGGTTGAAGGAAATATGTGTGTCACAAGGGATCAGGAAGCCAGGAACACAGGAGTGGGGCTTAGCGGTTAACGACCGACCAAACAAACCCTGGCCCGCATTTACTTCTTAATTTATGACATAACTTTAGCACGTATGACGTATATTTCTGCTAGCCCGTGGTTCCACCAAACACAGAGAAGCTGGCAGTTCCACTAGAAAGGGAGTTTGCTGCAAAGTAAAACATCCGAAAAGTAGGTGATGCTCCAACGCCGCAAGCAGGATCTGCTGTCTGTTTGCACCTTTGCCTCAGCCAGAGTCTCTTTCTGTCCCCTGGCAGTTTTGTTTTTCAGGGAACACCATCCTGATTAAAGAGCACAAGTGTTCGAGTGGGGATGGTGAACAGTTTCCACCCACACGATTGTCAACAGGTACGCGCACAGCATCTGTAACGGGAGAGCTGACAGGCTAGGAGCCAGCTGTGGCTCACACTTGAAAATAATAATAATATCCACTTAGGGGTATGGAATTATTTATCACTGCTGGTGGAAGTTTTGCCAAAGGCAAAAAAAAAAAAGGAAGCATCGGATGAATAATGTCCTCAGTTCACAGCCCGTCACATTCATGCACCGTGAGAGCCGATTAACTCGCTGACCAAGAATAAACAGTACTCCCGTTGTTATCATGATGACTTTGCTCTTTAAAGACACCGATAAGTATAAGAATCAGAAAAATCGGGGCAGCCGATAGGGGTTTGAATGAGTAAATTTTGCAAGAGAACTTCACGCAAAAGACCTATGTCTTAGGAGCCTTCCTTTCTTCTTCACCCCCTACTTCCTTGTTTTCCTCTTCTCTTACTTTCTTCTTCTTAGAGTTCTGTTGAGGCCGATGGCAAGGTGGAAAACGATAGATAGAGACCCACCTAAGGTGTTTTAATAATTTACAAATGAGCACGCGCTTGGTCATTGAGAGGCAGGCATGTATATCCCGAACCATGCACTGGGTATGAGCTTCTGCCCCCCGACCTGGCTGGCCATTCAATTCATCCCCTGCACAGGAAGAGGGGAAAGTAACCTGTGATGCACAACCTTTTCAACCTGTGTTGCTGGGTGGGAAGAGTCTGCTCCCTGGCTTCGGATTTCCAAACTGGGTTTCAAGCGCCTTATTGGGTCCTCCTCTACCTCCGTGTCTATTTAACATTGCTTACGTTTTGGGTATTTGGCCTGATTTAAATTGTGTGGTTTTGTTTTATAAATATCTATTCCAGAACACACGACATTTCTTGTATCTGGTAATCACTTTAATTCTATTTTTATTTTTTTGGCTCCTTTCTGAGTTTTTTCTGCCTTTCAAAAATGAGTAATTTTATGAGGGTTCTCTGATCTTAATTTTGATTCTGAAAAGTTAGAATTACAGTGTTAGAGACATTAGTGCTAACATACACTCAGCTGTATTTTCTTCTTTTTCTCTCCTTTCCTTTATTTCTTTTCGTTTATCTTTCCTTGTCATTCTTCCTATATTTTGTTCCTTTTCCTTATTTTGTTTTCTTCTATTAGTCTTTTCTTCTTTTTATATGTTTACTAAAATGTTCCACATTTAGTATTTGGGACTTCCCAAATGATGAAGGCATATATAGTATCAAGGATGAAGATGTAAAATTAACTAGTAAAAGTCCCAATTTGCCAGGTGGAGTGGTCCATACTGTCTTGTCAGCGCTGGGGAGGTGAATGAATGAGGCAGGACCAGAAGTCAGGCACAGTGTCGACTAAATCTCAAAAACATGTTCCATTTGCTGTGTTTTCCCAAAACGGTATAAACATACATCTTCTAAAATTTAAAGGTAATCTAAAATACAAGACTTCACAGTTAGGAAATCATAGGTTTAAAACAGAAAATTGGTGGCCATTGAGATGGTTTTGCAGATAAAGTTGCCTGCTTCAAACCCTAAGAACCTGAGTTCATTCTACAGGACTCACATGGTGGAAGGAGAGAACTGACTTCTACAAGTTGCCCTCTTTACCTCCACAATGTGCTCCCACACATGTGCACACAAGGCACATATTCACACGTGCATCTGCACACACATAAAATAAATACAAAGGAATTTTAAAAAATAATAAAAATTTGCTATCTTATAAAAAAATCCTCCAGGTGAAATCAAATGAATGAATAACAATGGTATTTTAAAAACATTATTTAATGTATATTTTTGGTATCTTTGTTCTGCGTTTTATTGTGTTGGAAAACTCTTAACTTGTACAAGTTTTTGCCTTATAGCTAGAATTCCAGTATAATTTGATGAGAATATACAAAACAAAGTGTTCATTAAGAATGTAATATACAATTAAAAACAGAACAAATTACCAAATATTAAATCCTAAAAATGGTGTTTGTAAGAAGTAACTTTAAAAAAGAAAGTAGTGAGAGCTTTCTGAATGCATGTAAGATTTAATACTAAGTCCTAAAGTCCAGAAACTTCTGGGAGCCCTAAGGGTTATAAAGTATATTTGGCATCGATAATTGAGGTTTGATGGCAGGTGGTTTAATTTATTTTTTGCTATAAATATTCACATAATTTCCTATAGAAGCGTGAATGTGTCCCGTGATGATCTAACCTCCACAGGGGGTGTTCTATAGCATAATGTGTATTATACTTTAAATTTTGCACTTATGAAATATAAAATCCCTCTTGCCCCAAGTTTGAGATAAAGGACTGTTTGATTATATTTCTAAAGTGGATCGTTACTCTTAGTTTGAACCTAAATTGAAAAAAGAATACATTCATTCAAGGAAATTGTGATTTGGGTTAATAAGAAAAAAATTATGAGAGCTTATTTTCAGGTTAGAGAGATGGCACATAGGGTAGAGCACTTGCCAGGCAAGCCTGAAGTCCTGAGCTCAGTTACCTAGAACTGACATAAAGCCAGGTATAGTACTACAGGTTGCCCTTTGACCTTCTCATGCACACTGTCATACACACTCCCCCACTGCTGTGTGATAAAACTTTTCTTGGGGAGATGTCTGTCACAGATCTCCTCCTCACTCCAGATAGGGATCCCATGATAGACCGAGTGCAGATACCACCCAAGTCCAACTTGATGAACCAATGAGTTTTATTGGGGTTATTTGCAGGTAGGAGTATGGGTGAGGGGCTGCTAACAGGAGAAGAAATGACATGAAGACAGCTGCATCACCAAAGCCCACCCCAGCATGGGTGGCAGCTCACAAAAACTGGGAAGCCTGGAAGTATACTGTATAGCCTGCAGGTAGCTCCTTTCCAAGGCAGTTCAGCTGGTTTCTGCTTCTCCCAGCAGCTGGTCTGGGCTCAGAGTCGTCTTTGTAGCTTGCTTTCTTTGGTCAGTTTCGGGGACTTCCTTGAAGCTGATTTGAGTTGTTTCCCCATACAAAGAGCTTCCTTGCAGGATAGAATGTTTCAATCTTGGAGGAAACTGTTACATAACACCAACATGCACAGGGCATATACATACCGTGTCATCATCCACAACACAACTCCTGCACCCAAGGTTCCAAGAACACCATAGAAAATGAGGGTGGGGTGGGGAAGAAAGATTGCAAGAGCTGGAGGATCAGGAAGTCTTCTGTGAGAGTGTCTCTTTTAGAAATGGCTGTATAAGTAAGACCTGATTTGAACATAACAGTACGATGGTAATGGGAAAATTCAGGGAGTCCCATTCCTAGACAACCAACTACAGGAAATTAGTGACTCCTCCGAAAGGGAGAAATAACTTCTGGTGATGAGCCTCCTCATTGGCTGTCTAGTAAAGAGCAGTCAGCCCTGAGATCATATACACACAAACAGCAAAAATGGACTCACTATGTTTATTTATATACTTGTGCATCTCTCTCTCTCTCTCTTTCTCTGGAATAATAATAATCAAAAAAAAGAGCCCATCAATATGAAAGGGAGTGGGAGAATATGGAAGGGGTTGGAAGGAGGAAAAGGAAAACAGTAGTGATGTACTTATATTTTCATTCAAAAATATAAAAATAGTAAGTAAAGAAATGACTTATTTCTCTGACACACTGAGTGAAACTGTCTCAAAGTGATAGCATAGTGTAATATCTAGTAAGCATTGCTGGAATTGAGCTGAAAATATGTGCCTACCGTTCATATCTTAGTGAATCAACTTTAATGAAAGAAAAGACAATGCAAAGCATCCTGGGAGGCTTTGATGCCTGGCTTACTGAGAAAATTTTCTTACATATCTGTTTACTTTTGTCCAAAGGTAATGACTGTTATTGAAACCATTTCCTTTTTTATTTAAAGAGTTTCCACTAAACATGCCTTTGGAAACTCCCTGAAAAGTACAGGCTGCTCTGATCATCCTGGCTTATTTTTTCAGCCACTGGCTAAAGCAATATGAACCTTTACAGGATTAATCGAGGGTGTCTTCATAAGATGCAATGATGAAAACCTTTGACGGCTGCTCATCGGGGTAAGCCAGGGGAGTTTGATCTCTGTGTTATCTGTCCAGCTTAATACTCCTCTACAGATGCATATCAATACTCAATCCATAGCTCACTTTACGTAACCGAAGAGTCTCTGGAAATAAGAGTTTTCATGATCCTAAAAGCCACTGTCCTTAACTTTTGGCCACTCTGGGCAAAACACATAGTTACATTTACAAATGTCATTTAGTGTGGGAATACAGCTTTTCAAAGTAACATTTTTTTTTTACTTAAAAGTACACTGTTGCTCTTCATTAAAGATGTATGTACTATGTTCAAAAATCTGTCTTACATATTTTAATACATTATTGAATTAATATTCATCAATGATTTTAAATATTGTAAATACTTTGAAAACTCTCCAAGCAAATATTAACAAGAATATTAACTTTGCCCAAAGCTCTTGGTTAGCATGAAAAGTGAGAGTATGTGAAACACATAGTAAAGACTTAAGCATATATATTGGTATATATAATAAGTATATATATGCAAGCATAATGGTACATAATTATATATAGCTATGTATATATTTACATTGTATATTTACATATTCATGGTATTTAAGAAATTCATTGAAATAAATTAACTATTTTTATTACTATTTCATTTTCAGTTAACATATTAATGATACATATTAATGTGGTTGAATATACTATTTGAACACATGAATGCAATATTTATTGATCAAATCCAGCATCCTTTTCTCCACATACTACTTCCCCACCTCTGCTAGCCACTCATCTATATTCAGGTCAAGTTTTGTAACTTCCACATTTGAAAGACAACATAGGTTCTTCTTTTTCTGTGTCTGTTTTATTTCACTCCATATAATATTCTCTAATTCTATCCATATGTTTCTTTTATGGTGAGCTCATTCTTCTCTAAGGCCAAATAATATCGATGCTGTGATATATATCTCTACATATTGATTACATTTCTTGATCCTCTTATTTATTTATTTATTTATTTATTTATTTATTTATTTATTTATTTTTTAGTAAATTTATTTATTTGACATCCTGGCCTCAGTTTTCCCTTCCTCCTTTCCTCCCAACCCCTCCCCCAACCTCCTCTCTGGACACCCCCACCCATCCACTGCTCCGTTTCTTTTTCCTTCCTTCCTTTTTTTTCGAGACAGGGTTTATCTGTGTAGCTTTGCGCCTTTCCTGGAACTCACTCTGTAGTCCAGGCTGGCCTTGAACTCACAGAGATCTGCCTGCCTCTGCCCTCCTAGTGCTGGAATTAAAGGCGTGCGCCACCACCACCTAGCCTGCCCCTCCATTTCTATTCAGAAAAGGGTAGGCCTCCCATGGATATCAACAAAACATGGCATATCAAGACAAAGAACCTCCCATGTATTAAGGCTGGGCAGGGCAACCTAGTATCAGAAGGAGGGTCCCCAAAGCCAGTAAAAGAGTAAGAGACAGCCCCTGCTCCCACAAGAGGACCAAACTACACAGCTGTCACACATATGCAGGGTGGCTAGGTCAGTCCCATGCAGGCTCCCTGGTTGTTGGCTAAGTCTCTGTGAGCCCCTATGAGCCCAGCTTAGTTGATTCTGTGAGTCTTCTTGTGGTGCCCTTGACCCCTCTGGCTCCTACAATCCTTCCCTCTTCTGAAGTGTTCCCCAAACTCCACCTAATGTTTGGCTGTGGGTCTGCATCTGTTTCATCAGTTGCTGGATGAAGCCTCTCTGATGACAACTGAGCCAGACACCAATCTGGTCACAGGAGAGGCCAGTCCAGGCTGCCTATCTGCTACTGCTAGGAGTCTTAGCCAGGGTCATCCCCTAGATTCCTGGGAGCTTCCCTTGCACCAGGTTTTTACCTGACCCCTAAATGCCCCCCTCTTTCCGGTAGTCCTTTTCAGTACTCTCTCCCTCTGCCCTCCACCCCAACCTGATCACTCATGTTCCCATCCCCAGCTGTCTTCAGTCCACTCAGGAAATCTCTTCTATTTCCTCTTCCCAAGGAGATCTGGACATCCCTCCACGAGCCCCCCCCCCCCCCCCCCCGCCCTTGTTACCTAGTCTCTCTGGAGCCACTTATTTTTTAAATAATACATTTTACTACATTTTGATTTCTTTTATGTGTACTTACACACCTGTGTTTGTGTGTGTGTGTGTGTGTGTGTGTGTGTGTGTGTGTGTGTGTGTGTGTGCACTGGCATGGGTGTGGATGTCAGAGGACAACTTGTAGGAACTAGTTCTCTCCTTCCAGTATGTTCCACCCAGGGATCAAGCTCAGGTCTTTAGACATGGAAGCAGATGCCTTTTCCTGCTGAATCATCTCACCAGTCCCCATCCATCTCTTTACTCACTTTACTTTTATTTCTAGAATGCCTTTTGAGATGTGTGGTGTGGTCAAGCCTAGGCAATTGTAGACACACAAAAGGAAAAAGGAACCCAGCAAGCTAGCGAGCAAGGCCTTTTCAGTGACTCTCACAGGGTACCCAAGGGTTCCTTTTAATGACCAGTAAGATTCACGTTATCTCCCTTCTCCCCACTGCTCCTGGCAGTGTGTCCAGGTCTAGCTTTCCCCAGTCATGGCTGTTTAACTGCAGACAGGCTGGCCTCCTGATTCGCTCCCCACGTGTGCTCCTCTCTCCTTGCCTTAAGGCACCACTTCATATACCCACATCTCCCTTCTGCGTCTTATCTCTTTCGTGGAAAGAGCTGCCCTTAGCCTTAGCCAAGGACACCCGGGTTTGGTAGGTAAAGGGTCTGAGTCTGAGTGTCATGGTGTATTAGGACCATCAGGTTGTAAGTAGAAAATGAAACAGAATTCTTTGTACTTCAATAGCAGGAATTTATTTCAAAAGTTGGAAATATTTTTTTTCTTCAAGTTATTTTTAGTGTTTGGATCTAAGGGAGAAAAGCTTCAGAGAATCAATATGGTGCCTTTCCCACCACAGACTCTTTCCCTCAATAAAGTGATGTGCTGCTGGGTGCTTGTTACTTTGGAGACACAGTAAAGTCTCATTCTTTTAACTGTGGCTACAGTTTCCTTTTTCTGAGATAAACAGGCATGTTAGGTCTTTTCTAGCAGCTGGGAGATTATGCCATGATGCAAAAAGGGGGGAAAAAGCATGTTTTCAGGCTGGGATTTCTGATCTGTGGTCACTGTGGCAGGAAGCTTTGGGTGGTCCCTATCCTGTTCTAAGCTCAGCTGACTTTTTAGGTCAGTACCCATTCTTTTTATATGGGCATCCTTAGAAGGTAAACTGTGAAGCCATTTTTGTCCTGTTTGATCAGAAAGATGGTAAAGTGGGCCATAAAGGCCACTTGGGAGCAAGACAGAAGAGCAAGCCACCAACCTGCTGTTTATCTCAATTTAGAAGTGCGGACTCACACTGTGTGAAAGGTGGGTCAGTCAGCGTGGGAGGTCTGGATACCTAAGGTATCAGAAGTTGTTCTCTCTGCAGTTAGGGTGGGCTCTATAGAATGTGTATTTCTGTCTCTTTTGAACTTGTATTACCTATATAACTTTGCATGTAAGTACTCTTCCAACTTCAAACTGGCCCTAAGTTCAGATAAGAGCAGCATATAGTGCTTGACATCAAGAAAGATGCAATTTGAGAAATTCTTTCAACAATTTCTATATTATGTTTTTGCAAAAGGAACTTTAAAAACTCTTAGCGGGAGTTTGGTTTTGAAAGGAAGTCATCAAGTCGAGTCCAGGCAGAGGCTGAACTTCCCCTTAAGCCCTGAGAACAAGCAGAGCCACAAGAATGGGTTTCCTTTCAGCAGGGTGAAATGTTACTGGTCCTTTTCAAGTACAAAGGACTAGCAACAGGATGAAGTCTCAAAGCCTGATGCTCAGTGGATGGAGAGGTGAGGTGTTTGCACCAGGCCTCACAGCTTGCCAGAGAGTTAATGGCATCCTGGTTCAGGAGGTTTCGGTACTTAAGAGTTTGTGTTTTTGAGTCACTGAAATAGTGCCTCTCAATGGTCTCACAAAGTTCAGGCTGCGAGCTCTTTTGCATTTTAATCTACATTCCTCAGTAATCCACAGCTTAAGGAATGCCAGTTTATACATTGCAACATTAAGAGGTTTGTACCTGATGGTTGGAAAAAATGGCTCAGTACTTAAAAGCAATTGTTGCTTTTACAGAGGACCAGAGTTTGGTTTCCAGCACCTATGAGGGTGGCTCACAAATGCATGTAATGCCTTCTCTAGGGGATCTGTTGGTCTTCGTGGGCACCCTAGCACAATTTCATACAGTCACACAAGCACACGTACATTTAAATAAAAATAAATTGTTTACAAAAGAAGTGTGTGCCCTTGTGGCCACATGATGTCATGCACTCAGCAAATGCTTACTGAGCAAGTAATGGCTGACATGATGACATTTCAGACCGCCTGAAGTTAGCAACAGATAACTAAGGTGTTTTTAAAGTTTTGAATGAAAATACAGAATCATATACTAGTGAAATATTTTGGAACATTTGGATTCCCCATACTTTTGATATTATTTATTTGAATGGTCAATGGAGCAAGTCATTTTTTCCATGTTTTCTATGCGGACATGTCCAGGTTTATTTTTTTTTCCAACCTGAAAACCGAGAGAAAGATAGCCAGTGACTTTATAGTATTACACAGCCACAGAAGGGGCCAGAGGGAAGGTTTCTGAATGTTCTAGAATCCATCTTCAGTGTTTTGTATGCTGTGTTTTCCCTCAACTAAAGGTGGCCTTCAGAACAGATGTCACCTCTGACATAAAAACAAAAACTAAAACAAAAACCAACAACAAAACACCTGGTGGTAGAATTTGTTCTATGCTTTCAGTGAATGACTTCTGCTAATTTATAACTGGGTCAGGCTATGAGGTTAGATATGTTTACGACAGGTAATGAGCTGTTAAACTTCATTCCACTTGAAAAATCCATGTACTCTTTGCAGGAGGGAAATATGAACTGGATCTTTAATATATCTTACATAACCATCCTTCAGAGATTGCTTGTAATGTAAAGGTAGCAGACTGTTCTGGAGTGGTTAATCACCAAACTGTATTATGTTCCCAAATACACAGTTACAATAACATCTTGAGTTTGTTTAGCGTTAGCTCCAAATGTCAAGTGCTCTCGTTGAAAAGAAACCTCAAAACCTGTACACTCTAAAAGTTCTGGAACTCTTAGGAGAGAAGTCAAATGTTCCATACTTGCTGATCAGAACCTGCAATTTATCTTGGCTGCTAAGAATCCTTGGGGATATCATACATTAAAAAATGTATTCCAATGCAATGCAGTCTCTCGAGCAATGTGAGCAACCACGACTGAGACTCAAATCCTGAAAATAGGACATTCTCTTGTCATTGCCTTCTGAGAAAAAAAAAAAAAGCTACTCGTTGGAGGGAAAAAAATAACACTGCAATTATCCATCACCAGACAGCTTCCTGAATCTAGCTCACCTCAGCTATTTTTTTCCTCCCTACTCTGAGAGCAAAATGAATACTGCAAGCAACCAGGGTACTAATGGTCTTTTTTCCCCCACATTGCACCCCCCCCCTCCCCAAACCCAAAGCAAGGGACCGGAGAGACTTCAGGAGCCTCTTCATGCTATCACTTCACAGGGTGGAAGGTGACAGCTTCGCCAGGGACTAATGCAGTCCGACATAATTGAATGTGGCCTGGAGCAAAGCAGCTGCCGGCAGCCACTCTTGATTGCAGCTGTCGTCAGGTAGAGCCTTCTGCAGGAAAACACATTCCAGCGGAAGGCCATCCCACCACTCAGCTCCGTGGTGATAGCTTATTCATCCTTACACTCTGACCACAGTTTTGTAGTTAGTAATTGTGGTATCATACTGCTGGCTGAGTGCAGGTGCTGGATCTTTGAATTATCAATAATCTTTCTAGTTTTCTCTCCCTCTCTGTTTGCTTCTCTCATTCTCTTTCCTCTCAAGTTTTCACCCCAGAATTCTATTTCTTCACTAGAATTTGATCTGCGTCAAAAGTACTATGCCATTCATTTTTTTTTAAGAAATAGGAAATTTCATGGGTTCAACATTTCTCTACAGAGCAGGTAATTCCAAGTGTCCCGAGACTGTATACTAAATATCTAAAAAATTATAAACTGAATTAAGCTTTATAATGAGAAATAAAAATGTCTGACAATGTATTCAGTGGCTATTTATAAAAGGTCAGTGAATAGACATGAATGTTTCCATGTCTATATTTTCTTCTCATGTTAGGCATGCTATTTTAGGAGACTCAGGTTAAGTTTTATGTAAATGATTTTAGCTTAAGACTAAATAATTTATTAGCAAATAAAATAACATGCAATACTACAAGCATAGGTGCATTCAATATTTGTATATTTTCATTTAAAAAGTTGTGTCTATTCTGCAAAACAAGTGAATTGGAAATGAAAAATGATCACCTTATTTGGATTTTCTGAATTAATTTATTTTTACTTTTGATCAAATAATTTAGTATTTTGAGTCACATAACTATACCTGGTATTTTTATCCATTAATTTTTGAGGTAATTGAAATACTTCATATAATCTTACTTTAGTTTCTCTATTGATCTTGCTGAATTCCAAGATCTGATTGTGATGCAAGCATTGTTCTACGTTTGATAAATCAAGAGTGTGAATGTGGGTAAGAGTGACCCAAGCAGACCTTTACAATTTTTTCTCCATTGAGAAATGAGTGACTAATTTAAATAACAAACCTATGTCCTTCTTGGAAAGTTCAATCATTTCCTCGCTATGCTTTTCTTACCGAACTGTCTAGGATTTCCAACAAATCTTGAGTACATTTATGTCTGTAGTGCCAACCCATTATATGCTAATCCCATAAAAATGGTTAATTATTTCAAGCACTTAGGAAATTATCTGACTAAGAAGAAAAAAAAAGGACATGATATTGGGAGTGCTGGGGTGGGGGTAGGAAGACATAACTGTGGAAGGATATGACATGCTGATTTTATAAATATTCAGGAAACTTTCAAAGAATGAAA
Source organism: Peromyscus maniculatus bairdii (assembly GCF_049852395.1). NCBI lineage: Eukaryota > Metazoa > Chordata > Mammalia > Rodentia > Cricetidae > Peromyscus > Peromyscus maniculatus. Next base: position 56,047,898 of record NC_134872.1, on the reverse strand, counting down.
ATATAAAAAATATTGCAAACATGTAGCTAAAGTCATGTGTATGTGACTAGTTTTAGCTCCAACCATACCACCATTTCATCACCACTGGATTAATATTTTGTTCTTCTTAAAATCAATTATTTGTGTGTGTGTGTGTGTGTGTGTGTGTGTGTGTGTGTGTACAAATCACACAGAACCATAAGGAGGTCAGATGACAACTTGGTGAAGTTTTTCTCTTCTTCCACCTTTATGTGGGTTCTGGAAATCAAACACAGTTTTCCAGGCTTATGTAGGGAGTGTCTTTATCTACTGAGCTATTTCTCCAGACCATTGTTTTTATTCTTGATACAAAGATAAGTCATGACTATTCCAGCAAGTATTTATTATTCAATCCTTAAACCTAAAAGATGCTAAAACACTAAGTGAATCCTTGCTGATTAAGGACAGCATTATAGACAGAAAAATTGGGTCATTCCAATTCTAAAATATCCCTTGAAATGTCCTTATAATGATATATATGTATATATATCATTTTATACTATATATGTGTATACACACACACACACATAAAGTTTCTTGAAATAACTACTCATCTCTCTAATATAAGAAATTATATTTAGGAGAAATAAAAAATTCACAATTTTTTCTCCATTAGAAGTTAAAAAACAGGAAGAAAGGGAACTATTGATTGGTTTGCTGTGTGCATCTGAGATGTTTTCATGTTTGATTTTTCTTAATGCTTTCAATAGCCTTTCATGTGATCTATGCTGCTTGATACTATTAAATTGGTTTCAACTGAGTTACAACTTCTGGACTTCCTATGGCTACTAGCAGAGCATCATACTTGTGTGCTAGCCTACTTAAAAAAAGGTTGTTCATCATTATGGAATTTGCCTGTAGAAGAAAACTGTTGCCTACAGTATATGATACTTTTCATGGTTTTAATTTCTGTAATTGATCTTCAGATGTCCCTTTCGGTAGGTTTTAAGTCACATATATTTATATGGGCTAAGATTTATGGGCACTGAAATTTCACTGTGCAGAATTGTTATATGAGGTTATGAGTGGGGAGAAGACTTGCTTTTGAAGGAGATATTGCCTTGACTTGTACAGGTCATTTCTGTAACTCAGAATGTCATGAATGACACTTGCAACATAGATCTCTAAGGCATTAGAGATTGAGGTCTGCAGTGAAGCATGAACTTACATAAAACTCACTTTTAAAATGGATAAATTTTTCCTTAGTATATCAAATATTGAAATTTGATGATGGTATATGTAATATTAAAGGGTGATATATGAAGGTTCATAGGCAGTAAGTCAGTAAAAGGTACTCTCCTGTTCATTCTGGAGACAAATAAAGAAATAATATTATAACCTTCAACCTCAGTACCTCTATTAACTAGATCATTTATAACCAATAGGCTGTCAACATGAAACTTTCATATCCAGAGCCTAAATTTCATGAATTATTGTTTATACTGAACTATATTTTGATAGATGATGACAACACAAAATCTATGATTATATATATTTATATATATCAGAATAATATATGCATAAATAAAAGTATCTCAGCAAAAGGCTAAGAAATAAAATTTAAGAATTTTATCTACAGTGCACCAATTCTTTTATGCATGTCTAACACATTGTTTGCTAGAGTTCTCTCTCCCATGATCTGTTCATTTTAAACCATAGGCAAACAATTTACTAGTTGCTTTATTTTAGTTTTAAAATGCAATTTTGTTATATATGCTGGCCGCTTTATATATACTGAGAACTTTGTAACCTAACCTTGTCAGATATACGGGCAGTTTATAGTCCCCCTGTACTTTGCTTTAAAACTAATTGTATTTCACCCCCATGTTCACTACAATATGATTTACAAAGGCCAAGGTACAGAAACTATCAGTGTCCATCAGTTGATGAATGGATAAAGGAAACATGAACACACATACCCATGCAAGAAGCACTATTCTTCCTTTAAAAGATAAATCCTACACCTGCAACATTAATGCAACTTTTACTAAGTGAAGCCACAGGTAAAAAAAACATCATACGATATGATCTTATTTATCTGTGAAACCTAAGGCAATAAAGTGAATTTGAAGTGGAGTAGGCTGGGTGGAGAGGGTGGAGAAGTTGAGACACATTAGTCAAAGGGTACAGCATGTGGAGAAGAATAGTAACTTCTGCACACTCACTGTACAAAGCAGTGAGTCAATTGTATTAAGTACGTAAGAGTAGTAACTTCTGCAAACTTACTGTACAAAGTAGTGAGTCAAATGTATTAAGCGTATTTGCCAAGAAAGAGTTTTAAGTCCTCAACGCAAGGTAATTAATCACACAACTGGATGGGTGTGTTAATTACAGTGCATATTGAACAGAACATCAAGTCACGTTAAGTGCATGTAGTTTGCATTTGTTAACCACACCTTAATATAGATGAGGAAAATGATTGCATTCACTTGTCAGCACTCAATCAATTTTGGCTGTTAGCCAACATGACAGAAACCAACAGCACTTGTGAACTCCACAGGGTGTGGCTGTGTTCCTGAGCAAGGTAAACACGGTCAGTTTGGAGTGATTGCTAAGTGGCAGGCAATGAGATTGTTCTCAGAGGACTCCACGGTCCACGCCTGTGAGTGAGACACAAGTTTGCCCTATTTCCTTGAACATGAAGAGAAAAGTCTATTTTTAGGAGTCCGCCAACTATGACTAGTCAGCTGTCGGATGGTATTTAGATTTGGGGAAGGCTATGAAAAGAGGAAAACCACTTGTTTCTCTTTCTCTGTCACCACTTGTCACTGCCATAAAGTTGGCTCTGGCTCCTGGGAGCCCTTGGTTAAGTACAGTGCCCAGGGCTATGGGAGACGGAGGCCTCCATAGCTGATATGAAAGGTCCTTAATTAAGCACTTAGCATTTCAAGGCAGGCATCACAGCTCACCCACAGCCCGATCTGGCAGTCCGTCACCGCAGATAGGCCACCTAGAAGACTAACGTGAGTTGAGTCGAGTCTTTTGTACTTGAGGCAAGGCGCCCCGAGGCACAGGCTGATCCGGTGACCCTCCCATATACACTTTCTCTGCTGGGACGAAGAGGATATCGGATGTGACAACACTCCAGCCAGGAAAGGAATCCCCCCTCCCTGCTGTCCACCCCACACCCTCAGAAAGATCAGGGATTTGAGAAGAAACTTAGAATGTCGGTGGCACTTCCTTGGCTCAGCTGATCAGTATGAATATAACCAAACCCAATGAATGAATGAATAATGATGAATGTATTATGAAGCAAAAAGGGAAATCCTCTTCATTGTTAAAAGTCAATTATTTTGCAATTACCCAGGGCTTCGGAAAAGTTAACTAGTAAGGAAGCAGTTTCTGCCAGACCCCTGTATGTCATTCTCAGAACTGGAGAAAGAGAAACCAGGAGAAACATAAGTGTTTTGGGGGGAAGTTTATCTTTATATTAAGGAGCTGGAAGACTTGGCAGCATTAAAACAGAAAGGGTTAATGGAATGAACTATAGATTAAATTGTAAAGCAATCAAAGAAAACCAAACAGTTTATAGCAGACAACCATCTTCTGGTGTTTGGGTCTGTGTCAAGCCATGGATGTGGAAAATTAAAGCCATACTGAGAAGGGAAATGAACCATGTCTAATACATCCCCTGCAATAAAATGTTTTCACTAGGACTGTAAAACTGTGGCTTACATTAGGAAAAAGAAAATCAAACTATATGTCAATTCCACATCATGGGACATGAAGTGTCCACAAAAATTTATATTACTATTTAGAAGTGTTTCATTCTGGTGTTTTATTGTGATTGGATGCGCCCTCCTCAGTATCTTTTGACTGGTATGAAAATGATTTGAACTACTTTTTTAGCATTTATTTTACATCTATTACCTGTTCTATTACTTTTTATTATTTTATTGTGCTTGTGTAGAGGATTTTGCACAGTTTTCATTATAATGTAACATTAAGTCAATTTATTTGTGTATTACACGCTGTATAATTGCACCTTTTTCTAGAACAATTTGGATTTCATTATCTAACAAAGCAGTGCTGTTGCATTTCCAAAAGCTCTTGTTAGAAATCAAGTGCGTTTTCAAAGTAGGACAACAGAGGTCAAGTTTGCACCAGGAAGACTCTTCACTAATGCTGGGACTGTTTGAACATCAGGGGAAGGTCATAATGAAAAGAGGAGAAGGCTTGTTTCTTTGAGCAAATATTTAATTATTCACTATTGTACTAGGTTAAGATCAATAAGGATCAATACTGCAAGAAAAGAAATCGTGTAGAACAAAGGGTTCTGACACGGAACAGAGGAGAGTGAGATATAGATCACGGAATGAACAAATTAATCCAGGAAAAATGTCAATTGTAACTGTGTTAGCTTTATTATTATAAAGGATGTCATGATACCATTGAAATGCTTGGTTTACAAGGCCGTAAATCAGAAAGCTACCAGGCACAATGAATATGTTCTTACATAGATATGGCATGAAGTGATCTGTGCCCTATGCAGGGCTGGCATAAATGATTTCTGTAGTCACATAGGTAATATGCAAAACCAAAATTAATCCACAAACACTTAGAAATTGATTAGCTTGTTAAAACATAAGGAGAATGTGGACTGATGGTTTATAGGTATAATTAGATTTTAAATTTGCAAGGAGTTAGAAAGTGAAGTTGACAAGTTCTTTAATACCACGTTTTTAGATTGCAAACTTGGTACTTATCCCATATTAGTTTGGGTTGTTGAATGAGTTTCTGAGTATTTGATTTTGGGTTCTCATTAGATCCTTGATGAAGTCAGGGGAGGAATGATTTTCTACTTCATCACAGCCCTGCAGCAAGGAGAGACAATAATAATATTGACTGCCTAGTGCTATTAATGTTCTCCATCAAAATATTATTCCATTGCTTGACATGGTAAGTTGCTTATATTACTTATCCTTCAAAGGATAACTTATCAGCTTTATTGTTGAATCCTATAAAAGACATGTATCATCTAGGAATTTCAAGTTTTAGAGAAATTTTGACGGTCATTTGTCAAGGTCAGTATGAAATTTTCTTTTGGTGAACTTGGTGATGTATGTACCAAACTTTACCAAATAAAGGTGTTTGACTAGAATAATTCATTATTAAATAATTACAAAATTTTGCTCATCATTTAAGTTTTTGTCATCATAGAAATTCCAATGTAAATATTCTTTAAAAATCTATGAAATCATGAATCTCAAGAAGTTATAAGAAGCCAAAATTGCATGGTGTGTGAAAGGATGTCCTAGCAAAAATTTTACAAGTGTTTGGACATGTGTGCCATACATCTTCCTTCTATGTTGGCCCATGATGCTATATTGCTATCTTCACAGACAATTCTATGATATATTATTTTATTAATACATATCAGATCAAGTTGGAAAAAAACAAACTAATAGCAATAATAGTGACAAAATGCACCCACGTATCTAGTAGTTAAAGAAAACTTGAGGGAACTCTTTTTTTAAATTAACGTTTATTGATTCTTCATAGATTTCATATTGTGCACCCCAATTCCACTTATCTCCCAGTTCCCTTGCATCCACCCTCTGCCCATGCAACCTCCCCATAAAACAAAACAAAATTCAAAAGTAAAACCAAAAAAACCAAACCAACCAACCAACAAATCAAACCACAAAAAATTAAAAAGAAAAAAAAAAAGAAAAGAAAAGAATCTCATTATGAAAGCTGTATTGTGGCCCATTAAGTCACACAATTTACCCCTTAGCCCATTCATTTTCATTTGTGTTTATTGTTATGAGTCATTGGTCTGGTTCAAGGCCTCTGGCTTCTGCTATACTATTGATAATGGGCACTCTTTGGGGGCTCTTCTGAGGTAGTCTTGTTGTCCTGTGTCATGGAGATCCTTCAGTTTTGGATCTGTAGGTTCATCCCCTTCACATGCTTCAACAGTTCATAGATGCAGTGAGTGTTGGGGTGCGCCAACTCATAGCCCTGGTTCTTGGCCTGGGTGGTAGCTGGGTTGGTCAGTCTTCCAGCTTTCTCTCATCATCACTACCAAGGTGAGCTCTCCAGTACTGCCTTGGGCAGCCCTACCAAATGCAGCCTGCAGCAAGGGGCAGGGCCGGTTCTGCTGTTCTCAGGCCCTCAGAGCTGGTTCACCCACACTCAAACCACCAGATCCACTGTTTTGCCCAGGCGAGGTACAAGGCCTTCTCTCCCAATTGTTGTAGGGGATATATAGGAAGTAAGGCCAGCTCTCTTTGTCTCACACTGTCAGGACTGCTTACCTGTGCCCCCAACAACAGGGTCTGCTCTAGTGTGCTGCCCAGATGCCCAGACAGGGGTGCAGAACCTGCTCTCTTGTGTGGTGCAGGACTGGTTCTTTCACTGCTGTGACCCCAGGGCCAACTCTCTCACCTACTGCAGGTGACAATGGGTGAGCAGGGGCCAGGGGAAGGTGACAGGGAGAAGGGGAGGAGGCATCTTTCCCTCACCCATGCCACCATAGGGCAGACAAGGGGTGGAAGGCAGGGTCAGCTAGTCTCCTCTCATGCCCTCAAAGTTGGCTCACCTGCATCCCTGACAATAGACTCAGCTCCAGTGTGCTGCCCAGATGATTTGCATATGCCTGTGGTGAGGGGTGGGACCATATCTTCTGAGTGTGTGTGTTGCTAGCTATCCCAGGTCCAATGATGGGTGGGGCTGTGCTAAGCCAGCCCTCAGATTTCCACAGGAGTGTTTCCTATGACCGCATGTGCTGACTCTGGCCATCGACATCATCACAGACCCCAGCTGCAGCAGAAGCACCAACCCAGCTGGGCTCAGACATCACCATGGCCCCAGTGGCCACTTAGGCCACCCAGATCAGTATAGCCCAGGCGGCAGCATGATCCTTGGACACCAACAGGAATTTTTTAAAAATTTTTCTTTATTAAGAAATTTTCTACTAACTCCACATACTATCTGCAGATCCCCCTCATCCCTCCTCCCACCCCCAGCCCTCTTTCCCAAGCCACCCCACATCCCCCAAATCGAGGTCTCCCATAGGGAGTCAGCAGAGTCCAGTACACTGAGCCTAGGCAGGTCCAAGCCCCTTCTCACTCCACCAAGGCTGTGCAAGGTGTCACACCACAGGCACCGGGTTCTAGAAGCCTGCCCATAGACCAGGGACAGATCCCAATGCCCCTGTCTGGGTGCCCCCAAACAGTTCGAGCTAAACAACCGTCTTCCATATCCAGAGGGCCTAGTCCAGTCCCATGGGGACTCCACAGCCACCAGTCCACAATTCATGGATTTTCACTACAACACAAGAATTCTTAACAAAATATTCTTTTGTCCTTTTCTGTTTGTTCAATTATCCTTTCCTTTGATATCTGCTTGGAGTTGCATCTTCCTTAATTTTATGATTTCTTTCTACTGTCAGATTTTAGATATAAGCTAGTCTTACAAAAGTTTATCTATGTCGTGCACTCTAACCAGACTGCCATTGCTCGGTAAATATACTCCTGGGTTCCTGTAGCTAGTTGCCTTCTAGTCACCTACATGAGTCTCCATGCTAGTTCGCTTGTCTAGTTACCAAAAGTTGTTTTCGTTTGTTCCTAAACCTTTGTACTTTTCTCGGTAATGACATAGCACCAATGTTACATTAAATAATTAATACTGTTAGTTTGATTAGATACCTAGCCTTATGATCATTATCAAAGTAATTCAGAGGAGGCTCATGAATCAGAGTGTAGAGATAAACAAGATTTATTACTGAATAACAGGAGGTACTCTCAGAGATGAGAGTGGGCAGTGGCCAGAAAGACCACTCTTTCAGCCTATGTGTTTAGGCAGACTTTATACTATTCCATACATTCTGTGGAACAGAGAGCTTCCTGAGATATGTTTGTCCAAGTGTCCAGGTCTATTTGGATTCATTCTTACAATGACATGTCTTTGTTCTTTATCTTGTTGACTTCTGGACAGCTCATTATGCCAGGTTTCCATTTATGAGAGAAAGAGTCGCACGCGCGCACACACACACACACACACACACACACACACACACACACACACAAAGAGAGAGAGAGAGAGAGAGAGAGAGAGAGAGAGAGAGAGAGAGAGAGAGAGAGACCTCAGATCACATTTCAGTCCTGTAATTAGAGTCCTGCAGTTTAGTTCCTGATTCTATATGCTGCCAATCAAGAGGGAGAAGGCCGTCCTTTATGACCTTCAAACTTATCAACATCTTACTAGCTACCTAGTAATACAAACAAATTATGTGTTCCTATGAAGAGTATTGAACACTTGTCTAAGAAGATTTCATAAGGTAATTGCAATAAAAATACAGAAACATCTTAAATACCCATTAAGTAATGAATAGATAAAGGATACACACACACACACACACACACACACACACACACACACACACACATACACACACATATCATTCAGCCATAAAAAATAGAAATGCTGTCATTCACAACAAAAGGAATGGAAGTGAATGTCTTTAAGTGAAATAAATCAGGAAATGAAACACATTTAAATCATAATCTCATTATATGTGGACTCTAATAAAGTTGATTTCATGGAAGATGAGGGTGGAAGGCTAGTTGTCAGAGTCTGGGGAGAGGACAGAGAGGGAATGGCGATAAATGATTGATGAATGTGTGCTAAGTTAAAGTAGACCACAGGATGCTTGAGTGGTTTATTGCACAGCAGCATTGCATGATAATATATCTCACAGATATGTACACACTGTATATATATATATATATCTTACACTTTGGACTTTATATTAATAAAGCAATGAACACTATTTCAATTTCAAAGTTTAGTGGAGAATAAAGTTTAGTTGAGAATCAATAGTTATATAGAACTCTTTTAAAGCTCAAAATTAACCACATAGGAGAGCTGTAGTTATAAGTTAGCCAGCAGAGTACTTGCTGTGTAAGGACGAGGATCTGAGTTGAGATCCCCAGAACCCGTGTAAGAAGCTAGGCTTGGTGCTTCAAACCTGTAACCCAATCCTGGGTAGAATGGAGATAGGTAGATTCCTAAGCTCATTGGCTTATTGATACAGGCAACTGGTGAGTTCCAGTTCAGAGGGGAGACTTCTTCACAACAACATAAGGTGGAGTTTATAGTCTCTAATATCCATGTGTACATACACATACATGGACCTACATGTACCGAACACATACATACACCACACACAGACAACCACATACACCATACCACACACTACCATCACACCTTCCCACCACACACACACACACACACACACACACACACACACACACACACACAGATATACATACCACCCCACATAAACCCCCACTTCCACTACTCGGCATTATACCACACATACACCACACACACATACCACACACCCACACCCCACATCACCTCTACCTCCACACCTCCATCACACACACACACACACACACACACACACACACACACACACTCCATAAAGGAATTATTAAAAAATCAAATTGATTAAAGACTCTCTTTCTATCTATGAAAGGGAAAATGAAAGTATAAAAAGCCATCACCAAAGTATAAGAATTAAAGCATTTAGAGTAGAAATAAAGTGCTAAACATAGATCAAAAATACAATGAATATAACACATATATACATAATCATACACGCACACATATGTAACACTGATGTATTTCTTCGTAGTTTTGAAAGAAAGAGTAAAGTTTTGTGAGGTGCATAAACACCCACTGTTCAAAATGAAAAAGCTCAAAGTTAACAAATACAAACATAAAACATAAACCAGAAACTAATCAATAATTAAGTTAATATTATAGAGTTTTAAGAGCTTATTACTTAGGAAAGGAAAAACCACGTTAAGAGTAATAATAGAGAATTTGATCATAAACAGTCATCTAAAATGCAATCAGCTTGAATGTTTCAAACGTAATGGTAGGGAAATAATTTAATTTGTAACATTCGTCTAGTTTTAAGAATCGGATGAATAACGACCATAACAGCATACATGTTTTAATTGCTGACTAGATTTAGAACTCAAAATATAAGTAGAGATACAGGTATTTTAAGTCATTTATCTTTGAGACAGGGTTTCTCAATGATGTGATGCTCACTCATCTGGCCAGGGCTGGCTGGCTATCCAGCAAGCAATGGGAGCTTCCTGTCTTTGCCCTCCCAGTGCTGGTTTTACATGCATATCCCACTAGGTCTGACCTGGGAAATGGAACTCAGACTCTCATGCTTGCAAGACAAGCGCTTTACCAACTGAGTCCTCTCCACAGTGGTGTTTTAGGTAACTTTTAACGCAAAGAATACAATTAACATTGTTAAAGACAGTATTAAAGGGTTTCATCCTGCAGAGAACAAAACTTTCATTTTACATGCTGTGAACTGTTTGTTAAAACAGAACCACAGCCTGGGGATGGTAGCATACACATATAATTCCAACATTCTGGTAGCTGGGGCAGGAAGATTAGAAACTGGAGCCTAGGCTGGGCTACCTAGGAAAACTGTCTCAAACAAACCAAAGTAGCCAAGGCCTTAGTGGAAAACAATAAAAGTGGAAATACTGCAAAGCACAATTGTATCTTACACAGTGAAAATAAATATGAACATCAACTTGAGAAATAATAAAAAAAATTAGCTGCATGGAAGATCACCTTTATTCACTGAGATTATTCTAGGGAAGCTTGACACACTTGTTTATTGAGGACAATATTACTCAGTGTATTCAAGGAGTTGTATTGTGAGGTTTTGTCAAAAACAGGATCCTTAGCACCTAATGCAGTTATTCTAAGCCATATGACTTTTTAAACTTTTTTTTGGTTTAATTTCGACAATTATTTTTATTTTATTTTATTTGTATGAGTGTTTTGCCTGCATGTATGTCTGTGTAGCAGATGTGTCATTGTTTTCGGGAAAGGGTGTCGGATGCTCTGGACTAGAGTTATACATGACTGAGGGCTGCCGCACGTAGGCTCTGAGAACGGGGATCAAGGGTCTTCTGGAAGAGCTGCCAGTGGTCTTAACCCATGAGCCTGGGTTAGGCTGACAAAGACCCCCCGCCTTTTTTTTCAGAAGGTCAGAAGGTGCCTGGGAATTAGTGTCAGCCTTCTGTGTAATTTTTGACATCTCAATCTAGAAACTAATAGTCATTTTTCAGCTGCACCAGTGGAAGGATAACCAGAGGCTTCTCCTTGAGGACAGAAGAGAGACAGATCTTGTTCTCTCCTCTAATGACCTTTCGGCAAAGCTTTGAGAGGCATAAACACGTAGATATTTAAAGAGCGATTAAAAAATAACAATAGACCAAAGCTGATGAACAGAAGAATGTGCTTCCTGGATGAAGAGGTTTCAGTGATTCTGGGAGGTGGAAGAAACAAAAGCCTCAAAACCCAGCAGAAAACACAACAGAAGACACGGAGCAAGACAAAGAGGAAAAGATGGATGCAGAAACAGATATGGATGAAGAAGAAACCACAAAGCATTCTAAAGCAGACAAAGATGAATGGTACACCCTCACTATGGCTCCTGTGTGGAGAGAGAATGTGAAATTTTAAGCCATTTCTTTTGAGAGAGATTTGCTTTGAATGCTCCCCCAAGCAATGTTGGAATCGGTTACAGGAAGAGGTGGATTTCTCAGCTGAACTTTTTTTCTTTTTTCTTTTCTTTAAGAACTTTCTCCATGAATGCAAATTTGTATTGTTTAATTGGTGATTAATGGAAAGTATTGTCATATGTATAAAATGTTGATGCAAAGACTCCTCCCTCCCCAAATGAACCAGAAATGTAAAATCTGGCAAGGCTAGCACTGTGGCTCAGTGTGTAAAAGTGTGCATCACCAAGCTTGATGACCTAAGTTTGAGCCCTTGAATCCACATGGTAGAAGAAAAGGATTGACTCTAGCAAGCTGTCCTTCGACCTCCACACAAGTTCTGTGGTACACACACACACACACTGCACTAAATAACAATTAAAATAAAACAAAATTGGTGGAAGCAGAAACTCATTAATTAGGACCGAGACACACCTTTGATATTCAGATAAGGGAAGATAAGAGAGTCTGTAGAAACTTAAGAAAGAATAGAATCTTAAGGAAGACTAGATCCAGGAGAGATCAGAGGAATCAGAGTGTTAGCTGAGAAATATGGATTAAAACAGCCTTTCTGGGCATCCATATGTCAGATAACTGACATATAAGCTGTCACAGCCCCTGCTTCCCTCAAAACAGGTAATGTTATTACAGGGAGAATAAGAGCATTCTTGTAGAGGGAATCCAATGGCCTCAGAGAAAAGCACTACATCCTTGATAGCTTGTGATCGTGTTTTTTTTTTTTTTTTTTTGATGCTATAACCTTTTCAACCATGAAAAGCTTATTAGTTCCATACACGCAAAGAAAAAGATCTCAACAGTAGTATTTTTGAACAGTCATTGGTTGTGAATCTGCTCATATTGAGTGCCAAGCAAAATATTAAGGCTATTAAAATACTAGTGTCTGCTGACCAATCTATGTAAGGAGGAAGAACTTATTTTGTTCTGCAGTTTGAGAGGATATAGTCCATCATGGCTAAACTACACTGCAATCAGTGAGTGTTTACAATTAGCTGTTGAATAAGCTCACAGCTTAAGTATTCGAAGAAAGCAAGAACTGATTTTACTACTATTCTGCCTCATCAATATTGGGTTAATTGTGAGTAAAAGTCCAAATCCACTGCCTGGTTCTCACCACAGGTGATGAAGATGCTTTTAAAATCCTGGCCGAGGACAAATAGTTTCTATACATTGGGTGCTAAGTTTCTTGCATCAATTTGTAAAGATACTGGATAATTTGTTTTAAGGTGAGTCCTGCCAAGAGCCAAGATAATTATACTCTTTTGTGGGATTTAGTGAAATTTACTTCTAGGGACACTAAAGTACATGTCCACATTTAGCATCATTTTGTTTTTAATTCAGTATCACTTATGCTTTAAAAAAGTCATCGCACAGATGATACTGTTTCTAAAAGTTCATAATTTTGTGTTTGTTATTTTCTTCGAGCAGCCTTTTTTTTGCCCCTTTTATTTCTCCTCTACTACCATCTCTCTCTTTTTCCTATCAAGTTCCCCTTGCAGTTCCATCCCAGACAATATTTGCCATAGGACACAGCCCCCCACCCCAATCCCAGGGTTCTACACTGTTCTCAGCACCATGATGTGTGTTCATTATATTTAGGTTGATAAGGTTATCAACCTTAATGAAACTTTTGCCTATTTTCTTATTTTTGTCTTTTGTTTTGTGAGGTTTCAGTCCCACTGAAGAAAAGAAAGCAAGAAAAACAAATGAGGAAAGCTGACAGAAGTAAACGTCATGTGCAGAGACATGGTTGGGAGTGGAGTGGAGAAGTGTGTGCCTGAGTTTCCTGGTGAGGTGGAGACGAGAAGAGGAGCCTGGTTTCCACAGATATGTTTCTTTCCACTGAGAAAAATGGAAGCTGACATCTCAGGGCAATTCTTTGTCAGAAATATACATCTGCATGAAGAGAAGAGAGTTAAAAATTTAATCTGCAAAGCTATTTAGAGAGTGGATAGGCCTTGACAGGCCTCCCAAATGTATTCCAAGAACAAGAAGATTGGAGTTATGAAATAAAAAGCTGTTGCAGCAAGCAAAATGAAACTAAGCTTTCTTGACAGAATCAGTTTGCCAATTGACTTTAGGATTGCATAGTCTTGTCCTTTTTTTTTTTCTCTTAAAAATACTCTAAATGTATAGAAGAAACTTTTAGAATTTACACTGTACCTTTAAAGAACAGTAATGTAATATACTAAGTATTACTCTAGAATGAGACATTTGAGACAAAATTAAAGAACAGCGAACTCACTAAGTCAACAGGAATATTGGCAAGGATTCCTGAGGCATCAGTCATAAATGACTCCACGTGCTCCAACTATCACCCAGGACCTAAAATAGTGCTGTCAACCTGTGGAGTAGAACAGTGGGAACCCAGTCCATGACAATGTGGCAGGGTGAATTCAGTCTGAACTCTGTCCTCACTCTCTCCATGACTACAGAAAGTTTACTCTTATACTGGTTTATTCACCACTGGTTTAAGGAAAATTCATTCTTTTTTTGCGGGGCGGGGGGTGGGGTGGGAGGGCTGGCTTATGTTTGGCATGGCCTTTCCTTGTGTTTTAAATGCACACTGTTACTGAAGGCTAAAGTAACTTCATATATATAGCTTTGATTTTTCCCTCCTAAGTTGTTCTTATGAGAAGCTTATCATCATTATCAGATGGTTAAGAAAAGAAAACAGGATGCCATATGAAGTTTTAGAGAGAGGGAGAGATGATTGCTTTAGACTGAATATTTCATCCAATAGTTTTTGATGCGTCAACAAAATTCTTGAATTCACTGCTACCTTTTCAGCTCTGAGTTTTACATGTGAGGAGAACACAGACTGGGTGGGCAAAAGCGTTCCACTTTAGCAGCCTTCTTCCCATTAATATTGTAGAATTTCTGTCCATTAAAGTCTTAACAACTACTCAAGCATAAAGTTGAAGCCTTAAAATATGAGTCTATAATAAAACATTGCTTTAAATCTTTAATACCTGGGACCTAACCATGGTTTTCATCTGAAGTATGAACCTTTAAACTATGTATTTTGCTTCTTTGTCTTCCAATATGGTCATGCCTACTTTTCTTCACCAATTATGTTTCTCGTTAGTGAGTTCTGGGCTGTCTCACCCTCTTGAACAAGATAGAAGTCGAGAAGCAATGCTCAAGGTTGTCCTCTGACCACTGTATGCACACTGTGGCATAAAGGCCACTCACAAAAACCACTCCCATACATGCACCCTGCGCCCATATGCATCACACATACAACACACACATCTAACGAAATAGAAGGATTAAGGTTTGTCACCTTGGAATAGTTTCAAGAGCTGTATTTTTTTCCTCTGATATACACAATTGCAATGTAAATTGTGCTGTATTTCCCCAGCATATAATAAAATTAGCTGTGACCTTATTAGTTACTTTTACCAATGAGATGTGAGCAGCAGTATTGTGTATTCCCTTCCAGGAAGAAATTCTCAGATCAGTCTTCCTCCTCTAACTCTGCAAAGCTTGGAAACATTCATTGAGTCTTCTGTGAAACTGGCTTAAAAAGTCTGCATATAGCTTAGAACATTTGCTGTTCTTGCAGAGGACCCGGGTTCAATTTCCTGTATCCACATGGTGGCTCATAACCATCAATTACTCCAGTTCCAGGGCATCCAATGCTATCTTCTGACTCTGAGGGTACCAGCCACACACAGTACACATACATGATTTCAGGCAAAATATTTATACACAAACAATAAAATAAGTCTAAAAAAAAGTTATTTTTTTAAAAGTCTCTCTGTTTCTCTCTGTGTGCCTGTCTCTCTCTGTGCATGTATATGTGCTGTGTGTGTGTGTGTGTGTTTGTGTACTATATGAAGGTATGTGCTCTGTGTGCGTGTGTGTGTGTGTGTGTGTGTGTGTGTGTGTGTGTGTGTGTGTGTGTTTGTGTACTATATGAAGGTATGTGGTGTGTGTGTGTGTGTAAAGATGTATGATGTGTTACTGGTTTTGGTTTGCTTTCGCATACCCTAGGCTGGATAACCCCCAACTGTTTTGGAATTTTCATGTTTATGCCTCTAGTCTCACAACAGGAACACTAGAATTACAGATGCTCACTCCTATACTGACTTTACATGAATCCTAAGGTTTTGAATGCAGATCCTCATGCTTGCAAGGGCCATTTCCCTAGTATCCTGGAACTTGGCTCTACATCTTTCTTATAATAATTTATTATTATTATTTTGTATCTCAGTGTTTTCCTGAATACATGTAGATGTATCATGTACATGCCTCATACCTGTGGAGATCAGAAGGCATCAGGTCCCCTGGAACTAGAATAATGGAATTTTGTGAACTGCTATATGGATGCTGGGAACTGAATCTGGGTCCACTGCAACAGTAGCAAATTTTCTTAACCACTGAGCCACCTCTTCAGCCCCAGTGACTTTTAAGAACTGTGATGAGATAGTACTCTTTGGTTTTCCCCAACAACTGCTGATGACATCTGTGCCTTTTTCAGTATGAGTGGGATACAAACATTGGTGTGTTAAGCCACTGAGATTTTGAGGTGTGTTAGTAGAGCATCCTACTAAATCTCAACCTATGTAGAATGTTTTCAGTGTTTAATAGGGAAAAAATGTTAAAAAATATTCCTTACATCCTAAATTTTATCAACAACTTTTTTTTTGTTTTGTTTTTTGAGACAGGGTTTCTCTGTGTAGCTTTGCGCCTTTCCTGGAACTCACTTGGTAGTGCAGGCTGGCCTCGAACTCACAGAGATCCTCCTGGCTCTGCCTCCCAAGTGCTGGGATTAAAGGCGTGTGCCACCACTGCCCGGCTTCAACAACTTTTTTGCTGAATCTAATTTTCTCTATTTTTTTAATGTAGTAATTGATTTGTTTTTATCATCTTCATCAGAACACTGCACATGATATTGTTTTCTTGTTTTAAGTCTGTACTTCAGTGATCTTAATAAATTTATTCAGTTGTATGACCATTGCCAACCTATAAAACCTGATATTTACTGTTATTATTTACACTCCCAACTCCAGTGCCAATTGATAGGGATTCACAACACGCCCCCATGGTTGGGCATGGTTGTGCATGCCCAGCGGACCTACTCACTTCTGCCTAGCCATTTCTGGGTCAAAATGCCTCACATGACCAGGACCCCATGGCTTTGCGTGGTTGTGTAAAGCATACAGTGCAACCATGTGATCTATGCACATGTGTGGAATAGCCACATGGGCCTGTGTGTGCAGGCATGGCCCAGCCTTTATAAGCCGGCGCCATGATTCCTGGCTCCATCTTTACTCATGTGTCTTTCTGCAGGCCTGTGCACATTTGTCTCTTTATTTTATGTTAATAAAACTCCTGTTAGTGGATTCTGTCGTGTTTCGTGACATTTCCTTGCAGGGTAAGAGCACTGCTAAATAACCAACACCAATCAATTGTTCTATTTTCTATTTTTATGGAGTTGATCTTCTATACATTTTATATATATCAACTGTATAATATGTGGCATTTGGGGATACTTCTTCACTTAGCGTCATGATTTCAGGATTCATCTATGGCACAACATGAGTCAGTACTTTATTCCTTTATATTGCTTAATAGTATTTCATTGTATAGATGAACCATATTTATTTATCCATTTGCCCATTGACAGGAGTTTAGCTTACTTCAGTTTTTGATATCACAAACAATGTAGCTATGATTACTTACATGGACATATGTGTGCATTTCTGTTGCCTAGAACCCTAGAGCAGAATTGCTAAGTCATCTGATAAATTTATGTTTAACATTTTAAGAAATTGTTGAAACAGTTTTCCATGGTGGAGGAAATGCCTTTTTTTTTTTGGTAGAACATCACTATCAGATTCTACTATCCAGCAGAAAACAATTCAGAAGGTAAACATTTTGTCTTTCCCCTCTCCTTAATTGACGTGTTTATAACCTATTCCCACCTCCAAGAGCAGAAAACCCAGGTATATTGTCAGATTAATTATTTCTTTTAGAATATATAGTCGACTGAATCTTCACATGTGAAATAATTTGCATACAATCTGAGGACTCAGTTGGGTTAAGTCCAGAACATAGAGTAAAGCAGCTTTGTGCTAAGTTCAGCCTGACCTTCGGACAGTCCTTGGTATAGAGGAGTGTGGATGGAGAAATAACAGATATGAAAAATAGAGATGTAGACGTAAAAGAAAAAGACAGAGCACAGAATAGGTTCAGGAGGGCTCTGAGTCAAGACCACAGTCGCCCCAAGTTTCTTCCTCGTTGGCTTTTTATACACCAGCAAGAGGAGAGGCATGGACACCATGGTTTAAAGTACAAAGTACAGACAAGTGTAAACACTTCCTTAATTCTCAAAACATCTAGTAGCCACTCCTTATGGCAAAACATTCTGTAATTAGGCCTTGAAGTATAAGACACCTAGTAATCATGCCTTTGGCCAAAACATCCTGTTATGCAGTGTTGTGGGGCAAAACAAGCTCAGACTCTCTGACCTTGAGTCAAGATGGAATAAGGCCACACTATGGAGTCTCTGTGGGCCCCCACAGCTTTGCTTTACTCAGATTCTTACTTATAAACTCTTGAATCATCAGCGAAGCTTTATCTATCGGAGAACATCTGCCTTGCTTGATATTATTTTAGTGTTGTGCATACATTGTTTCAGAAACAACAGAAAGACCTGTGTATACAAATGCACATGGCATAAGGGAACAGCTTAAATAATTTAAAGGATATAATATATAAAATATATGTCCTTATAGATTCTTTTATATTTTGCTCTATAGTTAATTGTCATGTAAATTCACCAAAGGTATTGAGTGCAGCTCCATGTAGCTGTAGTCTCAGGTACTCAGAAGATAGATGCAGGAACATTTCTTGAGCCCAGGAATTTGAGATAATTCTGGGCAACAGCAAGATTCCATCTTGAAAAAAAATTAGTAAGATAGTAAAGTAAAATTACATTGACTAAAGGAATTGCCTCATTTTTTTGTTACCTGCATATATTCAAATATTTTCTCTTACATACATATAACCCTACCACCACCACCACCACCACCACCACCACCACCACCACCACCACCACCACCATCATCATCATCATTGTTAGGGCAAGGTCTCACTCTGTAACCCTAGCAGGCCTGGAACTTGCTATATAAGATCACACTGGCTTTAACCAACTCCACACCTTAAACTGTAATGCTTTTTAAGAAAGTGAACATCAGAAGAGAAAACAGCATTAGAGTTTAAGTCTCTTCTCTAGGATTGGTCCTTGTATCAGTATTTATGCATATAAAAGAGGGATACAGACCAGCACGGTAACTCATGCCTTTAATTCTGGCTCTGGAGAGAGAGGTGTGGAGCTGGTTGAGGCCCTTGTGATTTATGTAGCAAGTTCCAGGCCAGCTGGGGTTACATAGTGAGAGCTTATACCAATGGTTTCAAGGTTTCTGCATGTTGTAGTGTGAATCAGTACTGCATTTATTTCATGAGAACACTGTTCCATTGCATGGATATACTACATTTTTTTATTTACCTATTTTGGCTATTACTTTACTTTTGACTATTATAAGTAGTACCATATTTTTAAAAGGTATTCATCATTTTCCTCTCTCGGCTAGCAGTGGAATTGGTTGACCATAAAATGACTCATGTTTTATCACTTCAGGTATTGTAGATAATTTTTCAAAGCATTGTCACAATTCAAAACATTATCTATCTATCTATCTATCTATCTATCTATCTATCTATCTATCTATCTATCTATCTATCTATCTATCTATTTTTTATTGCACTCTTGGGGATTATACCAAGGACTGAATTATGAATCCAGTCTTTTGTTGTTTTTTATTTTGCATTTGAAAATTTTACTTTTAGATAGGGTCTTCCTAAGTTGTTCAGGTTGGCCTTACCCTTATTCTTCAGTCCAGGCAGGCCTTAAACTTGTGATTCTACTGCCTCAGCCCCATTTGTAGCTGCGACTCTGGGCCTGCTCCAACTTGTTTGGTTGCATTTTCACTGTTTTTCATTTTTCACAGTGTAACAATTCTGATCTCTACATTACTTGGCACAGTCTTCTGTTTACCTGATTGAAAAACTGAATAAAAAAAGTCTACAAAAACTTCCTGATGATTCATATTAATATAAGATGGAGTTAGATTGCTGAGAATTTTAAGATGTTCACAGATAATAACATAATGGGCCAAATTTTTACTTTGTAGGTTTTAAAGTTTTGATGTTTGCAGCAATTTTAAAGACTATATTTTATTTTTATCAGTATATTTTTATTTTAATTAGTATATACCATATTAAGCTTTAGTATCACATTTTAAACAAATTTTGTCTTCACTGCTTCTCTTCTTCCCCTTCTCTCCATTCCGCTGACTCACCCCCTTGTGAACTTCCATCCTTTCTTCTTTCATGTCTCCTCTACTTTCCTCACTGTCCTTTTTCCTCCTCTGTTGCCCTTCCTAATTTCATAGCATATACCCACTCTCACAAAGAGGGAAGAGATCTGAAGATGAGAAAGAACATATGATTCTCGTCTTTCTAAGTTACTTGCTATTGTAGTACTTTCCAGTTTTATCCATATTCCTAAAAGTTTCATGATTTAATTTTCCCTTACAGATGAATAAAATCCATGGTAATTTTGATGACCTCATTGTCAGTATCTATCCATGTGATGGTGGACAGCCCGGCTGCTCCCACTTCCTTACTACTGTGAACACTGGATTAAACATTAGCATTTACAGAAGTTTATTTGTCTTGGCCAGACTGCAAAACTTTCAGGAGTTAAAGGAGTTCTAGCTATTGGAACACTGGATAGTAAGCATAAGCCAGGGTGTCCCAGACCACTCGGGGCATGTGGTCACTTGATATATAATGGAAAGTCTTACTATGAACTCCTGTTCATCTGTGAATATATTTTATTTTTATTTTTTTTTTAGCAAACATGATGCATTTATATTCATTTCACATTTGCAAGCAAGAGTCCATGAATATACATGAATGTAAATATCAGATTAAATTAAACACTGGGTACTTTTCCTCAGAATGAGTCAAAACAACTGTTGCAACAGGAAAAAAAATTCATCCTATCTTTACAGTGTTCTGTGCATTGCATTATTAAACTCATATTTCATGCAGCATCAGTATTTTAAGGACTTTTTCTATATACTCTATCAATTTTCTTACTACTGTACTCATTTTTATCGATCACCTTTCAACATTAGACATAGAAATGACATTCCTCAAAAAATTATATCCAAAAGAACATTTCATGTGAGGGTGCTTACTATTATAAGATACACATGAAAGGGGACAGTCTTTAGATTGAAATGACTGGAATTTCTGAGACATACTCCCTTTTCTCCTTATCTTCTTTTGTTCCTCTTCCTCTTTCCATGGCAGTGTTCTGTTACCCAACAAACTAAGCTTACTTCATTCTCTTCAGGATTGTTGACTCTTAAAGGGAAACGGTGTTGGAATTAGTTAATGAATTAGTTGGAATTCCAATTTTTATGAACACAAAGGTCAACTCTACAAGTTAAACATTTAGACCATTGCAGTATATGAATAGGAGATGATGAGCAGTCACCTGATCTTGGCCCAGGCTGGAAGTATTGGGTACTCCATTCCTGCTTAGATCTTGCCTTTGGAAGACCTGCCTTTGCTAGGACTTAAGACTCACAGCCCTTAAACAGTCTTGTGAGAGACCATGATAGAGAGAGACAGAGAGAGATAGAGAGGACTGTCTTGAAGAAATGGGGGGGAGTGGCCTTCTTCAAGAACACCCAAGTCTTATGGGAAAGTTGACCCTCATGACTGTCCAGGTTGATAGGACCTAAGCCCATCTCTGAGATAAGATCTGGTCAGGCAAGTTAAAGCAGCCTTGGGCACTTTCAATATAGACACTAATTTCCTCCCTCTTAAGATAAGAAAATAAAAGGTTGCTTGAGTTCAACTTTCTCCTCCACCTTTTTGTCTAGATTCCTTTGTTCCTGCAAATAGTAGACTTATTTATGAGTGGCTTCAGATGTCTGGGAAATTTCTTTGTAAAGGATGTTGCCTCATTGTCTGACCATGGACTCATTTTTTTAGAAATCCTAATCCATTCTCTGGGCTCCAGGAATGACTGCATAGATTACTGGTGGCAAGTCCCTAGGTTCTAGGCTCCTTCTTGCCATGACTTCCATGAATGATTTCTCAGTGTTCGGTTCAGTGTAGGGGGAATTGCTTGGGTGACAGTCTTATTTCCTGGTCCTCAACTGGTTCTGGGCTAGTATCCCTGACTTAGGTTTCTTTGGGCTGATTGGATTCTTAGTTTCTAAAATCCACAGCAATTTCTACCTCAGGAAGAACATGCTCTCTGTTCATTGTCAAAGGAGAACATTCTGCACCCTGCCACCCCAGTGCCTTCTATTATGCATTTGCACCACTTATTGCTTTGTGGTTTTGGATATGACAAAGAAACCAGGAAAAAAAAACCTACAGAATTGCCCTCAATTTTATAGTCTAACATGAGAAATTAAAAGGCTGTGGCTGGCCTTTCAAGTCAGTGCACCTACAGCCTGCCTAGCAAAAATTTCTTTTTGGATACTGCACCACCTTTCCTCAGCCATAAGATTGGAAATATATAAACCATCTTCCACTCAAGGGAGGTGCAATGGAAATGACCCAGCTTGCAGAAGTGACTTCCTTCACAACAGTGACCATAATACTTGGAAATTTATTAAAATCAACCAAAGTCAGTTACCAACTAATCTTCTATCGGTCCTTAATTGTGCCATGGGGCAATGATCATAGTTTTCTCTTTAATAACTCGAAACTACTTATATAGACACACCACATCTGTAATTATCAGATCACTAAGATTATAAGTATGAAAAAAGGAATTATTCAATAAGTAACTTTCATACACTAATTAAGATAAATAATGGAAGTACTGTCATAGAAAATTCAATGAAATTCAGTAAGATTCAATTTCCATGAGGGCCTGAGCCACCATGTGCCTTTGATTATATAACCCAACACAAGAACCTTGAAAATTTATATAATCTGATCCAGAAAATGAAGTATGCCACAGCTTCCTCGCTTTACTTTTTAAATTCATTTTACATACCAACCATTGATCCTCTTCTCATCCCTCCTCCTGCTCTTTCCCCCATCCCCTCCCCCAATAGGGTAAGTTCTCCCATGTGGGGCCAGCTAAGCCTAGTACATTCATTCACTTGAGACAGGACCAAGCTCCTCCCCACTTTATTAGGGGTGAGCAAGGTGTCTGACCCTAGGTAATGGGATCCAGAAAGTCAGCTCATGTACCAGGGATGGATCCTGATTACACTACCAGGGGCCCCTCAAACAGACCCAGTTATACAACTGTCTCCTGTATGCAAAGAGTCTAGTCCTTTCATGCAAGAGAGGGAAGAGGGATGACATGAACAGGGTCGGGGGTCAAGATCATGATGAGGAAATCTACAGAGACAGCTGAACCTCGCTTCCTCACTTTATGACTTCCTTAACTAAAACAATGCACAAACTGTAGCACAAAAATAATAGGGAATTTCTGTGACTTATGTTTTGGCTTGAAAACACAAAGTGAAAACCAGTCATACAGAATTTTATATGCAGCATCAGAGTTGGTCAAGAGTAATCAATCTTTATGGTGTATTAGCTCATTGTTCCCTTTCCTTAGCTTTGGCTGTGTTTCCATAATGAGCCACAACTTAGCCTAGTTGGAAAGGAACCATAGCTCATTCATGGGGTGTCAGAGGATTCTCTCTAGTATTACAATATGGTAAGGCAGCTCTGATGGACAGCATGGAAACTGCTGAAGGACAACATGAGAAACAAATAAAGCTTTGAGACATAAGTCATTGGCTATATAGCCATATCTGATATCAAAGGCATATGAGTCAATGCCACATGTACACAAATAAAAATTATGCCCATGCCTAAAATAGTGGCTCTTACTCTTGAAACTTAATCTTTCCCTCTTCATACTATGTACTTACTTCTTGTTTGTTTTTGCAGTCCTGTGGGTTGAGGCCAAAGTCTCATGACTGTTAGGTAAGCACTCTAACAGAAAACTATATTTCCAGCCTGCTATGATATATGTTTTGCAATTTATCCTCTGAGATTATTAAATAAAAATTATATAATTATCCTATTTATGTAATTAAAATAATAGAAGCTTAATTTTAATGTCCAAACCAAATTAATTTTTTTTTGTCTAGCTATGCTTGTATCTTAATATATAAAATCTTTGGTTTACCTACACTACATATTAAGTTGATGTTATGGCTTAAGTCTATCCCCTAAAATTCAATCTTGGGTGAAACAATACTGAGATATGGTATATTTAAGCAATGCTTAGAAACTCCACTGTGGTTATATATGCTAGGATTCCTAGTAACTCAGGAGGGTAAGGAGATATTACCAGAGTTCATGAGTATGAGACCACATTGGCCAAAATAGGAAAAGCCTAACTGATAGTTAGATAGATAGATAGATAGATAGATAGATAGATAGATAGATAGATAGATAGATAGATAAGCAACAACCCTAGGTGATTAGGTCATACTAGTTCTACCTGCCTTCATGAATGGATTCAAGCCATTATTATTGGAGAGGGCTAGTTACCAGATTAGTGAGTTTCTGAGAGAAGGATGAATTCTTCCCCTTCTGCAGTCATGGCTGCAACACTCTTTTGCCCTTCCATCTTTCACAGTGGAATAAAACAGCCAGAAGGTCATCATCAGACGTAGGCCTACTTAGAATTCCTGGCTTTTACAATTAAAATAAACAATCCCCTACTTTACAAGAATTCCATCTCAAGTATTCTGTTAGGGCAACACAAAATGAACTAAGATATCTACAGCTGTGCAGAAACCAATGAATACAGAAGGTACAGAGAGGTTCGGAAAGATGGGTCACACATGATTTTCAAGGTAATCAATAACATTTAAATGAGTTTAAGCTAAACTGAGTCCATTCTTCCCTAGATCTTCATTCAGAGAAGTTTTAGGACATAAAATGTCAGTATACTAAAATTAGAAACACTATTTTATTCATATTAATATAATAGCATTGAGTTCCAGAAAACAGATTTATACAGTGATCTTTATGTTGAGCCATTACTTTTGACTTGTAAATAGAGATGGTGCATTTTTATATGATACTCAACCACTACCAGTAATGTCAATAATAACTGTGGCAATTTCAAAACACACATTTGCTTTTCAGTACTACTTACAGTCAGTTCTAATGTCCTTTCTGATCGCCTAGTGTTCACTACGGCTAGGTGAATTCCTGGAGAGATGGAAAAGCGCACCAGGTGGTGAAGTAATTGTTTACTGAACATACAGTGGCATGAATGACTCAAAGGTAGGCACCATAAGCCCACTGCAGCATGGGTGATGACTTACAAATGCCGCATCCCTGGAGTTCCCAATGAAGAGTGTCCTCTCCCCCAGAAATTGCTTGCTGCTTGTCATACTCCTGGCGATGGCTTCCATGGGTCTTGTAACTTTCTGAGTTTTTGAGCCTTGAGAGTTTATGAGCTTCCTGAGTCCAGTGATGTTCCCTTCTGCTTCTAGGAGAGAATGTTTCAATTCAGGGGAAATACATATAAAAGAGCAACCTGAACTGTAAGTGACAGTGTGGTCTGAAGACCTATAGAACAGTATAACTGTCATATACAGAGCCAAGCAGGGATTCTGAATGGATATTTTTCTTGAGGAGTTGGTAACTAGCTAATACATATCTATATAATCTATTTTTGGCTATTTCCATATACTTACGCATAGGTGTTTTAAAAGAAGACTCTCTTTTTCCTATTCAGAATTAAAAGAATCAGATAAAGTTTATAAAGTCTTTGGGCTCATATTTGGTTTTGTAGACCAATGTTTTTATTTTGGCAACTTAGTGCTTATTTTCCTTTCCCATATTTGATGTGGAGACTGATGTACTCTTGGATTCAAACATTCAACCAGAACGGCTTTTATTTTGTAATGGGGTTGTGCAGACAGTGGTTACTGCACGTGTGGTATGCCAGCCTGATCAATAGCCTGATGAGGCATGACTGCCCTGCACTGCCCAGCCCTACCATTTTCAACCTAATTAGCAGCTGCTCAAAGATGGGAAACAGGTGCAGATCCAGGGCCAGACCAGGGAAGTCTGCCTGTAATTAACAAGGAAAAAAGGGTCAGATATTGGGAAGAATATCAAATCGGCCCACTGGGGTTAGCATGCTGGCCTCAAAGGCATAGTCACCTGAGATCTTAAGCATGCTAATGTAAATTATGCAAGCTTTCAAACAACGTGGCTGCATAATCAGTTGGCAGAGTGGAAAATGATTTTTTTCCCTGTAAGAGAGTAGGGAAAAGGGCATCTACAAAACTTGTTTATTTTTTTTTAGCATAGTGTGGACTTTAGTGAGGGGAAAATGTAGAACAGTGGTATTTTCTTGGAGGCAGTCAAGGATTGCTTGCAAGCTGTTAACAAGTTATAAATCTTCGAGAAATAGTTGAAGTTTGTAGGAAAATCTAATAGATTGTTTAGAGAATTACACTTCTAGAGATGTTTGACAGTAGATGCATTACACACATGATCTGCTATATAATTATATTGGTTTTGGTAACGCAGCTGTTTGAATTACTCCACATAGCATAGTTTTCTTTAGAATTACAGAGACTAAGGGTTAGACTAAGCTTAAAGAAAGGGATGAAAAAAAAGACACATTCCTGATCAATATATTATGAACAAGGCTGTGTGCCAGGCTGATGATTCTGGATTTAATAATCAAGTTTTGAATGTCAAGGCATTCTTCTTATTGTCACTCATGGAACTTAAAATCCACACTAGGTTGTGACTTTATACCCAGTCCTTTCAGCATTTAGCTTCTAGACTCCCAGGAAGCTGTTTCCTACTCGGTAACAAATATCCTAGGCTATCATTGAGCAATTGGTGGCAGGTCTCAGGTATTTAGCTAGATGAGTCGTTATGGTAAAAAATATTTCTTGAGCCTCAGATGCTCTTAAGAGCCAAGGTTTTATTCCCCACAATGCATGTTTTAATGGGATAACTTGGACTTCGTATTGACTTCATTATGGATATAACTAAAAGGGGCAGTCTCTTTCAAGAACATCTCTCTAATGCATATGCTCCTTGAAGAACTAAGGCAGTAATGAGGTTGTTTGATAATCCTCTTCTGAGAAAGGACAGTGCATACTTGGGAGAAATTGAAATCAACTGGAGTGACTTAGATAAGTCTATGGACTAGTACAGAGGCCAAACCTTGCAGTAGTGTGAATTCAGGTACTTACTTGCAATGTTGGGATGAAATAGAGGACTGCAGTTATAGTATCTGCACTTATTCAGTGCAACTCCCAGATTTGCTTTCAGAATTTCTGTGCAGTTCCTTCACTGTCTCCATAAAAGTGTACAAAATTGAAAGTTTCTGAGAATGAATTTTAAAAATTTAGCTGCCATTTTCCAGATATGTACTGTGTTCCTAGAACTTGGTGGCCTTATTTACCTTCATAGCAACATTGAAGTCTTGGGGATGTCATCCCATGTATGGAAGTCACGGTTCAGAGATTTTGATTTTCACAGGAAAGTAAGTATCAGTAATGTCGGGCGGGGTGGGGGCGGTCATTAGCTGAGTTTAGGATCTCTCCTTGATGATATCTCTCTATGCACCCTAGTCTGGATTGAGCTTTTGTATCTTCTTGCCTGAGTCCTGGAATGCCAGGATTACAGGTGTGTGTCACCACCCTCAGCTTAGAGTACACCCTTTTAATGCATCATGTTACCTTGATTAGGAGAGACGGGAGGATGCCAGCTGGACTTTAATCAGTGATTTTGGGGCCAGAGACAGGATGATAGAAATAGAGGTTAGGATGTGCAATTTCAGGACTGAATGATAGTAGGGTCCCTTGGATGTCATGACTTTATATTAAAGTTTCTCAACATTGTCCCTAGAGTTACCCTTTATTCTGTATGTATGTGAAGGGATTGTTTGCAGGAAACTTAGAAGCAGGCCGACATTTACTGATTAGATGCAAATACCAACTTTCTCTCCAATTGTGAAAACCAGTAGTGTCTTCAGACATTTATAAATGTCTTGCAGTGTGATATGTATGCAAAACACATTCAGCTAAGAAACAAAGTTTTCTATTCAAATGATAAAATCATGCACAATCCAAATAGTACTGCAAATGTAAAAATCTAATTAAAGCATCATGATCTGTGTTGTGGAGTGGTCACAATTCTTTCAACAGCATTATTAGATCCCTTGCTATATATGAGGCATGTTAGTAACTTGTCAGAGGAAGGGGTAGCAAGCAGTTGAGTGAAGGCAGTCTAGTCTTACCCAAATGCATGCTCACTGTACATTCATAGAGGAGCTAAAAAAAAGTAGACAAGGTTGGAAGTTGTTAATATATACAAATGCAACAAAGAATATTGAGCAGAATTTGATATTGGGTGGAAAATAAGGCACTTAACTTTTTATTTTGTGTCTCTCCCCAAGAGCAGCTTCAAGTATTTATGTCCAGATAGATGTTAAAGCCCCAAATGTCTTCAAATCTCTGCCCCCATTCCAGTACACAGGATTCAGGAACAGATGATGGTGATTTAGAATGGACTCCCAGAACCCTTTTAGCTTTGGGCCTGAGATCAGCCAAGAGAGATGCTAAAGTGAATTAACCTCTTTTTATTCCAGTTTAGGAAGATAAGAACTGTAGCTGGAAGTTTTTCTGGTCCTACCTGACTCCGTGGTCCTGTAGCCACTTATAAAATAAACACTCAGAGGATTATATTAATTACTAACTGTGTGGTCTATGGCAGGCTTCTTGCTAGCTAGCTCTTTCATCTTAAATTAACCCATTTCTGTTTATCTATGTGTCTCCACGTGTTCTATGGATTTACCTGTGTCCCATCACATGTTGCTCCTTGAATGGCAGTTTGATATCTCCCCTTACTCTCCTTTCTCCTCTTACTATCTCTCTTGGATTTTTTTGCCTGACTGTATCCTGCCTTGCCATAGGCCAATGCAGCTTTATTTACTAACCAATGGGAACAGAATATATTCAGTGTACAGAAAGACATCCCAC
Source organism: Peromyscus maniculatus bairdii (assembly GCF_049852395.1). Lineage (NCBI taxonomy): Eukaryota > Metazoa > Chordata > Mammalia > Rodentia > Cricetidae > Peromyscus > Peromyscus maniculatus. Next base: position 56,019,211 of record NC_134872.1, on the reverse strand, counting down.
AGAAAAGAACAAAAAGAGAGGGCATAAAGAAGAATACGGAAAGAAGAGATAAATGAGTCTGTGTGATGTAATTAAGAATGTCAGCAAGTTTGTAGTTACAACTATCAAATTCAAGCCATAAGATGGTATCAGAGCAATGGGGCTTTGGGCATTATATCAACTCTAATTGGGAGGAGTAATCCTGTTTTAAACTGGAATATAGTAAGAGTAAACACGTGATATTATTAAATACCATTATAATCCATGTTACAGGCTAGTAGGGATGCACCTTAAATTAACTTTTCAAAGTCTCTTCCCACACCTTCTCTACAGGCTTAACATGACAGGCCAGAGGAAAGACTCCCTTTATGCCAATTTTGCATGGCTGGCTGAAAAGTTGATTAAGGAGATCTGGGTTAGGTAAGGAGGGGCTGTAGTAGATTTCTATTGGAAAAGCATTATAAATTGACAAAAGAATGGAATGGATACACAAGAGAAATATTTTAAAGAAATCAATTAGATGGGATTTTTGTTTTGATTCTTTTAGTACCAGGGCTTCCACATAGAGCCTTATGTATGCTTGGTAAGTACTCGAAAGATACACCCCTTTCTGCATTTTCAAATTATTATTGTTATTTTATTTTGAAACATGATTTAACTAAGATGACTGGGGTGGCCTTGATTAAACTTGCAATCATCTGGTCTCAGCCTCTTCAGTAGCAAAGATTATGTAGATATTATATGTAACATATAATATACGTGAGATAGTACATAGCCAAGATAAAAATAGATCTATATTGCCAGGTCAGAGTTTCACTAGGCTTTAAAAAAATAAAAAAGAAAGAGAAAATCATGCAAAAGTTAAGGTCAGTTATATTTAGAGAAGGAATGTCAGATTGTTAGTTGCATTAAAACACTAGAGAGCTCCATAAGGGCAGCCTGCAACTCTCTTAATAGTTAATGTGTGATTTTCTTATAAAATTCCAAGGAGATTTCATGGGCTGATGTGGTCTGACTTGAAACTCTTAGATGAATTTTTGTTACTATCTTATGAAGTTGGATACATTTTCAATACCCATTAATCTGGGATTTTTGCTTTGGTTAGAGACCAAGGACTATTGGATACTAAGTACTGTTCATGCTGATAATAGCAGTTTTAATGAAAGATCTACTGATAAAGGGATTGATCTCATAGAAAAGTCTCCTATATGCTTAAGAAAGCTGTTCTAAGTAAGTTTAAATTTTCTGTGTTGTGATTTTTGGCCAAAGCTACTTCACATCTCGTTTCTTTTTTTTTCCTTCCTTCCTTCCTTCCTTCCTTCCTTCCTTCCTTCCTTCCTTCCTTTCCTTTTTTTTTTTTTAATGGCACTGGTGTTTTGCCTGCGTGTATGTCTGTGTAAGGGAGTCAGATCTCGTAGAACTGGATTTACAGACAGTTGTGAGCTGCCATGTGGGAGCTGGGAGTTGAACCCAGGACCTTTGGAAGAACAGTCAATGCTCTTAATCACTGAGCTATCTCTCCAGCCCCCCGTGTTGTGATTTTTTTAAGTACAAAATATAATGATGATGATGATGATGATGAGATGAGAACAGGGTCTCACTACATAGTACTGGCTGGGTTGGAACTTGATGTGTATACTTGGCTGGCCTCAAACTCACCAAGATCCACTTGTCTCCCACGTTCTGGGATTCAAAGTTTGTCCCACAATGGCTAGCCACCAGATATTATTTTTAAATGCTGAATATTAAAATATATTAGACAAGTCATCAATAAAATAATCTATTTCATCTCTTTTCTTTTTTTTTTTCAAAAACTCAAGTCTAAATAGGACAGTTTTATTTAAATCACTGTTAAGTAAATTTAAATTGGGATTGTTGTTCCTAGGTAATCTTGAATTATAATTATCCTCTTGCTTTGTGTCCCACAAATGCTAGACTAACACATGTGCCTTGTAGGGCTAACATGGTTTCATTGTTGTCCCACATCATGCTGCATATTATTAACAGGGAAATACAAAGCTGTATTTTATAAATAGCAGCAAATAGAGCAGAATCATTTAACATTTCCATCAAGTTCAACAGCTGCCCTCAAACCTTCTTTTAAAATTCAGAGGTTCAAAATAGACATGCTAAGATTTATAAAAATAGATTTGTCTGTCACTTCTAATTTCACATTTTTTTTTAAAAGAAGTTGTGTTTCAATGAACATTTTCAGATAGATTGAACATCTGAGCATCTGGCAATTGGAAGATAATCATGGTTTCCATAGTTTGGAGTCAGACTACAAAGGGTAATTGGTGAAGATGATCTTTTGTTTGAATAGCCTAAATGATTTTAACTCACTCACCCTGATGACAGATGGTACATATAGTTATTACCAATTTTATGGCAAGAAAGAGATCAAAAAATGAAATGTTGACTTACCTATGGCAAAAGTCCTATGTCACCTTAGAAGGAATTTGAGTACAGTATTAAACTCCTGACTCCTTCAGTACAGCATTTGTGGACATCTTCACTACATCTCTGTCTATGTGGGGCTTCAGTTACTCGACTTTAACAGAACAGAGCTCATTAGGACTTCTCAGTTCCGTGTGTTCCATGGACAAGCAACCCTGGGATCACCTACATGCTTCTTCAAACCATGTCTTTTCAGACTTCATCATTGACCTACAGAATTAGAATGCAAGTTTGAAGAGCCTTCAAAAGAGCTTGGTGGGTAGAGGGACTTGCCATGCAACCCTCATGATGTAATCTCTATCCCTGGAACCCATGCAAAAGTGGAAGGAGGAAGCTGACCCTGCAAAGTTGTTCCCTGACCTCCACATGTGCCTGTGGCATAGGTTTTCCCCATCACACACTTACATACATAATAATACAAAATTGTAAAGTATCAATGTGTCCTGTCTGAAGATCTGAGATGACTCCTATGGACACCACACTCCAGCCATCCTAGGTTTAAGGTTCTCAGTGATTCCCTCCAGGGATAGCACTACCAATATGAACACACAGACTCTCCCTTGTGGAAGAGCTGGCCTGGAATACAACACAGGATGAAGAAGCAAATAAAGATGAAGACATTTGACACAGCAGGACTTCAGCTGCCTTGAGCAAAGGGACCTTCAAATCTCAGGAACCCTCCAGTCCATTTTATCAGGGGTCAGGTTTTTCCTGAACAAACAAAACATGATGATCTTGCCGCCCTGTATCGGTTTCCTGCTTTTGAAGAAGATGATCTAATTTTTATAATGAAAAGTTACTTGGTCCTGATTTTATGTGGCACAAGCAGTAACCCAAGCTGTCTTTTCCCTCGCTGTGGCTTCCTCTCCCCCTTTTCCACCCACCCGCCCAGGCGTCACATTACTGCCAGGCCATTTACGCCATCTGCTCATTAAGTGTCTGTTGATGGGAGAATGGAGGACACCTGGTGACCATGAAGTCAGGCCAATACACTGAGGAAAATCAGCAAAGTGGCACAAAGTATAAAATAGAATAGACCTTGGGAGTCCAGGGGGTTGAATTTCAGAGAAAGGAGGGACAAGAGAAGCAGGTCGAGTTTCTGAGGCCCAGAGCCGTCTTTTTATTTCTTGACCTTGTGCTCTGTGAGCACTGCCCTTGGAAGGGAGAGGGATTCCTCAGGAAGCAGAGGCACTTACATTTTTTTTTTTTTTTTTTTTTTTTTTTTTTTGCTGAATAGCTTCTCTGAGTAAAGCAAATGGTATACGGGGAGCCTCCTATGGGCACCTGTTGGGCTGAAGATGCCGAAATTACTGAAAGGCCATCTGTGTGTCCAGGTTGCTAGCTAGGTCATTTCTCATAATTCCACAAAGTATGCCCAGTCAACTGTTTATCATTTCTGGAAGCACATGCACACTGAAAAACCTAGGTATAATCTGCAGAAACATGGCCAGGGGGCTGCTCTCTGGAACACCGGGTCTCCGAGAATCCAATTAGGATGCATAGTCCATGCTTTACTCCAGAGCATCAGCAGTCAGTTGTACCTCACCTCAGTTCAGAATATCTTCAAACCGTCTGTCTTCTGCTTAGGTCATGGTTTCTATTGACAACATGAAGCTGTTTCAGTTCTGTTTCTAGTGTATACATTTTCCAAGTCTGCTAAACGCTTTCTAAACGAGATTTATCAGTTTTGTTGTTGTTGTTTTTATAGCATTTGGAGTCATTTTAGTAGAAAGTATATATGGATCAAGTGAACAGTCTTTGGGCCAGAATCCTTGCTTATAACTTCTTGTGAGACCACGTACAAAATAGTCAACATCCTGCTTCAGATTCTTTATCCCTAGAATGGGGTAATGATAGCAACCTGTCCTATAGGTTTGTTTTTTAAAAACTACATTAATACATGTAGAAGAATAAAGAAGCAGATTCTCACACAGTGTTAACTTCTAAGCAAGTGTCTGCTATTGTTATTGGAGAAGTAAGATCATTCGGAAACTTGTTTTCTTTCATTTCACCCACGGGGAAGAGAGGCTAATTAAAGAAACTGTTATGATCAGCATTTGTATGGATTCCAGGCTTAAAGGAAAGGTGATAAACCTCTCCCTTCTTCCCATTTCCCGCCGTCTTCTTTTCCATTATCTTATTATTTGATTCCCACTTCTTTTAGAGAAAATAAGAAGAAAAAAAAAAGGAAATCTATGTAATGATTCTTTCCTATGGTGTCTTCCTTGTCAGCATCTGCTTCCTCACTGGAAGGTATTGATGTATTGAAGGTTCCCTCAAGCTTGCTCAAGCAGGGAATTAACTTCAAGCTCAGTGATGAGAGGGGGGCTCTGCTGTGCCGAAGTATCATGCTGCTCTTAAAGACAAGTCCAGACCTGGACAGTGGGTCCAGTCACGGGGCTTGGAACTAGTGTGATTCAAAGCAGGAGGGTGTTTGTGCTGGGGAGGCGAGAAAGAGGTGAGGTTGGGGCCAGAGACAGAGACACAGAGAGAGACAGAGAAAGAGAAAGACAGAGACAGAGGTAGAGACTCCTTCATTCCTCATTTTAGCTAAAGACATGGCAACCAAAAACATTGTTCTGCTTGTAAAGAAATGTGCACAGGCAGTGATCACCAGGCATTCATATATAAAACCTTAGCCGAAGTGAAAAGTGAAAATAACAGTGGCATCTTGGGAGAATTGATGTCTGAATGATCTAAGGAAGGCTACTGACTGTTCCTGTCAAGGGAGCCACACATCATCCAACTTTCTCAGTTTTAAGGGGAACTCTAGAAGTCTGGGTTTTAAAAATCAGGTGGAATTTCCATGTTTTAAACATTATCTGAAATATACATGAAATGGTGGCCCTTATCCATAAGCTTCAATGTGTTATTACGTTGTAGGCACTGAATGCTAGTTTGTATCCAAAATGCCCTACAGAGACTCACTGTTGGTCCCCAACTTGTTTTAATAAAAAGTGAAGGAACATTTAAGAGGTGATGACTAATGAGAGTGTTTGGGGCACTGAAGACTTTTAAGGCAGCGTTCCGTTCCCAACCCTCCCAATGCTGCAACCCTTCATACAGTTCCTCAGGTTGTGGTGACCCCCAACCATAACGTTATTTTTATTTCTACTTCATAACTGTAATTTTGTTACTGCTAAGAATCATAATGCAAAAATCTGTGTTTTCCAATGTGTTTTAGGTGACCTCTCTGAAAAGGCTGCTCGACCCCCTGAAGGACTTGCGACCCACAGGTTGAGAATCACTGGCTTTCAAGGAATACAGAGTGCTGTTCTCTTTTTATGTCTCTTTTGCCTTCACACCATGGAGTCAGTAACTTCCTTTCTCTGCCTCTTCGCAGCATGTGTTGTGCCCCCTTACCACAGCATGAATGAATTGACCTGTCCCGTCTGTGAGTCAAAACATAAGTTGGCTATCTTAGATATTCTATTATATTAACAAAAAGAAAGCTGACTAAACACTTAATTGCATGTATCACTACTATCTCAGTAACTCTCATGCCAGCAGAAGCACTAAGGCACCAACAGCCCTTGTGTGACCCCTGCCAGGGTCCAGCATGGTGGTGAAAGACATCAGAGAGGCCCCAGCCCAGAGCCATGTGGCAAGGACCCAGTGTGAGAGACAGCAGAGGCCTCCACCTTCAGGCACATGGCATGGACTAAGTGGGTCACTATGATGAATAAGCAAATGGTGGAGAGATGATAGAGAAAGAGAAGTACAAGGGTTTGTGCACCATGAAGAGAAGTGGAAGGAGAGACGTGAGAATGGTGAAGAACAGCCTGATGGTGAGCTTTTATTTGGCTTGACCTTGCATAGATCATATCTGTGTCATCATAGCAGCTGTGAGTTGTCACAACAGCCATGAGTCCATATGTGCAGCTAACTTGGTGGGTCCAGACGACACATAATCATTCTTTTCTGGATTAAGATGACCTTCTATAATTAGAAACAGCCTGGGTATCCTTCAGTGGATGAACAGATAAAGAAAACATGGTATATTTACACAGTGGAATATTACTTAGCAGAAAAAAAGAACCAAAAGTAATTTCATGAAATTTTCAGGTAAATGGATGGAGCTAGAAAAAAAAATTATCCTGAGTGAAGTAACCCAGACCCCCAAAGATAAATATGATATGTATTCACTTATATGTGGATGATAGCTTTTAAGCCTCCAAAAGTAATTTTACAATCCAAATAACCACAGAGGTTAGATATAGAGCAAAGAACTGGTGGGGGTGAGGTGAGGTGGCTACTCCTTAGGTTGGGGAAAAAGAATGGAGAAGAGGGACAGAGAATAGAATCAGAATATTAAATGGGGAGGGGAAGGGAAGAGGTAAGGGGGGATATGGAGAGAGATAGCTTTTAAGGGTCATTTGAGTGGTCATATGAAAATCTACTCCAGTAGAAGCGTCTTAAACAAACACATATTAAAGACATTTGGAATCACCAAATAACAATGGAGACAAAGCCCCAACTAGACATCTCTCTCCACCAAATGAAACCTGCAGTAACAGGAATGGGTCATACTCAATTGAGTTGATAGCCACAGGGTCCTCGTGGAAACCCCCAAACAACTCAGGCTTTTGCCAAGGCTATTGATTACTCTTCATAAATCAATGGTAAGGCTCTATTGCTGAAGACAATGCTTACATATTTCATTGAGCACAGAGAAGTTGAGCTGGTTCCTAACTAGAGTCTTTGCTCGTCACTTATTGACTAGTGTTCATGGTATTGGAAGGTACTTGGCATGCTACTAGAGGAGAGCGGTAAACATCAACCAAGCTAAAATCCCTTTGATCTACAGTGGTGACTTGCCTTCAAGATAAATGGTGCAGCAGCGGCACATAAGTTGTTGGAGAAACCAAAAGCTATGCAGTTGAATTTAAGGCCTACCTTAATTCATGAGATGGAATCCATACCTGACACTGTTCAGGTGGCCAAGAACCTGAGACTAGACAGGCGATGGGCTTAGGGGAAAGCTAAATACTACTGTTCTGCTCAAAGAGCATAGCAATAAAAGGACTCCCAATGACATTCTACCGGCAGTAGTATTTGCTCCACCCATGGCCGTGGGCTATAGGGCCTGAAGGAGGTGGTGCTTCTTGATGTTGTACAGGACCTCTTAAAAGGAAAGGGAGAGGGGTCACATGGTCCCTTCTTCCATTTATTTATTTTTTATCCTGGTATATTTGGACTCCGGATGACCTGGGAATTGAACCTGGTTCTTCTGGAGCATCAGTCAGTACTCTTAACTGTTGAACCACCTCTCTCCTCTCTTTTAGGAGAGGTTTAGGGTTAGTGGGGCACCACTTATTAAGATGAATCTTTGTGAGTCTGTTTAATTGGTAATAGGGATTTATTAAGGTATAAATTGAGGAAATACACTCACGAATACAGAACCGAGTAAACAGCTGAAGTCACCCTCTGTTCTGATGGGGAGTGAATCCACCTGGCAGTCTGATCAGACCAGGAAGCAGGCAGCAGGGAGAAGGGCTCAGTAACCCCTCTCCCCTTCCTTTAAGAGGTCATGTACAAAGACAAGAAGCACCACCTCCTTTGAGCCATATAGCCCAAAGCCATGGGAGGAGCAAATGCTACTACATCAGTGTTTTGCTCAGCCATCATCAGAGAAGCTTCCTCCTGCAGTAGATGGGAACAAAGACAGAGACCCACAACTGGACAATGTACAGAGAGTGAGACACCTCGGAACAATCAGTCTTAAATAGGATGCCTCCATCCAATCCTTCCATCCAGGGCTCAGGGAACCCAGGGTAAGGAGGGGTAGTAAGAGCCACTTGGATGGAAGATACAAAGGAAACAAGGATTTTAGACACAACAGACTGACAAACACGTGAACTGTGTGAACTCAGAGAGATTTCACACATATGACACACTCATAGCAGCATACACAGAGCCTCAGCATGTCTACAGCCACAGGGCACCAGTACTGAGAGGGGAAGCAGGCACAAGCTCCCATTCCTAATCCAGAAGCTATATCCAATTGACAAATACTTGTTTTGGGATATCTGTACACCGTGTGAAGATATATTGCTGTTATTGGTGTAGTGAAAAGCTGAATAGCCAATAGCTAGGCAGGAAGTATAGGCAGGATTTCTAGGGCGAGAAAGGAAGAGAGGGAAAAATCTGGGATGCAGGAGAAGCCAGGAGACATGGAGAGGAAACAGGAAGTGCAAGATGGAAGAAACGTAACATCCCTTGATAGAACATAGATTAATATAAATGGGCTAATTTAAGTTATAAGAACTAGAAAAGAACAAGCCTAAGCTATTGGCTGAGCTTTCATAATTAATAAGAAGTTTCTGTGACTTGGGAACTGGAGGGACAGAAAAATACTTATTACAACTACTTGTAAAAAAAAAAAAGATAATTTTTTTTTTCTGATAGAATCTCACTGTGGATACAATCCTCATTTAAAGGCAGACTCCATGCTTATTAGTAGATGGCTGTAGCTAGAAGTTTCTCTGGTCCTGCCTGGGCCCTTCAGTCCTGTGGCTTGCTTATAAAATAATCACTCAGAAGCTTATATTAATTAAAACTGCTCAGCCATTAGCTCAGGCCTACCACTGACTAGCTCTTACATTTAAACTTAGCCCATTTCTGTTAATCTATGTGGACCACATGTTCCATGGCTTTACCTGTGTGCCATAGATGCTGCTCCCTGGACAGCAGGCTGGCGTCTGCTGACTTAGTCTTCTTCTTCCCAGAATTCTCCTCTGTGCTTATTGTGTCTATACCATACTTTCTGCCTGGCTACTGGCCAATCAGCATTTTGTTTATCAACCAAATCAAAGCAACACACATTCAAAGCATACAGAACAACATTCCCATCAGATGGCCAACACAAAATGAACTCAGTGCTACTTTTGGAGTTTTTTTTTTTTAATCTCATAATGCTTTGTCTGAACATTTTTATTTTTTAGCCTTATAGATATTTCACTTATATATTATGGTTTCCAATTTTGTGTTTTCATGGGGATTTCTGTGTGCACAAGTGTGTGTGTATGTGTGTGTGTGTGTGTGTGTGTGTGTGTGTGTCTGTGTCTATATGTATTTCTTTTTGCTTTTTTCTCCTTTTTTCCTGTTTGTTTTGTCCCATTCAGGTGTTTTGTTTATTTGTTTGTTTTGTTTTTTTGATTTTCTTTGTTTGTTGCTGTTTGGTTGTTTTTTAAAGAGGGAGAGAAAGAAGGGATTTGAATTTGGATGGCTAGGGAGATGGAGAGGATCTTGGAAAACTTAGGGGAGAGAAAACAGAGATCAGACTGTATGGTATGAAGAAAAATCTATTTTCAATAAAAATTAAAATTATAAAGAAGACATCTTTATAATTGTGGAAATGCTTTATCAATCCCAGAAATTTGAGCAGCATTGGAGAGCAGGCTTTTGAAAAGGGCAGGCAGGTCCTAGCTGGAGTCAAAGATTTACCAACCAATATTGTGAAATCTACAAAACTTTACTCAGTGGAGCTCAGATTCTTCATTTGTAAAATGGAGGATTATCTTGCCAGCCTCTCATGAGGATTAGCAAGATAAACAAAAGGAAAACATTTAACTCAGTGCATCTGGTGGGTTACATATGTCCAATCAATGTGGATTTTTCTTCAACACTCCTTTCTGTCTTAGACACTTTCTAGGGCTTATTAATTCACTCCTTGAAAAAAATCCACCAAGCAGAATTTCAGCATCTAGTAACATGGAAAATATTTTAGGACAAAAAAGGCACAGAGAGTTTTGAATAAATGTAACAACCTGACATGCTGGAAATAAACATACTGTGCTCCATGTCTTAAAGTCATGAAAACATATATCAGTGATGGGCAAGTTTATACGTGAATGTGAATTGTTAAGTCAAAGCATTTACAGTATCAACCTGATAGTTGCAAGCTTCTCTATCTTGGCTCTGTGCATAGTTTGTCTGTTAAAAAGGTGAGCTATTGATTGCATCTTGAGATCAAGAACTGTTTTTACAGAGCAGGTGAACAAGTCTTCCATATAATGAAGGGGACTAAAGCAGCCTGGTCCTATATGGACGGAACCATTGAGTGGAAGAGCTGATGTGTATATATGCCTGGGGCTCTGAGCTTCATGGCATCTCCTGTGTTCACCTCAGGTTTTCACAGACATCTGACATTATAGTCCAGGTAATCCTGTAAGAACCATTAATTCTTTTTTTCTATTCACTAAATGAAGCTGCTTTGTGCCTATAAATATTTATGCTTCATTCCCAGGTCTGAGAACATGTGCCATCAGAAATGGGTGGGGCAAGGAAAATTGTAGATTAGATTTTTCTTTTTTTACCTTGCCAGTGAAACAGAACTATCAATATTTTTCTTTTTGGTTAGCATTGTTATACTAAAAAGATGACCATATGACTTATTATCTAAACTAGAGCACTTCTGAAAGAGAAAGAGAATGATATTAGTAATTATACCAAGGTACAATGAGCAGATTGACCTGGGATATATGGTCATGTTGTCCTTGAGATCTTATGACAAAGATTAAAGTTGTTGCCATAAAACAGAACTTAGCAAAAATGGTTAAGTAAAGTTGCCATTGGGGTCCGCTCAGTGCCCACCTCCGCCTACTGCCTCTGCATCTCTATTACAGGTCCTCATTGATATCCAGAATTTAACTTTTTCCTAGAAATACCTGAAGGCTGTGCTGCATATGGCAAACTCTAGTCACAGAATTAAAGACTGATCTTTACAGATTCCTTTATGATCACATATCTATTCCTGTCCATCTTATTGTGGTCCTTCTTGAGCAAAAGTCATAGTTGTATGAAATATGTGAAATCTGGAACCAACATAGTTGATGAAGAGGTATCTTTGTTTCATTGGGAAACTTTTAAAATCATAAGAAAAGACGAAAGGCTTTAGCTACACCTCATGACTTTCAGTCATCTCCACATGTGTGTGTCTGTGCATGTATGTGTGTCTGTGCGTGTATTTGTGTGTGAATGTATTTCTCTCTCTCTCTCTCTCTCTCTCTCTCTCTCTCTCTCTCTCTCTCTCTCTCTCTCTCTCTCTCTGTGTGTGTGTGTGTGTGTGTGTGTGTGTGTGTGTGTGTGTGTGTGTGTGTGTGGTTTCTTGTGCTTCAGCTTAATTGGATTTCTCCATAGAAGAAGCAGATATGCTAGGGAGAGAGGCTAAAGCTTGCTGTATAGGCTGTATGTTTAAAGATAAAGAAAGAAAACCAGAGAACTGGAGAAGCAAAGTGCAAGGCTTAGCTGAAAGACTACATTTTGGCTGCTCTGCAAGATCGATGAATCATTGTCTGTGTACTTGCTTGTACAAAACTTCGAGAGGCTAAATACATTTAGGAGCAATTAAAAGATAGTTCAGGCATTTCTGAATTAACAGTATTCATAACAATAGTGAGGTAATATAGTGCTATCCTGTACCAGAAATTATTGCAAGTACCCAACAGTATCAAACAAAATAGTCGAATACATTTATGTATTTTTTGAAATTAAAATATAATTACGTTTTCCCCCTTCCCTGTCCTTCCAACTCCTCCCCTGTATTCTCCAACCCTGATCTTTCTCTCTCAAATTGTGCCCTGTTTCTTTAATTTTGTCACATACATGCACAGCTAATTTCTATTAATTAATTAATTAACTTATTTATTTAATGTGAGGGTGTATGTATGCCATATGTATACATCAGAAGAAAACCTATCAGATTGGATTCTTTCATTCCTCATGTGTATGTCTTGAGGATTAAAGTCAGAGCCTTGAGCTCTGTGGCAGGTGCCATTACCTGCAGTGCCATCTCACTGGCCTCTAAATCAATAGTTAAAACTGATTAATCATTTTAAAATGTCCTTTACTATACAATGGAAAAATGTGATCTCCTTCCACAAGGGAAATAGGGTTGCTTGTGGTCATTAGATAGGCTTTGGAAACTGCATAGAAAATTTGTCCTATCTCTAGCTGAGAACTCGGTTTGCTCATTCTTGGCTTTGGACTGTTAGGAGTTTTACAATAACCACTACCTCTACCAAGAAGAACATTCTCTAACCAACAGAGAGCTGCTCAAATCTATGGATATAAGCATAAATATTTAGAAGGCAGTTTTACAACTTGACTATTTAGCAAAATAACATAAAAAAATTCCTTTTATGCCTTCCCTTGCCATGGGTTTTGACCATGTTTATTGTCCCAGGTATGAATTCTTTCATATGTACCATGCCTCTGATTCAATCCACAGAGTGGTTGGTTACCATCATCAATAGTTCTGACATTGCTATACCATTGGGTACATGGTATTTGGTAGGTCAGAACTGTACCCTGCAGGGTTCAGCATTATCATTATCTCTAACAGATCAAGCCAGATCTTCACATCTCACTCAACACAGAATGTGCAGAGCTCCACAGGCTCCATTCCTAGAAGAAGAACTATTGGCAGTTGATGATTGCTGGGTTCATTTTGGGCTGGCCAGTGGCAGATTGCCTATGCCCCGGTGGATGAAGCTACACTCACAGCAAATGGGCAGCACTAATTGAACCCAGTGTGTTAGCAAAGAGGACATGACACAGGAAAGGAGATTTATTGGGGATGGGGGGGGGTGTTGGAGGAAGAAACAGAGGCTGGGAATGATTAAGATGCAAATTGCATACATCTAACAAAATTTCAAAGAATAAAGAGTGTAACTCAAATGTCTAGGCAGGTGGTTTCCTTATATAAGGTGATGTTTTTAAGCACTTCATTTGGCATTACATCGGAGCAGTATTTTCAGATTATATTTTACTGTTTTTGTTTCAAGGTTCTCTCTCTCTCTCTCTCTCTCTCTCTCTCTCTCTCTCTCTGTGTATCTATGTGTGTGTGTGTTCAATCCTTATATTTGTACTGAAGCACTGTGGATTTATATGTTTAGGTACTGTTTGATGCTAGAGGCAATATTATACATTTTCTTATCTTAGTTCGTATGGCTAACAGTCTTCAGTGGCACTTAAGTCCTCTTTTATGTCTATTTGTATTCAAATACTTACTGATAGGAGTTTAGTTAGTTTCCTGTGGTGACTTTCTGCCTGATAGTACTGTTTAGTCTAAGTTTCAAGCATAAGAGGAAAAAGGGAGAAAGCAAAAACAAAAATGTGCAGAAGACATTGTAATCAGCCATCCATGAAATATGTATGAGCTATGATTTTCCCTAAATGAAGACCAGAGACATAATTAGATTAAAAAAGCATTACTTCTTCTGCAACTTCAATGTGGGCTTTCCCTGTGAGTATTTGTCAACAGCTCTCAGAATTCGACTCAGGTTAAGATGATTTTTCTTAATGTCTAAACACCGTGTTCCATATATAATTAATGCTTCAAATAAAATAGAATGAACCAAATGGTATTTAAGGAACCAAAAATATAGGAGTTTTATGAAGTGTTTTTTTTTTTTTTTTTTTTTTGGTTTTTTCGAGACAGGGTTTCTCTGTGTAGCTTTGCGCCTTTCCTGGAACTCACTTGGTAGCCCAGGCTGGCCTCGAACTCACAGAGATCCGCCTGGCTCTGCCTCCCGAGTGCTGGGATTAAAGGCGTGCGCCACCACCGCCCGGCTGAAGTGTTTATTTTGAGAAGAGGAAAATGGGGTATATTGAGAGATGCCAAGGTAGGCTCCATTGTAGTTTAAAAAAAAAAAAGATTCTATTTTCAGACTCCATTAACAAGTGGTTTGGAATCTATCAGTGCAATAATTAGTGGTTTGGTATCCATCAGTGAAATATTGGCATGGATGTCATGGGAGTAACCAAATATTTTAGGCCTGCTCCACAAGATGAAACCCATGCTTGGCACCATTATCAGAGCTAGGAACCTGTGCTAGATAGGTCATAGGCCCACGGAGAAAACCTATTGCTATTGTTCTGCTAAAAGGACATAGTATGAAACTGACTACCAATGACTTATCATTATATTCATAGGTCAGTAAATATCTCATCAGAGAAGCTTCTTTTGCAGTAGATGACAATGAATACAGAGACAACTGATTAAGGTGCAGAAGTAAGACTGCAGATCACTCAGCCCCAAGTGGGATATCTACATTATAGCCCTTCTTCCCACATTTCAGAGTTCATTGCAGAAGAGGGGACTGAAAGACTGTAAGAGCCAGAGGCAGTGCAGGACTGGAAGGAAACTGTTCTCTTGACACAAGACACATGAAATGTACTTATGAACACTCGGTGGTTGTGCCAGCATATACAAGACCCATGCAAGCTCAAGCCAGACAAAACCACATCAGCAAGGTGATCCTGAAAAAGTCATACCTTGATCCGAGTGACAATTGGAAATTAATAGCTCCTGGGAGAGAGAGAGTTCATTTTCTTCAAGTGCATGGCTGGCACCTAGTAAGTCAACCACACTCCATGGGATGGTCACACCCCCATGTGCACATACACAATGCTCACTGGATATAGGTTTCTTTAAAAAGCAAAAACTAAAAAAAATGAGAACATAAACTTGAAAGGGTAGGCAACAGCAGATGGATTTGGAAGAAGATAGTGGAGTGTGAATACAATAAAAATACAATATATGAAATTCTCAAAGAACTAGTAGTTTTTTAAAAAATAATTTGATCATTATTTATATCAGGAAAGTAACAGAAATGAGTAAAGGATCAAATAGGAAATGTCCACCTTTACAATGAAAACTCAGTTTTGCTCTCTCCACTACTCCCCCACCCCCATCAATTTTATGAATGGTTGCTGGTAGGATTTAAACATGAAATGCATCCCACAAGCTTAGGTGTTTGAACAGTTGTACTCTAGCTAGTTTGGGGAGATTGTAGAACCTTTAGGAGGTGGAGATTCCCTGGAGGAAGTGGGTCAATGTGGGCTGGACCTTACAGGATATTGTCAAGGCCTACTTCTGGCCAAGAGTTTCCATTCCTCCAGGTTGGTACTGCCTTGTGATATGACCACCATGAATCCACTGGTCATCTCATTTCCCCACCTTAAGAGAATAGACTGCGTTCCCTCATTAAACTCCAACAAGTATTTCCACTTTCAAGTTGCTTCTTTCCAGATATATGACCACAATGAGGGGAAAAATAATGAATAAACAATGGATAGCTAAGACGTCAACTTTTTGCTGTGATAAAGCTTGCCTTGTGTGATATATAAGTCTTGGAACTTATTTGCAGGATCAGTGTGGAAGAGTTTGGTGCTGTGGTCTAGAAAAACCTGAAAATGTAGTAACCAGAACTTAATGAGAGGCATTGGTGACAGTGTAGAAAACCAGAATGCCAAAAGAAAAGAGGACAGTAAAGGCTGTGCTGATGCAGACTCAGAAGGGAACAAGGATTCTAGGAAGAATTGGGTTAGGGGCTGGAGAGATGGCTCAGTGGTTAAAAGCACACACTTTTCTTGCAGAGGCCCAGAACTTGGTTCTCTATAGTCATGTCAGGCAGCTCACAATTGCTAACAACTCCTGGTCCAGGGCACATGGTGCCCCTTTTGGGTCTCCAGGGGTACCGAATTTGTGTGACATGCCACCCAACTCTCTCTCTCTCTCTCTCTCTCTCTATATATATATATATATATATATATATATATATATAATATATATTATATATTATATATTTATTATATATTATATATTTATTATATATTATAGTATATATTATATATAAATATGTGTGTGTGTATAATTCAAAATAAAAATAATATGTTAAAAAAAGAGCCTGGCACTCTGCACTGGAATGACAGGAAATGTGCCTGAAGGGCATGACTACTCAAGGAAGGCACTACCACATGAAACTTGAAACTCATTTGAAAAGCATTCACTTGAAGGAAGCCACCTGAAAGGATAAACCTCCAAGGTGCCTTTGGAAAATGGACACCAAGGGAAATGCTTTTCGTAATTCAAACACATAGGCAATTGGCTGCTGCAGCCATAAAAATATCTCAAGGGGTCAAAGATACTGACAGACTTGTCATTGTCATCCCTGTACCACTGACCTTTGAAGCATGTTGAAACTAAGAGGTATGGTATCATGCAAGCCTACATCTAGGTTTCAGGAAGCTGCCAGGACAAGCTAATGTACCAGGGTCAGTTTTTATTAATGGACCCTCTGAATGGTCTGCATATGACTTCATAGAGTTGGAGTATAATTTCAATGGAGTCTCCAGGATGTTAGAGATGCCAGGAACATTGAACATCTAATAAAGACATTTTCAGCTTTTCGGGGGAGCCAGAAACAGGCATTTAGAGGCAGGCAAGGCTTCCCAGCTCCATTGGAGCCCAAATGATACAGGAGGAGTCTCAGTCTATATACACAGAGACATAGTCTTTGGGGGTTATGATGCTGGATTCAGTTTTACTTTCATCTGGTAATCTGTTATTTCCTTTCTATGCCTCATCAATGCATTTTGGTGTGGGAGGTTTTAACTCTGTGTCACTGTATATTTAAAGTTTATAAGTTTCTTTCTTTCTTTCTTTCTTTCTTTCTTTCTTTCTTTCTTTCTTTCTTTCTTTCTTTCTTTCTTTCTTTCTTCCTTTCTTCTTTCTTTCTTCCTTCCTTCCTTCCTTCCTTCCTTCCTTCCTTCCTTCCTTCCTTCCTTCCTTCCTTCCTCCCTCCCTCCCTCCCTCCCTCCCTCCCTCCTTCCCTCCCTCCCTCCCTTCCTTCCTTTCTTCTTTTTCTCTCTCTTTATAAGGGTTCACAGATCCAAGATTATCTTGGGTCTGAAAAGAAACCTTGGATTTTGGAACAACATTGGAACAAGTAAGACTTTCCAGCATTTGAGGTTGGATTGAAAGCATTTTGCATTAAGAGATGGCTATGAGCTTGAGGGAATCAGGGATACAATGTTGTTGTTTGAATGTGAAATGTCCCACATGATTTACATGTTTAAAGAGTTGATCACCACTTGGTTTTGGAAGATTGTGGAACTTTAGCTGAAGGAATATATCTGAAAAAAGCAGGTCATAGGGTGAGGCCTTATCATTAAAAATTCAGGCCTGGTTTTAGCCATGACTCTTGATTTTCCTGCTTCCTGGATGGCACCATGTAACAGGCTGCTGCTGAATGCTCTTGCCACCATAAACCAAGAGCCACTATGCCTTCCTTGCTATGATGGACTGTATTCTCTCAAATAATGTGCTAAATAAATTCTTTCTTTCTTATACCGCCTCGTTTTTAGGTCATGGTGATGATAAAAATAACTAAAAGGCAGGCATTACTAATCAATCACAGAAATTTGTCCAAATGAATTTGATACTGAATTAGAATACTTTAAAAATGTCCAACTAGAATCCTTCTTCACAAATCATCTTGTTTGCAAGTTCCCTCCAATGCCTTTAGAATGATTATTATTTCATATCTATTTAGGATAGAACTATAGGCATCATGAAGATAAAAGATAAAGCAAGTCAATTCTGAGGAACGTTAGCAGGGTACAGGGACACAACCACCCATACCCACACTCACACGTACTCACAAACACACTGAAAAAGACCTATTACACAAAGCCACATATGGGAGGAATAAGGGAGTCAAGTAGAAGAGAAATGAATCTTACAAAGTCAACTGGATTGGTATGGATGGGTGATGAATGAATAAGTAATAAAAGATACATTCAAATTAGTCAAACGGTCTCTATTTCCCATATGAGCATTTCCCTCATTTTAAAACAACCCAGGGCAAGCCCCATATGTTAGACATTTACCAGGAAGACAAAAAATAGAAGTGTGACAGCATTCTGACAATTCAGGCAAGCCCTCCACTTCTGTTTAGGGTATAGAAAATACCACTGGGAAAGAGAATGATAAATATAAACATGCTTTTTTATACAACAGCATGTAATTATCTATTTATGAATTTATATGACATCTTTGACTTAGGAAAGAGAGTAAGATACCATTATTGATTCTAAAATATAGCTGGGAAGTAGCATATATTGTAGATTCCCATTAATGTTAATACAGGCAAGAGGAGAATTGAGATCTTTCCTAAGTGTTTGAAATTAAGTCCATGTGAAGTAGAATTTGAGGAAAGCATTTCAATATATAGTACAACATCTTTTAAAGTTTACAATGTCTTTCATCTATATTTTCATAAGATTACTTATACTTACATTTAGAGTTGTGTTCATACAGTTGTGATCAAACATTTGGTAGACTTAATTCTGTGCTGAACACAATATGACTTCTCTCTTCCTTATATTAGCTTTGTACACATTTTCTATTTTAAACTGTTCAATGTAAACTAAAAAAAATTCAAAGCTTATTAGTTACTTGCCAAAAATTTAAAAGAAAATATAGTACTAGAAATAATACCTGTTAACATTTTGATATACACTTTTAAGAAACACAGAAAATACTTTTTTTCATAAAATAAATTCATTTTTATCTAATATGTTCAATTTTTCTACATTAGTAAATTTGGTTTTACATTAAACTTGTATCTATAACATTTTCATAACTGTACAATGTTCTCTTGCATGGATTTAATGCAAGTTACTTAATTATTTTTTAAAGATTTACTTTTATTGATGTGTGTATGTGTGTGTGTGTGTGTGTGTGTGTGTGTGTCTGTGTGTCTGTGTGTGTCTGTGTGTGTGTCTGTGTATGGGTTTGTATATATGTTGATGGAGGTGGCCATGAAGGCCAGAAGATGGTGTTGGATTCCCTGGCACTGGTGATTGTGAGCTGCCAAATGTGGGTACTGAGAATTGAATGAGAATCATCTGCAAGAGCAGTACTTTCTTTTAACCACTGAGCCATCTCTGTGACATTCAGCTCCATAACTAATTCTTTAAAAAATTGTTTATGTATTATTATTGTTATTATTATTATTGTATGTGTGAGTCTGTGTATGTATGTGATGTGTGTCTGTCTCTGTGTGTGATGTGTGTGTAGACTGTCTATGCTATGACTCACATGTGTAGGTCAGAAAACAACTTTAGGGAGTCAGTCCTCTTCTCCACTTTTATGTGGCTAGGACATTCATCTGCTGGCTAGTGGGGCAAACAATTATCAACTAAGCCATTACCTGACCCTCTTGTTGCATAACTAATTCTTAGTTTTGGATACAAAACTTGCTTCCTGATTTTGAAATAGTATAAATAAATGAGATTGCAAGGCTAATACTAAATGTATAAATTTGTCGTCAGTCATTTACTTGTAATTAACTCTGGACATGGCACTACAGAGACAAGGAATGTACCCATTGTCGAAACTCCAACCTGTACATTGCTGTATGTTTCCAGAAGGGTTGCCATTATCCTTCAATGACTCTGCATGGAGGTGCCTCCTTATAGCACAGTAGATGGCTCCTGAGTCTCACTGGCTGTGTGTGAACATTCACTCAGCCCTGCTATTACTCAGTATTATCTGTCTTCCTCCTTTATTTCCTACCTTCTGCAACTTGACAAATGTGCTACTATGTCTCAGATTAATGTTGACATTTAATTATTCCTATTGAGTGCAGATATGTTTATTAGCAATTTGTATCACAATGACATCTACTTATTGATGATACACCCCAAGGCTGCAGTGTATGTCTGAAGTTGTAAGTAGTATAGAATCATATATAATTCTTTATGTATTGTAGCAGGAATCTTAGAAGGTCCTATTAATAAAATCAAACCTGAGCCAGGTATTGGGGGATGTAGCAGGAATCTTACAAGGTCTTATTAATAAAATCAAACCTGATCCAGGTATTGGGATGAACGCTGGAAGATCAGAGAGACAGAACAGGCCACAGCCACCTCACCTCACCAGTTCCTCAGCTGATCCTGTTTCCTCAGACTGGAAGCCAGAATGAATCTCAGCTGAGCTGCTGCTCCAAAGCCTGAAACCTTAACCAGCTAAAAGCTTCTAGTTTCTGGTCTTCACACTTAGAATATCTTTCTGTTTTTGCCATCACTCCCTGGGATTAAAGGCTCATTTCTTGGGATTAAAGGCATGTGTCACCATGCCTGGCTGTTTCCAATGTGGCCTTGAACTCACAGAGATCCAGAGGGATTTCTACCTCTGGAATGCTAGGATTAAAGGTGTGAGTGCCATCATTTTCTAGCCTTTGTATCTAGTGGCTGTTCTGTCTCTGACCCCAGATAAGTTTATTAGGGTGCACAATATTTTGGGGTTACCACAATACCACCACAATGTATATACATGTTAGTGAAAAACATTTGGCCTAGGAAAAGATTAACAGCTACAACTAATATTAAACTAAAATAATTACATGTTTTCTTTCCTCAGAATGTCACAGTAGAAGATTTGCTCCTTCAGTAATATTATTTTTTTCTGTGCTGATTAAATTGTAAACATCCTTCTTTTCACTTGGAGGAAGCACCTTTAGCTTCTTCAGTAACAGAACTGACAGCACCACAGATGCATTCTGGGACCATGACTAAGTAAAATAAGAATCACCTGAACAGATCCTTTCTGTTCTCACAATAGTCAGCCTAATAACCAAGATGGCTACTAAGTCACTACTGCAGAGGTAGGTGCATAGAATGTAGGTATACCATTCAAGAGGCAGATTCACATCCTGCTTCGGGGATAGTGGGAAGAATTTTGTGAAGTTCTATCATGCCACCCAGAAAGGAGAGCAGTTTACAGTCTGTGAGTACTTCTGAAAGTTTCCATTTCATGCTTTAGACTATGGATGGATATAAGTAGATGAAACTTTAGAAAGCAAAATCCACCCAATGGGGGCCACTGTCCTTGATTTGTGCACTGCACACTCCAGTTTTGACTGTTTTCCCTACCAGTGTTGTCAGCATCTCATTGATTCAAGCTAAGTGACTTGAATGTATGACTCCATTGAACATTGTGACTTCCAATTCTAACAGTGTAGCTCAGGATTTTGAATGAGAGTCCACTGTCATCCCTGCATTACTAAATTGTTCTCATTGTGGTGACCAGTAGCCAAACCAGCCAGAAATAGGGAATGCACTTAAAAATGTGTATGGAAGCTGAGAATAAAACAGGGTCTAGCAAACAGTAAAGAATAAAATTGAACGAATTTTCTCTACCTTTCAGCTAACAATAAGGATATGTTTATGTCTTTATTTAAGGATTTTTAGACCTAAGTATATGTGTTTTATGGGCTCATTTAAAATTGTGCTATATTTTCCAATTTTGTATTTTCTAATAATGGTTGTAATGATACAGTTGGGGTGTCCATGACTTCAGGCCCTGACTTCAAGAGGAAACAAATATCAGTAATCAAAGTGATTTTGGCTTATGGGTACTCACATCCAGGCTCAAACGCAGCATCTAGAGATGCTCCATGGTTCAGGGAGGAGCTGGAATTGGCAGCTTCACCAGTCCTTCAGTGAATCATAGCGTGACTCCGGCTCCACTCATGGGAATCATCCCACTATGCTGCGATTCTCTACCAGACTCAAATCTCAGAGTTTCACCTTTGATTTAGCTCGTACAGCAAGATGGATATTCATATCCTTATAGACATGTCGCCATCCCACCCTTAATTTTTTTCCTCTTGGTGTTTGGTGTTAGGGTGAAGGGCGAAGGCCACATTTGAACATAAGTCAGGTTTTTTTATTTTATGTGGGGGAAAGCCGGGGGCGTTTGTAGACTTAAAACAGAAATCAAACCTTTAAAGGTCGACGGGATGTGTCTTGCTACTCATATTCTCTACTGGTGTCTAGCTTTCCTTAGGCTTAAATATATCTGGAGTCCCTGGCTCCTTTGTTCTTTGGAGAGTTCATTTCTTATTCTTTCAAAAACACTGTTTTCTTTCTTTCTCTCTCTCTCTCTCTTTTTTTTTAAAGGGCAGCAAACAAACACAATAAGGTCTCTGTTGATCATAGTTTTTAGAGGCTTGCCACTTAAAACTCTACAGAAAAAATTAGGCTGGTCTCATGTCTGTGTGCTTTTCTCTGTAGAATCCGCATTAGGTTTATGACATTTTTACTGGTCGGAAACATGAGGGTTGAGTTTGCTCACAATGAAACTTGGAAATAATGGGACAGAAGAAGTGGTCGTTAGCTTGTTCTGAAATGAAGTTAGATGAGAAGTGACATATGGAAGGAATGCTCATGAATGATCCCCAGTATTTTCTTTTGTGAATCTAGCTACAAAGTTTGGCCTCAAATTCATTAGTTACCTGATACCTGTTCTTGTTTATATCAGTATAGTCCTTAGGGACTCGAAGCTTGTTGCACTGCTCATTAAATTTTTTTTGAATGCCAAGAATGTTAGATAGAAATCTATACAGTATTAAAAAGCTAATATAACAATCCAAATAATGCTCCTTAAAATTTGCTCTCTATAAAATTGTTCTTCACAGCAATTATTTTACACCTGTATGTAAAATGCACAAATGTCCTTAGCTATTATAAGGAAAAACATGCTGTCTAATGAGGAGACTTCGTCCTCTACATTAAAAAGGCTTTATAATTTATAGTTAGATAATGGAGCTTGCTTACTTAAAGTTCGGACTGTATTAAATTGTTATGAGAAATGTGGATTTCTTACTATGCACATTGATCACTTTTGCTCCATTTGCCTAAAGATTTTTTATCTATCCTCTATCAGCAGTATTAATCCTGTTCATAGTTCAAGTTTTTGACTTCTCATTAATTCATCCACCACAGATATATGTTGGGCAAAGTAGACAAAGCAGACAAGGCCCTTATCAACCTTGTACTTACAATCCACAGAAATCTTTGTTTCTCTAGCACTGCAACTACTTGGCCTGAATTGGACAGACTTTCTCATTTTCTCTATTTGTTTTAGATATTCAGAGGATTAAATGTTTATTATTTCTCCACTTTACCAATGGGTTAAATATTTCTCAACTGAGTTGAGAAAAACCCTATAATTCAAGCAGGACTTAAAATATCAAACTTATTTTGATAAAGCTCATAGTACAGTCAAGTACAGTTTCTCACATGTCATTCCATCACTAGATACTCACCCCATGATATTCATGTGGAAATAGGCAGAAACCACCTTGGGCCAAGTTTGCTAGGTGCAGGTCCCCAGCAAGCCCTACAACTTACAAGGAAAACCAGAAAAAATAATCTCAAGATAATGGGACAAGAAAGGGAATGAATGAGCGGCACAAACCTTGTTTGCAATTTCAAGCTGGTATTCAGGAAACGGAAGTGCAAAGTTAGTCCAAACATGGGCTCATTCCACTTCTAGAGGGGAAAGTTGTACTCTCATCCCATAGACTCTGTTAATTTTAAGATGCTTTCTGTGCATGTATTTGTTTATTTTAGATTTTTATATATTCTTATGATGGAGAAGGGAGAGGGAGGGACAGATAGAGATAGATAGATAGATGATAGATAGATATATGGATGGATGGATAGATAGAAAATGAGCATCTGTGGACATTCTGAGGAGGAGACTCATGTTGTCAGGCTTGTGTAATAGGTGGTCTCACACACTGAGCCATCCATGTGTCAGGCAGTCTCACACTGAGCCATCCACCAACATTGGATTTATAGTCTAATCCATGATAACAAATAAAATACCCTACACAATTATTAAACATTTATTAAATAATTTTAACAGATGATAAACTCATTTCAGTTATTTAATTCAAAATAAAAATAAAACACCTCATCTGAGCAAATTTTTGTATTTGCTAATTCAAAAGTAGTATAATATTTTATCCCGTAACACAAATCTTAAATGGTCTTATTAATAAAAAATCTGGAGCCGGATATTGGGGGTGAAAGCTGAAAGGCCAGAGGAATAGAATAAGCCAGCCTCAAGTTCTTACGGCTAGAAAATCCTTAGCCCAAGAGAGCTGCTTCCTGTATATTCACGCCTATATGCCTTTCTGTGCCCTGCCATCTTACTTCCTCTCTCTGCCTTGCTACATCACTTCCTCTTTCCACCCAGCTCTGTCACTTCCTGTCTGTCTGTACAGACCTCCAGATCTCTATGTTTAACTTGTGCTGGGATTAAAGGAGTGTGCCACCATGCCTGGCTCTGTTCCCAGTGTGGCCTTGACCTCACAGAGATTTATCTGTGTGAATCTCTGCCTCCTGAATGCTAGGATTAAAAGTGTGTGCTGCCACTGCCAGACCTCTATGTTTAATATAGTGATTGACTTTTTCCTCTGATCTCCAGGCAAGCTTTATTTGTTAGAGCACAAATAAAATACCACCACGTTATCCTATATAGATTTTTCTTTATGACATTTACATATTCTGATAAAACTTCACTTATTATGTTTAACTGCAGCTGGTCTTTTATAATTACTTTATACTACAGTCTTTTATACTTGTTTTTATTTAAAGATGTATGTTATTTAATTAATTAATTAGTTGTGTGTGTATGTGTGTGTGCATGTGTGTGTGTGTGTGTGTGTGTGTGTGTGTGTGTGTGTGTGTGTGGTTTATTTGTCCTTGTGGGTCTGTCATCTGCCATATGTGTGCAGATGCCTGCCGAGGCCAGGCGAGAACTGGAATTGCAGTTAGGAGCCTTCTGACTTAGGTGCTGAGACCAAAATTCAGTCCTCTCCCAACACAGCAAGACCTCTTACCTGTTGAATCAATTCTTCAGTCCCCATACTTGTTTTTCTTCAGGCAAATACATGACTGCATCTTCCAGAAAATTCTAAATGACTATAACAGCAACAGAAGTCCAAGATCACTGAATGGTAAACTATTTGATGGTTGGTTGGAGAAGCCATTGGTGTGGACTTTAGTGACATCTGGAAAGATTTAATTATATTCCTGTTTTGTTTTGTTTAAATAGGGTCTTACTATGTAGTCCTGGCTGGTCTAGAGCTCATTGAGATCCACCTATGTTTGCTTCCTGAGTGCTGGGATTGAAAATGGATCCTACTCCTCCTTGGATTACAACCTGACACCTGGAGTGGAGCAGAGCAGAGCGGAGGACCTGGACGAAAAGGAATTCAATAGGTAAGGAAGTGTTGGTGACTTAAGTTGGGAAACCTTGATGCTAAAGGTAGAGTTTAAATTTTCTCAGCTAAAAATATGTCTTCATCTATGACAAATCTAGTGTCAGTCAGTGGAACACCTGTGGTCTGGGTCAGGGTAGCAGTCCTTTATTATTTAATCAGGAATATGATTGGATTTTCCTAACAGTAAAGTTTGCCTTAGGGTTTACCATTAATTAACTGTCTCTAAATATTAACTGACATTCAGTCTAGGGCGTGAACAAAACTCTCCTCCAGGGCACATCCTCTGTGGAAAACCTAACATTTCTATGCTGAAAGCCAAACGAATGAAGTATTTTTAGAAACATGGCTGGTGAGTGCAGAGGAAGAGCAAAGAGCAGGGCTGGAGACAGAGGACCCAGGAGAAATGGCTCCAGGGGAAAAAAAAACTAGCTAGAGAGTAGTTTCTTGCCATCTTTGAAAGACATTAAATCAAATATAGAAAGGTGGACGGCAGGTTGGTTGACAAGCCTTCTTAGATTAGAGCTCCGGGTGACCAAGTAGCACAGAGTGATGACAGGCAGAAGCACCCTTAGGAGAACTGCTTGGCAAGAAGGCATCTCCTCCACTGTCTGCAACAGTAACAGCTCATGGTCTTGGGCCACAGGAACAGGTTTAATGATGTTTTTAATCTCCAGATCAACTCACAAAGTAATGGAAACTGTCTTATGTTAAAATCAAACTTAATAGTAATATTAGGTCTGATGCTACAGTTTCTTATTCCCTACAAGGAATTTTTCTTTTCTTTTTCTTTTAAATCAATGTTGTTTTCTGGAGAAATTATTCAAACAGGACTTTTACTCCTGCTTTGAAAACTAAGATGATCTAGGCCAAGATAATTATCCATTTGCGCTGAAAACCTCTCAATAAGGACAAGAAGACTGTAAAGCAATTACCATCTTTCACTAATTACTTCAGGAAATTCATTTATAGTAATTTATTATTCTGACAAATCTTCCATTTATCCAAGTAAATAGCTTTTTAAACAGAATGGGGGAGCAGGGGGTCCAACTTCTTGGACCTGAACCAATTGGGTGAAGAGTTAGTTCATTAAGACTCATTTCCACACCTTTGCCTCTTTCCACCTATCAATACCTAACTGCTGTGCCAAGAACCTTGCTCAACCATGACCACTGTCTTCTCAAGAGATGGTCTGAGATTACTTGAGCCCAGGTGGCCAAATTTATAAAACCTTTCAGTGACTCTCCTGTTTTGAGATGCTGTGAGTACACTACTGTGAAAGCATCCTCGTGAGTGGAGGTAAATTTAAGAGACTCTGCTCTGTTTCACCATCAGGTTTTGTGAGCTTTATGGAGAAGAGAAAGTTCAAGCAGTTGAAAAGTCCAATATGGATGTTTTCAAGATGTTGTTCGCATTTTATATTTTAGAAAGGAAGCATAATATGTTTATGTAGTTTGTTAAACAGTATAGAACATGGGTAGATAGCAGGAACACAGGAGTTGGAAAGAGAAGTTTCTGAGATATTAGAAAACAAGTGATCTTCTGTACATGAGACCAGATGTCAGTCATCTATCTCTCTTGACACTGATGCCCATGTATTGCAAGAGAATGTGGCTACCCTTGTCTTTTCAAGTCAAGTTTGAGATTTCAGTTGAGATAAACAGAGGGCACAATGTGGCTGCTTAGCTTGTTCAGTCTTCCATAAGGGGCCCTGATCATTAGCAGAGAGCTTGCACAACAATCAAATATTAAGTTCTTATTATGTAAGTTGTTTACAGAAGACAGTTTATGAACAATAACTCAGCACCTAAAACATTTCAGAGCTTGGAATTCTTATTTCTGAATCTGAACAAAGAATTCCGGTTCTCTTACCACATGTAATTTATTTCCATCTGTCTCAGTTTTTCATCAAATCACACTTGCACTTTATGTGTTTGTGAATATATCAGTTTTCCTTCAGACGTCTACCGTCTTACCAGTTCTCTCCTACTGCCATTAACAGTCTTGCCCAAACTGCCAGCTGCCTTTCTCTTTCGCCCTTCTATCTCATCTGGTCCTAGATGGCTCCCAGTGAAGTCTTCTCAACCTTCTTTCTGCCAATGGCAATTTCATCCTCTGCAGGAAAAAAATACCTGCCACACAAACACGTGGTCTCTAGTCTCATCTGAGCCCTTGACATTGCACAACTATTTTCAGTTTTAAATGGGAAAAAAAAGATCCCTTTACACATCTTCTTCCACTCCCCAACCCATTTTTTTTCTCCCTTTGTTCACCATCGTGTCTTTGAGTTGAAACTGATATTAGCTTTTGAGCTTTTCATTAAGTCTTCAACTTCAGTCTTCTGGTCCTTCTCTCTGAAGCGTCATGGAAATCATTAGTGCCAATGAGGACTAATTAGCTGTTTATAACTTAAACTCTTAGATAGTTGTTGTTATTTCTTTTATTTTCTCCACTATTTGTTACTATATTATGAAAATCTCAGAGAAGAGAAAACCCAGGCTCTGTATGGAAAACACTATTCTATAAGTAATACAGTGTATCATGGAGTGTATGGGCAGAAGAACACAGTGGAAATATTTTTGGACAAGTCACTTGCTTCCCACAGAGTTCATAGAGGAGTAGGGAAAAAGAACGTATGGTGGCATGGTGTTGTTGGGAAAGCTCTTGAGTGCAATTGTACTAACTGAGAGTGTATTGTGCAGTGTCCAGGACCCACAGTAACTATTGGCAAGGAGCATGCTACACAGAGAGACAGGGTGACTATCATTGACCTGCTACTGTGTATAGCTGTTCCTGTACTTTGGTATCAGTATCAGGATCAAACTTATGAACCTTAGGAGAGGACAGTAAAAGGATAATGCTGTTCTGACATTTATATACACTGGAAATTCAAGTGGGGCTCCAGGAAGACACAGAAAGCTTCTGATGCAGCCTTGGTCCAAGGGCAGTACAGATGATATAAAGATGAGTGATTTATTTTTGGAGAGGTGGATATTGAGATTTCATCATGTTCTATGTCTGGACACACAACTGTCCTCAATAGTTTCATGTTTGTTTTCTTTTTTATTGCATTTAAGGATTTCCTTGTAGTTCATTTCTACAAGTTTCATTTTATCGTACATTTAAGCTGTCGTCATTCATAGATGATACTGTTTCATTGCACTGATGGGTCTTTCTGTGACTGGTGGGAAAGGCACATTTTTTTCCCTTTTGACAGTTGGTTCGCAATTTTTTTTTTGTATATGCTGAATTGCTTTCTTGCTCTTGCAAATATATTCAGCATCACAGTTCTTCTTCATGACAGACAGAAAAGGCCTTGGCAGATTCCAACCTCAGGAAGAAATTATGTCTGTCTCTATAGTACTGTCAAGAGACTCATGTATGCATGCTAAGAGACACCCTTGCTTTCACAGTACATTTCCAGCAAATCAGGGATGGGTGATGCGATATTCTTTGATGTTGTTTTACACTATCGATCATTGTGTATTTAGCTGGCTGTTAAAGAGTTGGATTGAGTTTGGATTCTGTATTCTGCTTGTGTGATTTCACAGATATATTCTAAGGTAAAAATCTAAGGGTTGTGACTTTGATTTAATTAGTACATGAAAAGGTCTGGATATGCTGACAAGGATATATTTCAAATTGTCAATGGACAATTATGAGGTTTCTGCTCTTTCAGATATGTAGGTATATGCAAACTAAACTGATTTACAGTTTATACAGAGGCTGGGGAAATGGCTCAGCAGTGAGGAGTAGCCCCAGAGGATCCTAGTTTAGCTCCTATCACCAATATTCTGTGATTTATAACTGTCTGTGACTCCAGCTCCAAGAGGATGTTACACTGAGGGCAACCGTACTCATATGTACATACTCCACACAGACAGATCCACACAACGGAAATCAACTTAAAAGTGTAGACACCCTGCAATAGTTTCTCTTTTGGTTGTTTTACTTGGAGATCTTGATCCTCATTTGGTGTTCCTGCCATCATCAGTGATCATCATGATTAGAGAATCACATCAATTCATCATTTTTAGAGAATGATAGTCAACCTATTCTTCTTTCTCAGAATGTAGTATTCCTTTAGTTTTACAAACCCTAAATCTTCTAACATATGATGAGTGTGTACGCCAATAGGACACACATTATATTCAGTATCTACTTAATTTCTGTAGAATGTTAATTCCTGCTATCTCTTTGAAGATGAAACTACATACTTGGTAATATCAGTTCTACAATTCCAAGACCACACACACAACAACTTGTGACAGTTGCACAGTCAAGATAATAAGAATTGATGTGTTAGAATCCAGTGGAGATCATGTCTTTCCATGATTCCCTCAACTATTGTGTTTTCCTGAAATTATATGTACACACACACACATACACACACACACACACACACACACACACACACACACACACACACACACACACGGTGAACTCCAAACCTAGACCCCAATAGTTAGTGTTGGCTATAGTGTAGTTGCTATAATGCTGTTTCAAGATTGGGGGAAGGGGAGGATAAACAACTAAATAATCTCACTTTTATTTACATTCAGAGAAATCCTGATAATCTACTTTGCTCTAAATAAAGACTGTTTACACTCAGGTAAGAAGTAATTGCTCTACTGCTTTTAACACTCACTACAGAGTAGTTTGTCTTATCGGTGTGTCTAGTGAAGCACACTTTGATTTCTGAGTAGTTACAAGAATTTCTCTGGGGATTATGAGATGGATCAGTATGTAAAGGTGATTGCTATCGAGTCAGTGGACCTGAATTCAATTCTTGGAACCCACATGATGAAAGAAGAGAACCTGTTTACACAGATTGTCTTTTGACCTTGTGCATGCACATGCATACCTACCCACACATAAACATGTGCACTCCCATATGTATACAAACCAGTACATGTAATAAAAAGTATAGAGAATTCCTGTAGCTACTTGTTTTAGATGCTTATTGTCATGGTATCACAGATCCTATTTTCTTTTTGAGACTGTTTTGCTTAGATTACTAACATAGGGTCATTTTTTTCCCTGAGAGACAATTGAGTGAGGATTATTATTCTAAAATGCTTAGAGCTGTGGTCCTTAGAGGATGCTCTCAACATTACTGACATAATCAAGGAGTTGTGAATAGTCAAATAGTCTGGATCCACTCCAGGCTTATGGAAGGAGAAAAAAAACTAACAGTGGAGGGGCTGGAAAGATGGCTCAGTGGTTAAGAGCACCGACTGCTCTTCCAGAGGTCCTGAGTTCAATTCCCGGCAACCACATGGTGGCTCGAAACCATCTGTAATGAGATCTGGTGCCCTCTTCTGGCCTGCAGGGACACATGCAGGCAGAACACTGTATACATAATAAATAAATAAATTTAAAAAAAAAAAAAAAAAAAAAAAAAAAAAAAAAAAAAAACTAACAGTGGAAATCTGTGTTTTAGGTAAGTCTTCCAAGGTGGAGTTAAGAAAGCTGTGCATCTTTAAAGACAGTCATATGAGTTGTAAGATTTGGTTCCTGTTTTCAACCTTCATACTGACCTGTG
Organism: Peromyscus maniculatus bairdii; assembly: GCF_049852395.1. NCBI lineage: Eukaryota > Metazoa > Chordata > Mammalia > Rodentia > Cricetidae > Peromyscus > Peromyscus maniculatus. The sequence goes on along the minus strand of NC_134872.1, from coordinate 55,988,362 downwards.
AGCAACTTTGAGTTTCAGCTTTCTCACAAGTAAAAGAAAGTTTATTTATTTTTTGATTTGTGGCACTATAGACTGAAGATCATTCCAAATGAGTGTGTGGCTATCTTCCGAACACAACCACTAAGCAGAGTGTTTCTCCAGGTTGTTACAATTGTGGGGAGGGCGCCACTCCAGTTTTCTTCCAAGTCTTCATCTTTGAAGTAAGTTCAACTTAAGATATGGTAAGTGATTTATTCTAGCACCCCAACAGCTTTGGAATTCAAATCAGTATACCCAAGTGAAAGTGCAGGAACAATTTCTGGCTTCTTCCTTTGTATCCAAGTCATTCCGGGAAGGACAACTACCAGGTAGAATCCCAGGCAATCTTCGTAGTCCTCTCCACAGCTTAGCTGGACAATGGAGGAAGTCTATAGGATATGATAAGCATTTGAAATCTTATGGAGGTTGCATAAGAGCCATATGAGTTTAGCACCTGAACTCAAATGCCTAAAATGAATTCTAATGCATGAACTCAAGCTTTCATATAATCTCTAAAACAAAGCTATTCTATATCATTTAGACTCAAAATCTTTGAGCCTGCAAAGCACTCTGTCTCCTTCCTCCCAATGGCCCCTGAATCTTGGGCCACATCTTTTTCTTAGTTTCGTTTACAATATTTTAAACCAGTCATTTCTTCTATAGTTTCCACGTTACTGTTCTTAACTTCAAACTCCAGGTTTGAGGCTTTGGTAAATTATATCTTTGTTATAATGACTACTTAATGGTGGCTGCTAACATTCTTAAATCCCAAAAAGGGACACAAAAGTTTTTAAATAGAGAACATGTGCTCTGAAATATTATTAATAACTAAAATTTGTGTTATAATAAATCCCATTACATGTAATTAGAAAAGCAGAAAGAACAGTTTCCTCGTCTTTAGAGAATGCCTCTCAAAATTGAATCTATTTGCAGAGATAAATTTAGTGAAGAATTTAATTGACTCTCTCCATATTGTACCAATAGCATATTGGAACTCATGATTTCAGTGTCTAAGACTGTCTGTCAGTCTGTCACTTTTTTTTCAATCCAAATATTATTTTCAAGACAAAAAAAACAAAACAACAACAACAAAAAAAAAAACAAAACCAAAAAAAATCTGAGACCAGAAATAAAACAAGACTGTATCATTGTGTTCCAATTTGTGTTAATAATCTTATTCTGCTTCTGTTCACCTGAGTGTGATATGGCTGCTATAGCAAACTTCTTACTCTATCACCTTGTTAAAAACGCAGACAATCGCTGAACTTTATCTAAACTCATGCATTATCGAGCTGATAAATTAGAGTGGCTTTGAAAGAGCCAATATGCTCCAGCTGCCGGGTATGCAAATTAAGTGCATGCACTCAAACTCTTTATGGAAATTTTAGTGGCTAAAAATATTACACACAATCACAATCCAATGTTATTTTTTGCATTTCCCTTGCAAAATTTTTTACCAGACAGTAGACTTTTTCTTAAACATTTTCAAGTTTGGTAACTTCCAGATTTTGTTTTATTTTAAAGAAAGTAACATTCCTCCCTGTGAGTGCATGTGTGTGTGTGTGTGTGTGTGTGTGTGTGTGTGTGCAAGTGTGCGTGTGTGTGTGCGTGTGTGTGTGTGTGTGTGTGTGTGTGCAAGTGTGCGTGTGTGTGTGTGTGCGTGTGTGTGTGTGTGTGTGTGTGTGTATACATGTATATATATGTACACATACACCAAACACAGATCTGTACAAATATAAACACAGATACACAATCAGCTCTTCTTGTTAGCTGTAGTTGAGCCATGTGAAGTCCTGTTGAGCACTATATTGCTGAATACTGAACTGTTGCTTCAGGAGTATTCAGAATTATATTTTTGTGAATCTCTGGTCACATTTTTTTTTGCTGACAAATCAATAAATAACCTTTTTTTGTGTGTTGTGATTCTGCTTATAGGTACCTTATTTAATATATTGCTGATGCACCAATATTGAATGTATGGTTTGGTTAATTACAGTAAATACTTTTAGTTGAAATATACCTTGTTAATATGTCCAGTAACTAACATTAAATTTATGACCAATGCCCATACAGATCTTTTGCAGAAACTGAGATTTTTAATGCCAATTTTTCTTTTGTAAGAAAAATTATAGCTCTCTATGGCTAAGAAACACCCATAGCTCTTCACAGCTATGTTTAGGATCATTTTAAACAGTGATATCAATAATCCAAACTAAGAGAATATGAGAAATATGACACTAAATAGAACATGAAATGGACTACTGTTTGTAAATTGAAAACTGAAGTAAGTAGATAGAGTACAACATCAGTATTAACACAAACTGGAAACAAGTAAGTGAGGGAATCAACTTCTCTTTTGTCACTGTTCACAAGCACATGGATGAGCATGAAAGTCATATTGCATACTGATCAACTTGCAAGTATTAAATATACTTATAAACAGGTTAGTTAAACAATACAGAATATATAAAAAGGAATATGAATATGTATTTAGTGATAAAGATAATTAAATACATATGATACGTGTTCAGAATGCAGAAACTTAAGGCCTGAATAATATAATAAATCAATAAGGATAGTTTTAGATTATAAATTCTGATTCCTTTTTGATGAAATTTAGTTTGCCCTCAGGTACATTTTATGTTTGTTATTTAGGTTTTAATAAATATTATTATGTTTTATCAAATAATATAATAACATTGCATTTAATTTAATTTAAAACTTTTAGCCCTTTGGTATATGCTATGTATCATGTACAATAGTAATCATATTATTTATTCCACAGACTCCCTAGGCTGTTGAATGAGTAGAAGTATCTATTACATGATTCGGAAACAGAATGTTCTGAAGAAACATGTGTTGAGTTATTGATGGAATTTTTCCTTCTTAATCTGAACTGAATATAGACACTTAAATCAACTCTCATACATTAAAAAAATTATGGTGTGGTCTTGTTAAATAATAGAACTTTCTGTTCTTTTCTAAAAATCATCTTACCCAAAGATTTTTGTAATTTTAAAAGGATTTTGATCCTAATTTATATGTGTAATATTTTAGAAAGCTGAGAATAGCATAAATCAATGATTGAATTATAGTACACTGTTTTTAAAATTATGGAAAATTATTTAATTTTCATGGAGTAAATTACTTTGATGGAAAATGGCTTTGTAGAGAATTAGATTCATATGAAATATGTTAAATATTTGGAAATGCAAACTCAAAATAATATAATAAACCTATGTGAATATTCTTTAAATATTTTAAAAGTACTCATTTTGAGAATTCCTACTTAATGAAATTTAACATGCCTTCCAACTATTCTTTATTCTCATACATATTGGCCATATTTTATTTCTGTTAATATTTTCCCCTTCTGTATTCACCTCCCATTATTCTGATCACCAAGGCTGCTTAACTTTGCTTGGTTCTGTTTTTCTTGGGTCTTCTTAGGATTGATTAGTCATGACTGGCTGTGTAAATTAACCAAATAAATTGCATTGGTGCACTGAGATACAATTTATAAGTGGTCCATGATTTTACACTCATCAAATCTCTGTATTCCATCAATATATACATATTTAATATTTTTCAACCAACCAATTTTCTATTTAAGAAAGCTTGCCTCTTACCCAATTCAAGGTTTTCCTTTTTCAACTCTAAATGTAGGCTTTAAAAGAATATAGCTGGAAAAATAATTTTCTATTTCTTTTTAATTTAAACTGTCTTCTGATATACATGAATTTGGGCAATCATTCTAATTTAATAAAGACTATATTTCTCATTTTGAAATTTTCCAGGTTCACTTGGAAAGATGGACTAATTTCCTTAGTATTATAATTATTGTAGTAATAAATTATAACTTATTGTTTAGACATATAAACACAAATTATTTTTGGTGTTGTGTTTCTCCAAATGGTGATGGAAGTGAATGTGAGCCTTAATGAATCTGTGGGTACCTTCTTTCCCTCTGTACATTTCCCCAGTAAGGAAAACAAGACTCCTGATATTTCATATGTGGCTCTATCTCAAGATGAGTGGAACACAGAATTCAGAGTATGAGAGGCTGACTTTGTTGTTTGCAGAACAAGATGGGTTTGGGTCCTGATATATAGTTTTCACTGGTAAATGCCTTTTCTAGATGCTCACCCAGTTAAGAAGGTTCTGTAAAAATTTGACAAGACCATTTTCTACGCTCTGTAAACCAAGCCAGGTATTAACAATGCAGAACTCATAGTGTCATGTTTATTAATGACTCAGTAGGAGGGACAGGCTTAAAACAAATGTGGATGTAGTTCATTCCTCATCCTATTTTGATACTATAACACACCAACAGGATAGAAATGTTGGTACAAAGTATGTATCTTTTCCCATGTGCCCTTGCAACCTGCCTTTGAGATGCCTAGATGATTTTTTTAAACATTTATATTTGTTATATTTTAATTAAAATAAATGGCTTTCTTTCTGTTTACATAACATGCCTCTCCTAATTTGTCTAAACCTAGACTCACATGTCAATGCGAAATACAAATGATAGCATTTATGAAGGAAATTTCTCAAAGACAAAAGAACCACAGAAATGCATAATTTTGTTTCAACTTAAAGAGCAGTCAGAGTCCTATTTATTTTATGAAGGAAAAGACAGGCTCAACTTAGGTATAGATTATAAAGACCATGTACAATAAGCAAGAAAAAAGATCTCTTTTTTTTCCAGTTTTTTGTTTGTTTGTTTGTATTGTTAGGAGTTTTTCATATGAATCAACACAAAGTAACATCATAAGGAAACGTGTGGCATCTTAACGCCGAGGGTACTCCCATCCCTCCTGCGTATCACTGCACAGTGCTTGGCAAGGAAGGCTGCACTTCTGGATGCGATGAGACAGGAAGTAACCTTCCCAGGGTTGCTGATTCCAAAAAGAACAGATGCTTTTCTAGAGGCAAAAGTCGCAATTTAGATCATACAGCAATGACATTATACATGGTTCCATCTGAGATGACACCTAGAAAGAGAAACAGAGAGATATGTGACCAGGCACTGGAGGAGAAAGAGATTCAGTAAAGCCAGTTTCAGTAAATATACTTATTTAGTTTCAGTAACATGGATAGATTTTAAATAAAACATTTTTATAATCCTTTTTAAAAGTAAAATGTTCTTATACTCCTTTATGAATCTTTACTATACGCCACTTAAGTTAATGCTATGCTCTAGATACAATGGATTCTTCCCATGATTAATAGACTATATTCATTTTAAGGGTTTGAATTCTTAAGGACACAAAGAAACCAGCCCCAGTTCTTATGAAATAAGACCATTTATCAGCTTCGCTGTATTTGCAAAAGAAGGTACTGTTGCCCTTTATATTATTGTTAGAGCTCAAGACAATGTTTCTTTACTTATGAGCAGATGTTTGAAATCCTCCAGGAGGTTTCTATAAGACTATGGAAATGAACTTGGCATGGGTACTGGGCTCCCAGGTGGAGCGGTGCACATGAGCATCCTTAGAAGTGTTAGATCAAGGCTAGTCAGGGAGAGCAACAGAGCCTAGCCACCAAAAGCCGAGCGCTTTGGTGACTGACAGGTACAGGCTCCTTCTGAAGCATGAAAAGGAATGCTAAATGATCTCCCTGACAGAATAAATCTTCTGTTTGTTTGGTCTGGACCAGATGTGCTACAGGCTGATGTGGAAATGTCTGCTCATGCCAATTTCACTTTAAATCACAATTTGGCAGGCCGGTTAGGTTTGAAAGTTGCAGCCCATTTAGCAATTTAAACAGAAATATTTTCTAACAGTCTTTTCATTTAATTTGCAGATCCACAGCAGGGCCTAAATAGTGGCTGTAAGAAGTAGTTCTTTGGAGATGCAGGTCACTTTGAAGAGAATTCTGTATGTAGATAGAATGGGAACTACCGCCTTGTTTCCTGTGTTGTACCAGATGGACACTGTGCACACACTGAGCAGCTCTCTGTGTCTAGCACTGTGCTAAGGCTGATTTCTGCATTGTGTCCAAGGTTTAAACACAGAGGTGGAAGAAGAAAAGTAAAAGATTGCTTAGCAAGTTTCAACTGTCCTGTGCAATTCTCAGAATTTTGAGTTAAGATGTACCTCAAATGATGCACCCTTTTCAACGTACATCACATACTTCAAGTTGGTGTGCACTCTAGTACTCATCATAGACATTACAATAAACCTATTTTGGAAAAATTTAAAATTAACTTAAATTTTCAAACTATTTTTTAAATTGAAAAATCATAATTTTCAAGATTTCATTTTTAAATCACAATAATAACTAATGAGTAGATGCATTCTTCTGTTCCAGTATTCCCAATTCTATGAATGTAGGCATCTCATTTACTTCATTCATTTTTCTATTCCAAGTGTGTGGAAAGAAGGTTAGTGCATAGTAATTATGCAATACAACTTTGTTAAAGAAGTTTATTCAAATGCTGAATGGATTTTATTATTTTACTGGAAATTAGAGAAAGAGTTTGTCAAAATAATATTGATGTCTGCAGATGTAGATGTAAAACTTGCACTCTTTCTACAGTGCTTGACTGAAACTGTTCCAAAAACTTTCAGTTAAGAATAGGAAAAGAGGGGCTGGCGAGATGGTTCAGTGGTTAAGGGCACTTGTTGGTCTTACAGAGGATGTGAGTTCAGTTTCCAACATCCATATGGTGGCTTACAGCCACCCATAATTCTAGTTCTATGGGGTCCAGGACCACCTTCTGAATTCTACAGGCACAAGGAATTCACATGGTGCACATATACACACAGAATAAAAATAAGCAAATGCTTAACATTTTTGAAAAAAAGAGTAGGAAAATGAAGATGGCATCGATCAGTGGGGTCCAGGACAAGTAAACTATTGCTCCTTTGTGAAATGCTCATTTAGACTTCATCAGTCTTCTGAAACTTAGACTAAAAAGCTGCCACTTTTTTTCAAGTTCCATGACTTCTCTGAGGAAATAACTACAGAGTGTCAATCACAAATGCAAATGGACATTCTTATTCTAGAAAACATTATCCAGATGTAAAGATGCCTTTACTTTGTAGAAGAGAATCTACAAGAGGGTTTCTTCTTGGTTGTGTTGCTTTGACAACTCTGCTCAAATGAAGATGTTTAAGTAATATCCAAATCTCAGAGTCCACATCAGAAAGGATTTTAAAATCTAAATGATAGAAATGACAACACCTGACCAGCAAACCAAACCAAACCAAATCAGACCAACTAAATCACATGTCAAAATATTAATTTCAAAGCAGAATTAAAAAGTAACATTTTGGAAAAAATTAAAGGTCAGTTTCTTTAACATACCAAAGCTGCCCCAAGTCAATTAAAACTCAGAAAGTAAGACACAGATTCATGTTTAATGAAAGAAAGGCTAATTAAATTTCTGACAAAAATTTTTTTCAGTATGGCAGACTGACAAACACAAAAAATATTTGAGAATATGCAGATACAAAGGAGTATAAGTCAACTTGGGATAATTTGGGAATAGTTTCTTAAATTATAACAATGTGTTGTGAATGGGCAACTCCACATCCAAGAATACATCGTGGAGCACTGAGTATAAGGATACATGCACTTGTAACTGAGGATGCATGCACCTGTGACTGAGGATACATGCACCTGTGGTTGAGAATACATGCACCTGTGACTGAGGATACATGCACCTGTGACAGAGGATGCATGCACCTGTGTATAAGGATGCGTGTAACTGTGATTGAGGATGCATGCACCTGTGACTGAGGATACATGCACCTGTGACTGAGGATGTATGCACCTGTGACTAAGGATATATGCACTTGTGTTAAAGAATGCACACAAAAGGATAACCAAGAAAAGTTCAGCTAATGTTGCTTGTTGTTGCCAAATACTGGAAACAATCTCACTAATAATCTGTCAGCAAAAGAAATATTAATTATGCCACTCCCTTATTACAAAATACCATAAAGCCATTAAAAGTAAAATTCAAAGGTATTTAAGATGAACTAACTTATTTGATGTTACATTTTATTGTGGGCGTGTGTGTGTGTGTGTGTGTGTGTGTGTATGCCAGAGGACAAATTGAGGGAGTCAATTTTCTCCTTTCATGATGTCACAATGGAGGTCTGGGGGATTGAATTCAGGAAGTGAGGTTTGGCAGCAAGTGCCTTTACCTGTTGAGACATCTCACTAGACCTTGTTTGAACTACCTTGTTTTTAATGCATGAGAAACATTTAAAACAAATTTTGTTTCTTTTGTTGTTGTTGGTTTTTTTTTTTTAGGCAAGGTTTCTTTGTGTATCCCTGGCTTTCCTGGAACTTGCTTTGTAGACCAGGCTGGCTTCAAACTAAGTATCTGCCTGCCTCTGCCTCCCCAGTGCTGGGATTAAAGGTGTGTGCTACCACTCCTGGCTTAAAACAAAATGTTAATTCCTAAACTTTACTTATTCTAAGTCAGTAAAAATGTACCTTAGATTCCTAAATGTTTGAAAACGTGAGTGTGGCTGGGCCGTGGTGGTACACGCCTTTAATCCCAGCACTCGGGAGGCAGAGGCAGGTGGATCTCTGTGAGTTTGAGGCCTGCCTGGGCTACAGAGAGAGTTCCAGGAAAGGCACAAAGCTATGCAGAGAAACCCTGTCTCGAAAAACCAAAAAAAGAAAAAAACAAAACAAAACACGTGACTGTATGTGTGTGTGTGTGTGTGTTGTGTGCCTCATACTGCTAATGTAGCACATGGCAAAATTAGCAAAGGCTACCTGAAATTTCCTTAAATATTTTATAAAACAGCCTATAGAATTGACCTAACCATGGGTAATGTTTACAGGAGATATTGGAACTGTCTAGAAATTGCCACACATATGGTGTTTTATTTTCAGATACAACCTAGAGGAATTTTTCCCCATGTGTGGAAACTTGGGGACAGTTAAAGTGCCATTTTGTAGAATGACTGCTCCTGTATAGTAAATACTGCCCCAGGTACTTGGAAAAGTTTAATACCTTCCTAAAATACTTCGTGTTTAGTCACTGCTGGAACAATCCTCAAAACCAAGAAGTTTCGTGGGCTCACACTGGGTGGAAATGGTGTGTCTGCTTTTTCAGGGCCTTAGTGCCGACACATTAACGGTGTCCCATGTGACTCTTTGGTGCTCAGATCTACTTGTCTGTGACAGTTAGTTGAAGTTAAAAAACAACCATGAAAAAGTTGAGTCAACCTTAGATACCTCAACGGTTGCATTGCTAGAAAACCGTTAAGGTAACTTTAATCATGTAAACACAGATGTTACAAATAAAATGAGACTGTAGATTGACAGAAAATTCAATCCTGGATTCTTACTTCTCTCTCTCTCTCTCTCTCTTTCTCTCTCTCTCTCTCTCTCTCTCTCTCTCTCTCTCTCTCTCTCTCTCTCTCTCTCTCCTATGCAGTGAAGAATTCCAATGTTGTACATGAAGACGAATGAAGAATGTAAATAAAATTCTGGTGAAGTTTTCATGGTGTTGGCTAGAATTCAGCTTTGAGAGTTGTCATCCTACTTCCTTTGATCATGGTGTTACTGAGTCCGGGTTTCTATAGTTTCTCCAGGTTATTATACTCACATGTAGAAAGCACAAATAAGAGTGAGCATTCAACTTTTATCTTGCTAATGCTTCTGGCAATGACTGTCAGCAGTTGGGTCTCTCATTTGTTGAATTTTGAATTTCTTATGTATGGGTTTGTTTGTTTTTTAATTTATAAAAGCTGTGGTCCTATGAACAACTGAAAACTGATCTATGGATCTGAACAGAAAGTTCACAGAAGAAGAAATAAAAGTGGCTAGGAAATATCTCAAGAAGTATTTAATGTCCTTAGCCTTTAGCGAATACAAATGGAAACTACTTTGAGGTTTCACTTTACCTCACTCAGTCTGGCAAATATCAACAGAACAACTGATAACAAATACTGGTCATGATGTGGGAAAGGGGAACCCCCATTCACTGTGAGTGGGGTTGCAAGCTGGTCCAGCCAGTCTGGAATTAATGTGGAGAACTTTCAAAAAGCTAAAAATAGGGGTTGGGGATTTAGCTCAGTGGTAGAGCGCTTCCCTAGCAAATGCAAGGCCCTGGGTTCGGTCCTCAGCTCCGGGGGGGGGGGGGGGAGCTAAAAATAAATATACCATGAGACCCAGCTATACCAGTTCTTGGCATCTGCCCAAAGGGCTCAACATCTTGTTCTGCAGATACCTGCTCAGCCATGTTCATTGCTGCCCTACTCAAAGCTGGTAGGAAATGGAAACCACTTAAATGTTCTTCCAATGGATAAGGAAAATGTGGTACACATACACCATGGAATACCATCCAGCTGCAAAGAAAAATGAAGCCATAAAGTTTGCAGGTAAGTGAATGGAATTAGAGCATATTAAACTGAGCAAGGTGACCCAGACCCAGCACTGACAAACATCATGTGTTCTTCCTAATTTGTAGATCCTATCTCTGAGTCTTTAGATAGGAGTTTAGAACCTGGAGTTATCACAGAAATCAGAAAAGTGAAAAGGGGCTGGATGTGAGAAAGCTGTTCTAGAGTGCGGGAAGGCAGGACACAGGGGCTATGAAGGAAGAAGTGGGAAAATATGGGAGTCAGGGAGGCTGGAGATCAGTACAGAGGGAGAGGGAGGAAGGAGCAATGGATACCACCAAGAATACCATCCAAAGACATAGAAATCACACTTTTCTATGTTTGCTTAAAATCAAGGTCTAAAAAAAATTGATTCTTTGAAACTTCATGCACGTGTGTGCTGCTGTGGAGTGCTGGTCAAGGGTGACAGTGACCTGTGTCTGCTTGTAGTACGTATGTCTGTGTTTAAGGAATCCTTTGGAATAGGCAAACTGAGAAATTTACTAGATTATGCACTTGCCAAATTTTCAGCTTAGATTTTTTTGTTTGTTTTTTTGGAGAGGAAGAATTTATTTTTTAATTTTTTTAAAATTTATTCTTCTTTAGTACAATACATCTTGACTGCAGCTTCTCCTCTCGCCACTCCTTCCAGGTCCTCCCCACTTTTCTTTCTCCCCTGCACCAGGCACACTCCCCACTTCTTCCTCAGAAAAGAGCAGACATCCTGGGAATGCCAACTGAACATGGTACAATAAGATACAATAAGACCAGGCACAAACCCTCACATCAAGGATGGGTAAGAAAATCCAGTAGGAGGAAAGGGGTCCAAAATCAGGCAAAAGAGTCAGACAACCTCCATTCATAATGTCAGGAGTCTCCCCACAACATCAAGCCAACAACCATAATATATAAGCAGAGAACCTAGTGCAGACCCATGCAGACTCCATGATTGCCCCTTCAGTCTCTGTGAGACCTGCTTAGCTGATTCCACCGGCTGTACTCTCCAGGTGTTTTTGACTCCTCTAGGCCTTCCCAGCCCTCCCCTCCACTCACTTTCATGGGGTTCCCGGAGCTCCGAGGGTAGGGACCCAATGGAGACTTCAAACAGGGCTTTTTCTCTTTGCCTAATGTTTGGCTGTAGATCTCAGCATTTGCTCCCATCAGCTACCTTGATGAAGACTGAACTAGGCATTGATCTATGAGTACAGCAGAATATCATTAGGAATCATTTCGTTGATTTTTTTTTTCCAGTCGTGTTTGGTTCTACCCTAGGTGTCCAGGCAATTCAGCTTCTGGTTCCTGGTCATCCAGGCACTATTGGAAATGAGCTTCCTCTGGGGACATGGGCCTCAGGCTAGACCAATCATTGGTTGAGCACTCCCACAATCTCTGAGCCACCATTGCCCTCAGCACATCTTGCAGGCAGGACAGATTGCAGGGTGAAGGTTTTGTGGCTGGGTTGGTGTCCCAGTCCCACCACTGGAAGCCTTACATGGTTACAGAAGGTGGACGATCCAGGCTCTGTATCTTCCATTACTAGTAGTCCTCACTAGGGTCACCCTCATAGATTCCAGGGAGTTTACTACACTAGGTTAACACATCATCCCCCCAATGCCCTCCAATTCTAGTTTCTCTTATCATACTCTTTCCTTCCATCACCCCCACCTGACCCCTTCTATTTTCATTCCTACCTGCCCCGAGTCCACCACAATATCTATTCTATTTCTTCTTTTCAGGGAGATCCATGTGTCCACCTCTTCTCCAGCCCTTGAGCCCTCCTTGTTATTTAGCTTCTCTGGGTATGTGGATTGTAGTTTGATTATCATTTACTTAACAGCTAATATCCTCCTATAAACAAATACATATCATGTTTGTCTTTCTGGGTATGGGTTACCTCACTCAGGATGATTTTTTCTAGTTCTATCCATTTCCTGAAAATTTCGTGATGTCATTGCTTTTAACAGCTAAGTAATACTCAATTTTGTAAATGTATCACATTTGTAGTAGGCAGAGGAACTTTGGATGACTGTCCAGGCAGGCAGTTGTCTCTGTCATTCTAAATTTTTGGAAGTTGCTTGCAATGCTTTTCCTCTTCACTTAGATAATATTGTATCCTTCTGAGATCTTTGATGTAGTTGAAGAATAGATAGCTATAATTATGGTTTTCCTTGGTTATGATAAGAGATAAGGTAGATATGAATGAAACCTTGGACTCATGTATATAGGATAAATAGAATATTTTCTTTGAATTTGCCAAATATAAGTGGACTGGATATTGTAACTATGATTGTTGCTTGATAACTGTCTTGTTATATGTAATTTTACTATGTTAAAGTTAAAGACTTCCTTTTTGATTAGATAGAAAAGGGGAAATGCTGTGGAATGTCTTTCTGTATGCTGTGAATATGTGTTGCTCTGACTGGTGGATAAATAAAGCTATACTGGCCTATGGCAGGGCAGGATAGAGCCAGGCAGGAAAATCCAAGAGAAATAGGAGAGAAGAAAGGAGAGTGGGGCAGACGCTGCTAGCTGCCACCAGGAGAAGCAAGGTGTAAAGTACCGGTAAGCCACAATCACATGGCAAAGTATAGATTTATAGAAATGGGTTAATTTAAGATATAAGAGCTAGCTAGCGAGAAGCTTACCATGGTCATAGTTTAAAAATAATGTAAGCCTTTGTATGTTTATTTGGGTCTGAGTGGCCATAGGACCGGGCAAGACATAGGACAACTTCCAACTACACACATTTTTTTTTCTTTATCCATTCTTCAGTTGAGGGGCATCTAAGTTGTTTCTGGTCTCTGGCTATTATGAATAAAGCTGCTTTAAACATAGTTGAGCAAATGTTCTTGTGGTAGGATGGGGCATCCTTTGAATATATGACCAAGAGTGGTATAGCTGGGTCTTGAAGTAGATTGATTGCCAAATTTCTAAGGAATTTCCACATTGATTTCCACAGTGTCAGCCTATGTATTAAGGATCTTTGAGAGACATGTTGGTAGAATGTAGGATGTAGTAACCCTTGTGGAATTAAATGGCAGGTTTTATTACATGGTCACTTCACTGTATTTCAGAGCACATGACAATAACCAGATTCTCAAAGCAATGGATATCACTAGCATCTAAATCTGATTTCTTTGAACTATGCACAAATATGCACAAAATACTGTTCATGCCGTAAAGTTCAGTTGAGAGGTCTAAAGAGTCTGTGTTAAGTGTGTAGATAGTGAAAGCTGAACAAGCAGAAAAGTAGACAAGGCAATGAGTGACTTAAGACAGCGCAGGCCTTCATTTAGACAAATAATGTGTGATGGGGGAAGGGCTCTCTAAGAAAAATCAGAGCTGGCCATTTGTTTACAAACTGGGTAGTTACATGACAGAAAGGGAGTTATGTGAGGAAAAGGCAGGGAAGGAGTTGAAGTTTTCTTTTCTGGCCCTCCGTTGGCCATTGGTAGGGTAACCAGTGAGTAGTCAGTTAAAGAATGTTATGTGATCTATAAACATCTTTCCTGGCTGGCCATTACTTGGGGTCCTTTGGGACATGGTAGGCAAGAATCTAGAGAAACAACGTACTTTTAAGTCTGGAGACCAAATGGCTGTAGCTGTAGGAACTGTTACAGTTCAGCCAAATGGGGAAGCCTTACAATTTGGACAACTTTGGGTCGCTGATGGAAAGGGTATGGGAATGAACAGATCTAGAAGGCTCTGGTAGCCTGGAAGCTGTGCTTACATCACTTCCTGGCTATTTACATTAAAGATATTGTATTCAAAGCAAAATTGATCCCCATTAATGCCACGAGGCTTAGCCAAATTCGTCCACCTTTCTAGTTTACAGAGATAATACACTGGCAAAGTACATGCCCATATATTTAGCATATATATCTTTATGGACAATTCTATCAAAGGCTTTCTTATCCAGAAATGATCCCTTCAGGAACATTTCATGTATTTGACAAAAATCTATTATAAGTCGTTATATAAAAAAAAAACTATTGGTCTAGTGTTTCTAACTTTAATTTATTTATTTTTAAGAAGACGGGGTCTCATTTGTCCTGGATTGGCCTCAAATTTGCTAGGTACCCAGGGACTGCTTTGAACTTCTGATTTTTGTGTGTCCCCCTCCAGAGTGCTAGAATTACAACCATTTGCCACTGCATTCAGTTTATGCATCTCTGGGGAACTGAACTCAGGATTTCATGCATGCCAGTCAAGCATTCTCCTTGCAGAGTTAGATATCCCATCCTGTGTCCTGCTGTTTTTGAGCCACTAATTATGCTACCTCTCAGCTTTGTCAAGTAAATAGATACTTAATATCTTAAAATTCCTTCTGCTTCCCCTGAAAATGATCTAACTGGTTCGTGGGGATTCAGTACATTTTGGAGAGCTATACAATATTTCTAACATGCCATAACTTTATTAAGTGTTTACTATTTGACTGGAAATATGGTCCCGCCACATCAATATTGAGAAAGCTAGTCCAGTTGCTATGAACCAGGTATCAGTTAACCCCCCACTTGCCCAGTGCTATGTGTATACCAGGTGTCAATCTCAGATGTGAAGTCTTGCATCTGTGAAATTGTTTTGTTTTCTAAGCTGAACTTTGTTTTTCTGTGCTGATTATTTTGCGCATGGTTATTTCCAAGGGGAAGAAAAACCATGTCAACTGTTAGAAAGTCATTAAAATAACCCCAAGGAATTATGAAGGCCTCCTAAAAGCATTTGCACCTGTTGTCTTTTATAATGGTCCCAGGTCTACCTCATGTGTTTTCTTTATTTTTCTTCTTTCTGATTATTGGGAGATGATTTCCATGAAAATTAGATCTTTATTCCTTGAGAGCTTATCTGTTCTTGCTGCTCAGCGGTGGGAAATGCTTAAAATATGAGCTCCATGAGTTGAATTAGAATGCATCCTGGCAATTTCCACAAGGATCAGTAGCTTTTTCTAGTCTACCAGGAATTCAAACCCTGCTGCTCACCAGCTGCTGTTGGGATGGAAGCTTGCTGGTGTTGTTTTGCCATGGCCTCCTCGTTCCCAAGAGCAGCCTTTGTTACTCAAGAGATTGCAACCCAGGAGTGCCTGTTCCACCTAGTCCCTCTCCCTGCCATATGAGAGAGCCTGCATGGGTGGACAACTGTCCTCAGAGCATTAACTTCAAGATGAATGTAATACTGTATACACAGCGCTTCTATTCTATTTGATTTACATGCTACTTTCCACTTCATTTCTTTCTAACATAATGAATGCCCTATTTCAAGGAAGTGCAACAGAATTTTGATGGTTTAGAACTATCTTAGGTTGGTACCATGAAGTACTGATTTGCATGGTTAGTAAATTAATTTTTTTTTACCTTGATTCAGTAGACAATACATTTAAATGTACTTACCACATATTATTTGTCTCAATTAGCACTGTGATAGAAGGGAAGAGGGAAAAAAAACTATGCTTATATAACATGGTGATTTATTTTCTATGAATTTGGATAGAATTAGTGACATATAAATTAATATCTTTAAAAAAAGGTATGAGAATCAAGAAACCAACTACATATAGAAAATTTCATTTTAAATAGAATTTCTAGTATAAAGGCACCACGACACAAGCACAAAATGAAAATTAGCGTCCCATCTTTAAAATTCTGGAACCATTTTTTCACCTATATAAAAGTTATAATCATCTGTAATCAAAATTCATACTTTCAGATGAGATTATGGAGTTTCACTAATAGTTTCCATAAAACAGAACAAAGTTTTTCTTCTTTACTGTTCTTCTTTACTGTTACTGAAGAAAAATATATATATACATTTATGTATCTAGAAATAAAGGCAAAAGAAGAAAAGTCATTAAAAACAAGTGAAACTACACACATTGGAAATGGTTCATTGCATAAAGCTCTCTTGCCACGTATGTGTGAGGACTTGAGTTTAGATGTCTAGAACCCATGTGAAGTCACATATAGCAGCAACAGCTGTAATCCCATTGGTCCTCATGAGAGATGGAGGCAAAGACAGGCCATCCTTGCAGCTGTGAGCTGGTTAGCTTGCCATATGCTGTGGTTAACAAAAAACCTTTTTTCACACAAGGTGGAAGATGAGACCACTGAGGTCCTGTGTCTTTCACAGGCATGGTGCATTCATACACATAATTATGCAGGTACAAACATACATATATACACACATCATACACAAGGAGGATCTAACAAGAAACAGACCTACCTTTTGAAACTCTTCGAATCTGCTGCTTGGAAACACTATACTTATTCTGCACCCTTGAGACAATTTCAGATTCTTGAGAATGGAAGGACATGAAGACTGAAGATGTTGGTTATTTGCTAGTATCATGAAACCACTGGATCAACCACCTGTGCCTCAATACTCTTGCTTTGTTAAGTTGTAATAGACATCTGATTGTGGGGCCTTTTTGTTTGCAATCAAAAGTCTTAACTAATAACTGGTCAAGTGATGTTCAATTTACAAAGGAGGCTAGATCTACATAGTTACTAAGATCTGATTATGGTTATTGCAGAGCCTTGCTCCTCAGTGTGGTGGTTTTGAGTTGGTGGAAATATAAGAGATTCAACGGGAGGTATTTAGAAGACCAGGGACATTGTTTTCAGTAGAGATTACTTTTGACTGATTCTTTCTTCAGGGATCCTGGCTGGTTCGTGTCTTGGACTGGCCCATTGGGGGCACCACGACCGTAGGGGGACCAGAGCTTAGGTAGTCAGGAAGGCAAGGATTCAGCGAATGACAGACAGACAACACACTCAGAAGTGGTTTGAATCTGCTGCAATTTTACTTCTGCAAATCAGTAGTTTATATACAGAAAAGAAAACTATCAAGTCATACAAGGAGCAACAAGAGCTTGGCAATAATTCAATTACATCATCTTTAAAAAACAGCAAGCACACAATTATTAATTGGCGCTAGACATATCCCTTCACTCACAAGAACTTTATGACCCAAAGAGCAGTCTGTGTTTTTTAAACTTAGTATGGTCCCTAGACTTGTGAAGGCTTCTTTGTGGTTGCGGCTGTGTCCTTCATCTTTATCTCAGCTGCTCTCTAGTTTATTATGCACTTCTACTTTTCTGGTTCTCATGACCTATTTAGCCAATTTGGATGCTGCAGATCCTCCCTAAGTCTTTCTTTAGTTCTTTTATCACATATCTGTTTTTAATATATAACCTTTTTACCTGCTGGAATATGGACTCTTGTACTTTTACTCCTGCAAGGGGAAGAGGTTCTGCTGTAGTCCTTAAGTTTCCCATGCTGAACTTCCTCAACAGAGGGGCCCACCATCTGCCTCCTATGAGATAACATTTTCTGCCATAAATCACTTTAGTTGGGATTCCTAAAGGATTCATAGTGGGTGAGTGTTCATTCCCTAGAAGTGCTTGAACTATTATACTTTCTATTATCTAGCGGCTTGGGGTCTTTAAGGAATAGCTCATTCTGCTATATCTAAATAAGGTCCAGCTTCCCTGTTCCTCCATAGTTCACAACCCAAGCATTCATTAGTTTTGGCTGTGCTTCATATATTAATTAGAACATTATCAGAAAAGCAGTTATATACAACCCATAGCCCAGGGAGCTTATGATCTGTGAAACACATCTTCTTTGAGAAGGAGGCATAACACAGGCACTCTGCCAGGGACCTCCAGGGAGCTTAGTCCCGTGGGACATGTATCTCCCGTCCGCTATTATTGACATAATTGTTCATGTTACATGGATGACACTGGAGTTGGTGTGGCAGGTTCCTATGAAAGTTGAGTTGCTATAGATGAAAAAACTGATCACTGGTCCTCTGTGACCTACTTTCATGTCCTGTGATCTCTCTCTCCCACCAACACTCATTCCAGTGAGTTAACAGCTATTGTTAGGTCCTCATTACAGCCAAAACAGAAGCTAGAGTCAGCTAAACAACCCCCTCACCAAGCATGAAATTTACATTACCTAATATATGGGGGAAGACTATACCAATCCAATTGTAAGAACAGATATTGTATGAAGTGGCGTCATCAGATAAGTACTTCATAGTGAAAGTACTCGTAACCAGAAAGGCTGGATTTTCAAGGTAAAGTAATAGTATGGACACTGTCTGTAAAACTGTGAATTCGTCTCTGCCTTCTACTTGAAAGCTATTTCACCCTTCCCTAGTGGTTATGTTGTGGCTTGTCTCAGTGGACACACAAAAAAGAACCAGGCTGGGTGTTTTGGTTCACACATGTGTTCCCAGAACTCAAGAGGTAGAGGAGAGAGGATTGGGAGTTCAAAACCTTTTTCAGCTACATGTGGTCCTGTCTCAAGAATTAATTTAATACAAAAATAATTCCTACACAGTGTTAAACTATACCAGAATACAAGTAGCTCTCCTGGCCCACAGTGTCAGTCTTGAAGAGGAGATCTGATATTAAATCCCTTTGCTCTCTTCAGGGTGTATTTTAAAACATATCTCTATGTCTGTGTATTTTAGTTTATAATTTTAGACAGTATCTACTGAGTCTTAGGTTATTGACCAGGGATGTCACACTTCCATTCAGTAAAATCATGTTAAAATCTCAGTGCCCCTATTCATGGCCTCAAATAATGCTCTTACATAATCATTTCCTATTTATTCAATTATAGACAGTGATTCTTGATTCTCTACTTTGAAGGTGAGGATATTAGCACTTCTAACACTTCCTTCAGCTTTCATCTTGTTTCCAACCCAAACTGGTGTCTTTCTATTCTTATATGTCAAGCTTGTTAACATCACATTGAATTCATTAACCACAATTAAACACCTTATAATTTGATGTAAATAATTTCTGAAAGTTAAAAAATCAATAAATATTGTTTCTGGTATTATTACCAATACAGGGGAAATGGATAGTTGGTTAATATCTTAACTTTCTTACCCAAGGGGAAATTTGTAGAAAGAGAAAAATTTCTGTGTGTGTGTGTGTGTGTGTGTTTATTATAGTGCCCTTTCTCTGAAAAAACATCTTTTGACCAAATGTTGAATAGGAAGTGTCTTTTCTGAATCTTTGCCTATTTCAGAAGCATCTTTAAAACTTTCTCATATTTTATTGGTCAATTGCCCAACACAGCAATATAATAAAAATTAGCTTTCTTTTGGACTAAGTAGGTACAAAACATGAGAAACTAAAGCAACAGAGCTATTTTGTTTTGCTTTGTCAAAGGTATGTAGCACAGCCATTATTTATTTCACAACGAATTATTATTTTTTTGAGGGAGGGCCCTATTACATAATCTGTCTGTCATGGAACTCACTATGTAGACCAAACTGGCCTCAGACTCACAGAGATCATCCTGTTTCTGTATCCCAAGTGCTGGGATTAAAGGTGTGAGTCTCCACACCTGGCCAACATGATTTCTGTCAGTTATATTTCTTCAGATAGAACACTTAATTTACGAGAAACCCATCAGAAATGAACGAAGTCACTTTGTATTGGAGCTGGAAATAATATTTATTTTCACTTTCAGATTTACAAATGATAGCAACACTACTATCATCTCAATGAGCATCTACACCTACTTTTATGGACCCTTAAGTTTGCCTTAATAGATATCTGAATAGTAGATAGAGTCATTATTGTTATATTTTATTTTATTATTGAAGGAAGTGAAACCCACAGACTTTTCATAACTTTTGCTGACAAACAGATTTCTTTTGTTTAAAACATATTTTAAAGTTGTTTAAAAGATATATAAGATGGAACTCATTTAAATGAAATACCTTGGTTTAATATTTTGCTCAAAGCATGTTTTAGGACACAGTTGTCTAAGGAGTTTCTACTGTATTGCTAATGATCTATTACAGTCCCTGAGAAACACATTATCATCATCTCAGTCACTCTGGAGGTAGAGGCAGGAAAGTCCAAAAGCCTGAACAGCACAGCAAGGTTGAATCACAGCACAACAAATAAAGTCAAGAGGTCCCTCAAATGGTTTTGTTCACTGTCTACTAAAATTATTTAAAATTGTAATTCATCAATAGATTAATGAGGATTAACCATGATCAAAATAAACAACAAAAGTACCACCTACAAGAGACAAAGTTGAAATTGCATCATAGGAAATAAACCAGAGTTCTCCACAGTACTTTACTGAGTAGCAGAGGAAGGGGAAGGGTTAACATTTTAAACCTTTGACATGTTATACAAGAAGTAAACTACTTTTCAGCATTTATTTATTTACTTACTTACTTAACTTTATTTATTTATTTATTTATTCTGTAAGCACCTGAGTGTGTATATATTTGTGGGTTTAAGAGTGACACTATTTGCCAGGCCGTGGTGGCGCACGCCTTTAATCCCAGCACTCGGGAGGCAGAGGCAGGCGAATCTCTGTGAGTTCGAGGCCAGCCTGGGCTACCAAGTGAGTTCCAGGAAAGGCGCAAAGCTACACAGAGAAACCCTGTCTCGAAAAACCAAAAAAAAAAAAAAAAAAAAAAAAAGAGTGACACTATTTGCATGTAAAAGTCAGAGGATATTTCTCTCTTCCTGTATGGAACCCAGGGATCAAACTCAGGTTGATAAGCTTAGTAGTAAGTACTCTTACCAATAGAGCAATCTCACTAGTCCCAATAAATGATTTAGATACTCTATTTATATAGGTTTTCTGTGTAATAGTTTCATGTCCTGAAACACTGACATTTAATTGGACTGTTTATTTTTGCTTATCTAGTGTTAATAGGTATAAGAAGTTAATTATTTGCTGTCTAACAGAAGTGATTGTGGCAAAGAAAAGACCAAGTGTAGATTTTAAAAATGTTTTTGTATATTTGTGTGTGTTGAAGGGAATGCACTCATGTGTGTATGTAAGTGTTCATGCACATGTATATATGGAGGTCAGGGGTGGATTTCAGATGTTGGGTATCTGTTCCAGAAGATTTGTTCTCACTGACACTTCCAAACTACCAATAAAGTTAAACCTTAAATCAGAGGATAGAGTTCAGGTGGCCAGAATTTGCCATAGAGGTTTTGGAGGACCAAGATAGGAAGGCGTAGGAAGTAGTAAGGAGGGACTTAGAAAGATGTGAAGTCTTTTCAATCTGGAAGTATGGAGAGGCAGGGTCAGCTGATTGTTCCTCCATTGCTCTTTGAATCTATCAGGTTTTTACCCCAATTTCTGCCTCCTGAGTTTTATTTAACAACAGAACAATAAAAGTAATGGCATCAGGTGTCACTCTCCAACTTTTTCTCCTGAGACAGTCTTTCACTGAACTTAGAATTAGCTGGTTTGGGGATAGAAGGGATAGCCACAAGCCTCAGTGGTCACCCTGTTTCCACCCTTCACTTTGCTAGGGTTACAGCAAATTTTCCATGTGGATGCTAGGAATCCAACTCAGGTCTTAAGATCTGATCAGCAAGATCTTTTGTCCATTGAGCCATTGTGCCAGCATGAAGTGTGTGATTTTGATAATCTAACACTTATTTAAATTCTAATATATTCCATGCATTGAAGTTTTACTTCAATGTCAAAGTTTATGCACAAAAGCATCAAGCTTATAAAGAGGTAATGTGCATTTCCCTGATGTCTAAGTACGTTGAACATTTCTTTGTTTCTGCACCATGTATGATTCCTCTATTGAGAATCCTTTGTTTAGCTTTGTACCCTATTTTTAATTAGATTATTTGGTTTATGATATCTAATTTGTTGAGTTATTTATATATTTTGGATATTAGACTTCTATCAGATGTGGAATTAGTAAAATTCTTTTCCCATTATGTAGGCTGCCTTTGTCTGATTGATGGTGTCTTTTGCCTTACAGAAGCTTTTCAGTTTCATGAGGTCCCATTTATTAATCATTGATCTTAGTGACATCACTATTGGTGTTCCATTCAGGAAGTCATCTCTTGTGCCAATGTGTTGAAGACTATTCCCCCACTTTCTCTTTAATCAGGTTTAGCGTGTCTGGTTTTATGTTGAGGTCTTTGATCCATCTGGACTTGAATTTTGTACAGGTTGATAAATACAGATATTTTTGCATTTTTCTACAGAAAGACACCCAGTTTGACCAGTACCATTTGTTGAAGATGCTTTCTTTTTTTCCAGTGTGTATTTCTGGCTTTCTTGTCAAAAGTCAAGTATCCATACATGTGTAGATTTATGTCTGGATCTTTAATTCAATTACATTGATCAACATGTCAGTTTTTATGCCAGTACCATGTGGTTAGTATTACTATAGCTCTGTAGTACAACTTGAAATCAAGTATAATGATACCTCCAGAAGTTTTTTTTTTTTTTTTTATTTTATTGTTCAGGACTGTTTTAACTATCCTGGGTTTTTTGTTTTACTTTAAGATTACTTCTTACACCTGTCAGAATGGATAAGATCCATAACACAAGTGACAACTCATGTTGTCAAGAATGTGGAGCAAGTTGATCACTCCTCCTTTGTTGGTAGGAGTAAAAACTTTTATAACCACTATAGAAATCAATATGGAAGTTCCTCAGAAAATTGGAAATAGATCTATCTTAAGACCCAGCTATACCACTCCTGGGCATATACTCAAAGCATGCTCCATTTTACCACAAGGACACTTGCTCAACTATGTTCATTATGGTTTTATTCATACTAGGCAGAAACTGGGAAAAAACCTATATGTCCCTAAACTGAAGAATGGATAAAGAAAAAGTGGGACATTTACAAAATGGAGTATTACTCAACTATTAAAAAAATGATGTCATGAAATTTGCAGGCAAATGGATATAACTAGAAAAATTTATCCTGAGTGAGATAACCCAGATACAGAAAGACAAATATAGTATGTACTCACTTATAACATGATATTAGCTCTTAAGTAAATGATAATTAAGCTATAATCCACAGACCCAGAGAAGTTAGGTAAAGAGGAGTGCTCTGGGAAGGATGTGTGGACTTCCCTGGGAAGGGAAAATAGAATAAATTTTGGGGGTGGAATGGGGGCAGGTGAGGACAGGAGCAGGAAAGATCAGGTGAGGGGGAGAGATAGCTGGAATTGGGGAGCATTGGTGTGTGTTTGTGTGTGTGTGTGTGTGTGTGTGTGTGTGTGTGTGTGTGTGTGTGTAAACCTAGTGCAGTGGAAACTTCCTGAAATCAATGAGCATGATTGTAGTGTGGTTTTCTAGTAATGGAGGATATAGAGTCTGAAACGGCCATCTTTTTTTAGTGGGCAAGGCTTCTGGAGGTAGAACTTGGTAGTATTTGGTTGAGTTGTTGGCTGAGGGGGCCCTGTGGAGATCCCTAAACAACCCAGGCCAATGCTAGGACAGAAGATTACTCTCTGAAAACTGACAGCCAAGATCCCCATTGCTGAGGACACATCCCCATAGCTCATTGAACATAGGGAGGTTGAGTTGATACCTGCATGCAGCCTTCTAGTCCTTTTGGTGTGGAAATGTACTCTGCAGGCTATGGAAAGAGAAACCTGGACATCATCCCGGCCACAAAACCATTCAACTACAGTCTGTCCTGCCTGGAAGATGTGCTGGGGCAATGATGGCAGAGAACCTGTGGGAGTGGCCAACCAATGTTTGGTTTAACTTGAGGCTCCTGACATGAGAGGAAGCCCTTGATCTACACTGCCTGGATGGCTGGGAATTGGAGACTGGATAGCACAGAGACCTAGGGTAGAACCAAACGTAACTAACAAAAAGAAAAAAAATCAATGAAATGATTCCTAATGATATTCTACTACACACATAGATTGGTGCCTTATTCAGTTGTCATCAGAGAGACTTCCTCTGGGAGCAGAACAGACACCCACAGCTAGACATTGTGTGGAGAGAGAGAGAGTCTAAATTGGAGAGCTCCATCTAGTTCCTCCTCTCAGAGCTCAGAGAACCCCACAGAAGACAGGGAGAAAAGACTACATAAGTCAGAGGAGATGGAGGACACCATGGAAACATGGTTCACAAATCAACTAAGCAGGGCTCACATGGGCTCACAGAGACTAAAAATAGGCAAGCATGAGGCATGAGGCCTGCTATGGGTCTATACCAGGTTCTCTGCATATGTTATAGCTGTTACTTCGGTGTTTTTGTGGGACTCCTAACAGTGGGAGCAGGTGTGTCTCTGACTCTTTTGCCTTTTCTTGAAACTCTTTGCTTCTTATTGGGTTGCCTTGTTCAGCCTTGATACATTCAGGAAACAGAATGGACAGGAAGCAGGGCAAGGGTTCAGCTTCAAATAAAACTTCAGACCCCATGGCCTACCAGTGACCTGCTACCTCAAGAGATGCTTCAGTTCTTAAAGGCTTCACAACATTCTAAAACAGCAACCCCAGCTTGGGGCATGAGTCCATGGAGGATAGTTCACATTTAAACCACAAATAGATAGCAGAAATCTAGTTTTAAATGTAGTCTTGGGTAATTCTCAGCAGGAATGATTGGAAAATAATACTGTTAATGCTGTTAGAGATGTTTAAAAAATGCAAAGGAAGCTGGGTGGTGGTGGCACATGATTTTAATGCCCGCACTTGGGAGGCAGAGGTGCAGGTGGATATCTGAGTTTGAGGCCTGCCTGCTCTACAGAGTGAATTTCAGGACAGCCAGGGCTACACAGGGAAACTCTTGAAAAACAAAGAGAAAACAAAACAAAAATGCAAAGGAAGCTTAGAGCTGATTAAAACAAAGTTGTTTTTGGTCTTCATTGTCAAAGAAGAAAAGTTCAGAAGACAAACAAGGAAAGATGCCGTGAGGCTAGATGGAAGGAGGGATCATTCACAGTAACAGCAGCTAATTGAATGTAATTGAAACAGGGTCTGGAGAGACATCACAACAGTTAAAGGTGCTTGTTGTTTTCGAAGAGGACCAGAGTTGGGTTTCCTGGGACTCAGATCAGGTAATTCAAAACTGCCTGTAATTCCAGCTCCAGGGGATCCAACAGCCTCTTCACACATACCCTCATGCATGTGGACATGTATATGCAGACAGACAGACAGACAGACAGACAGACACACACACACACACACACACACACACACACACACACACTCCAACTAGAGATGATTCATAATAGAGTGCTGGCACTTTGGTGACAACACTGGAACTTATATATCGTTTTCTACACAATATGTCCCAAGAGATTTGTCACCTCACTTTGGAAGGGGTGTTTTATAGGTGGACATTACCAGGGTTAAACTGGTCAAGTACAATATCACTTTTTTCATGACTTTCCTTATATCATCATGGACACAGTAGAGACTGTGGATTATAGCACACACTGAACTTCATAAAGAGAACAAATAACACTATGTCAGGAAAGTACAATATCCCTGTAATTCAGATGTATTTTCTACACAGAGAAAAATCAATATTGCTTCAGGAAAAGTGTCAGATGATATATGGCTACCCTCGATAGCTTAAGGTGAGAATATTTGGAGAGTCAATATTTCAAAGAAATAGATGATCATGATGAAGTAATCCAAAAGTTCAAAAGTTAGAAGATTCCACAGAAAAACTGTTTTGGGATCTTGAGAATACATAGACTTGAAAAAAAATAAGAATTGTTCTAGGCTATAAGAGATAAGATATTATATGATATAATCAAATGTAGTATACTGACATAGAAGAATCTTGATCAGAGTAAAACTTACACAGTCTTGGGGAAATTGAAGAAATTTGAATATGTGTTGAATATTAAAGTTATTATGAAACAATTATTTCCTTAGGTCATCATAACACAATGAATTTGGTCTTTGTTTTCAGAAAATATGTGCACTGATTAAGAGCACAGTACAGTGCTGATGTTGCCAACTTCCAAAGGTCCGTAGGCTCATACAAGAGAAGGAAATGATAATTTTAGCAAATTATATTGAATATATTAGTTCCTGTTGAAGGGAACAGGAACTTTTGGGACATACTTCTGATATGTCTGGGACTAGGGAAAACTCCAACATTTTATCATGGTAGAGATCATAGGAACTATGAAAGGCCAGTAGCTTCTTATAAACACGCTTGTAATAAAGCAGGAACAGTTCGAGCATCAATTAAAAACATTTCATCGTCTAAATGTATAAAATGCTTTTATCTCATTAATTCTTAGTGATGCATTGAGAAATGATGGATCATTTCTTGGAGGATGCAATATTCTAAAAAACTGATGAACAGAGGTTAGAATGGAGTGTATTTAATTTTCTATAAAGCTGCAATATTAGGTTAACAGCAAATACGTGGAACAATATTTCTCCCTGTGGAATTTTGCCAACTTATAAGTGAAAATAAAGACAAAATCAAAATAACATTTTATAACGTTTGAAGAATTACCATTAAAATTATTAAAACAGATACTAATAAAGTCTTTTGAAATGACTACTAAGTCACAGGAAATTTAAATGTTAGAGGCACATATTTAAAGCAAGTGAAAACGACAACTTAGCAGGATTCAATTGTAAAAGTACAGACTATGACAAATAAGGAACTGCTCAGTAACTGCCTACCTTCATCATCAAATACAATGTGAGTTAGATAGAAAAGGAAAGCTATACACTAAAGGAGGCAAAAATACACCATCTCTCTCCTGTTTGGGCCTTGTTTGAATTCCAGTAAATATAGACTAATTAATGATGGTACTTTTTAACCTAAGATTAGTGTTGGTGATTTGGGGATTTTTGTAGTTCTGTATAAACTGAATATTTTTTCTAGCTTTATGAGTGGTATAATTGATATTTTCGTAGGGATCAAATTGAATCTACAGATGGCTCTGAGTAATAAGTTTATGCTAACAACATAGTTTTTTTTTTAATTCACATACATAGGGTGTCTATTTTTGTGTGTTCTCTTTTTTTTTCCATCAGTGCTTAATGGTTTTCAATGTGGAGATCTCTAAAACATATTTTTACATTGTGTGTCTCTCTTTATGTATGTGAATGTTCATGTCATGGAATACATATGTAGGTTAAAGGACAGCTTAGGGGAGTGGGTTGTCTTCTTCTACCTTGTAGGTCTTAGAGATTGCACTCAGGTCATCAAATCATGGTAGCAGATGTCTTTATTCATTGAAACTTCTTGATAACCTTTATGTAGAGATCTCTTACATCCTTGTTTAAATTTATTCCTAAGTATTTTATTTTTTATAGCTATTACAAATGAGATTATTTATTTTACATCGTTTTCATAAAATTTTCTATTTGTGTGTAGAAATGCTACTGGTTTTTATATGTTGAGTTTTTTCTGTTTTACCTACAACTTCGTTGAATTTGGTTGTTACTTCTGTTATAGTTAGAATTATTGCTATGATGAAACTGTATGACCAAAAAACCTTGGAGAAGAAAGGGCACATTTAGCTTATGCTTTCAAATTGCTGTTCATCATTGGAAGAAGTTAGGACAGGAACTCAAACAGGAAGGGAACCTGGAGGCAGGAGCTGTTGCAGAGGCCATGGAAGAGTACTGCTTACTGGTTTGCTCCTTCTGTCTTGCTCAGCCTGCTTTCTTATAGAACAAGCTGGCCTGTAGCCCAATCATGTAGAGGCATTTTCTCAATTAAGGTTCTTCTCTCTCTGATGACTCTAACTCTTGTCAAGTTGACATAAAACTAACCAACACAGGAGGCACACCTGGTGTTATCACATGGGGACACACACACACACACACACACACACACACACACACACACACAAACACACACCAATGATTTAAAAAGATTCATGGCAAATCTCCTACCCAACCTTCCTCTCCTCAGATTGTCTTCACCCTAGTTCTTTTCTTCAAAATGCAAAATGACATTTACTCCAACACTTTGGTCTCAGAAATATCTGGGTTAGAAATCTCTGATTTTCTCTTGTTGCTGCCTTTAAACTATTTTTTTCTTTTTTTGTTTTCATTTTGTTTATATCCAACGGGAAGCAGACTTGGCGAAGATTGAATGGCATAGTGTCAGTAAAGTCAGCATAGGACCCAATATATAGTAAATATTGATAAACAGTGTGATAGTTTGAATGTAATTGGCCCCGATAATCTCATTGGGGGTGGGCTTTGATGTCTTTTGCTCAAGCTTCCCTCAGTGTGACACTAAATCCACCTCCTGTTGCCTGCAAGATGTCAAACTCTCAGCTAATTCTTTAGCACCATATCTACCTACACATAGCCATGTCCCACTATGATGGTAATATATTGAATCTTTGAATTTTAAGTGAACCACCACAATTAAGTTTTCCTTTATAAGAGGTGCTGTGGTCCTGGTGTCTCTTCATAGCAATGGAAACCCTAACTAAGACAAATGGTAACTGCCCCTGTTTGTACATTTCTTAATTGAGGTTCCCTACTCTTGGATGATGTTAGCTTGTGTCAGGGTGACATAAAACTATGCAGCACAACTTCTAACAAAGTGTTTTTTGTTTGTTTGTCTGTTTTTTCTTTTTGTGGTACAGTCTATAGATTATTTTACATGTAATGCCATGTAATCTACATCAAGGACCACCTGGCTCCTTCACTGGCAACTTGGATTCAGTTAAGTGATTTTTCTTTATTGGTACATTATGAGTCCTTGCAACTATTTTTTATCTACTACCGACCTTTGTAATTTTGTTACCTTCCAAGCTGTCTAACCTGGAATAAATTAACTTTAATTGTAAAGTTAACTGTTTTATTCTACTTTACTGCATTTTGAATTTTGACATCTAAATTAATCTGTTTCACACTCTAGATCTTTAAAATTGATCATGCTTATTATTTTAATGATTGTTTTTCATTTTTTTAGAATGTGTGTATACACCACAATATTCACATATTCTCCATTTCACTGCTTTACCAATGGATTAAAAACTTTCTGATATTTTTCTGTTACTCATTAGTGTTCTTTAATTTTCAATACATCTCTTTACCATTTCTTCTGTGATAGGTATGGTGTTGTTGAATATTAGTTTAAGATGTGTTACATTTGTTTATTCTGTAGAATATTTGTTTGATGATGCAAAGATGTGTTATATTCTTTTATGTTGCATTTTTTTAACTCTGTGAAGCTGTATTACTTTGCCTGCCTAAAACACCCGATTAGTCTAATAAAGAGTTAAACAGCCAAAAGCTAGGAAGGAGAGAGAAATAGGTAGGGCTGCCAGGCAGAGAGAACAAATAGAAGGAGAAAAAGGGAAGAAGGAGGAGCAAGAAAAGGAGAGGAGTATGCCAGGGGCCAGCCACCGAAGCACCCAGCCAACAACAGAGTAAGAAGTAAAGAAAGACATGCAGAATAGAGAATGGTGATAGACCAGAGGCAAAAGGTAGATGGGATAATTTAAGTTTAAAAAAAAAAAACTGGCTAGAAGCAAGCCAAGCTAAGGCTGAGCATTCATAAGTAAGAAAAAGTCTCAGTATATTTATTTGAGAGATGGGTGGCAGGTTCCCAAAGTCAAAGAGAAAACAACAACAACAACAACAACAACAACAACAAAACCCTACAATATGTTGTCATTGAGTACTCCTAGGTCTGTCTAGGAGAGTCTTTGAATTTCTTATTTTTAAGGACAGATTTGCTGGTTACAGTATGGTTTTTTTAAGGCTATTTTCTGCTAGGTTTAAGTGGCAAGGTATATTAGTTCTATTTTCATAAAACCTACATTCAGTAACTAATGGAAGCAGATGCAGTGGTCCATAACCAAGCACTGGGCTGAGCTCTTAGACTTCAGTTGAAGAGAGGGAGGAGGGATCACAGGAGCAAGTGAGGTCAAGATCATGATGGGGAAAACCACAGAGATAGTTGACCCAAGCTAGTGGGAGCTCATGGACTCTGGCCTGTCAGCTGGGGAACATACATGCAACTCTGTAGGCCCTCTGAATGTGGGTGACAGTTATGTGGCTGGATCTGTTTGGGGAGCCCCTGGCAGTGGGACCAGGACTTATCCAAGGTGCATGGAAATGTTTTTTAGAACACTTTCCCTAGGATGAGATGCCTTGACATTGAAGGGAGGGCCTTCTGACTCAATTTAGTATGCCAGACTTTGTTGACTCCACAAGGGAAGTCTTACCCTCTCTGAGGAGTGCATGGGAGTGGGAGGTGGGCAGAAGGAGGGGAGGGAGGGGGAAACTGGAGTGGGTAAAAGGTACCATTGTAAGAGAGGACATTTACAAGAAATGCCGTTTCTTCCAAGGATATGTTGATTGTTACTTTTATTATCTGTTATTTGCAAGATAAGGGCACAAGGAAAGTGCCCTCCAATTTGTGGAAGAGCCAGTTTCCAGTTCCAGACTCTTGTAGTTCAAATGTTTTATGCTTAATCAAAATGAAATCAATCACTTAGATGATATTTTCGCTGGGAAGTTTTGGCCTGCACAATTGGCTGTTTTGCTTTCTTTCTTTTTCATATAGAACTTAAACTTTAAGCTTCTATGGTTCATTTGGAGCATACCTTTTCAAATAACAGTCCAGTCTAAGAAATGAACCTACATGACAATTACATTAGTGGCCTTTGACTCTGTCTCCCTAGTATCTGTAAGTAAAACCTGTTGTGGTCTATGCTAAGAATGGTCACAAATATTCCATATGGATTTGACTATTAATATTGGAGAAGGTAGGGTTAGGCAATCAAGTTATTATGCTGCAAGATAAGCCCACAAAAGGTCACCACACTTAAAGCCCCGAAGACAATCTTCTTTGCTGGCTGGTGGCTGCATGGGAACTTGGCAAACTCATGCAGTCACAATAAGCCTTACAGTACTTTGTTTTTTTATGCACACACAAAAAAGCAGATCCTGGCTGGTGCAAACTTCAGTTAGCAAGAAACAGACCTACAGAAGCCCAAAAGCAAGGTTAATACATTTGGGGCCTTTTTACTTGCAGGCTTTGCTGAAACTAACTGTAGGTTAGGTCTTGGTTCCCATTTTGCAGGTGTTGGGACCTAGGTGCTGGGTTCTAGGGTTAGAATGGTGTCATTAACATGGTGTCAGTCATCCTAAGGTGAGGGCCTGGGGGAGTGGCTATTGCATTATATTATTCTCATCTGTGTGCCAAACAAAAAAATTAATGTTATTCCTTTTATAGCTGAGGAATGAGGACTGAAAAAGATCACTTTGACATTGCATTGGCTGTAGTAACACTGAACAAGTTAACTGACTCATAAGAACAAATGAAAAAGAATTCTAACATATTTAAAATCATCCCTATGCTAATGTGTTCAGATATTAGAAACAAATTGATTACATCTGTAAAACAGAAAAGGAAGAAAAATGATACCCTCCCGGAGGCAGCAGGGAGAGTTTAATAAGCTGCCTGAAATCACTCAACCTACAACATATCTAAAATGTTAATTAAGCAACTTTTTTTTTATCCTCACCTTTGCTCTGCTGGCTTTAGTAAAAGCCTGTCTGCCAGCATATCTCTCCACAGGTACCTATAATTCTGTTTGAAGTTGGTGATCTGGGCTTGGCTCATAACATTCACAGTAGATTTACCTGAAAGATCAATAAAAGCATGTTCAAAGCTAGATTGGCTTCATAGAGCCCAGGATTGTTATTAATTCATACAAACTTCCTGAAACTTTCAGTATAAAGAAAAGAGAAAGAAACTTGAGAATATTCACATTGTAAGAAATTGAATTGGTGTCATGGAATCTCAGAATTGGTTTGGAGCCCAGTGAATCCCTTCACATGTCAAAATTTGTGGAAGTGCCAGGTTCTGTGCCCTTCTTAAATCTTCTAGCAGGTCTTAGAATCATCAATCACATCAAAAAGTCTTTGGTGAATTTCAGCTTCTTTAGCCCTGGATGCTGTGTAAGGTTAGTAACGTGGGTCTTGCCCTTCTGTGACGAGATGTCACTGGCCTCTGTAGAGGATGTGTATCTTGCTGCTAAATATAATTTCAATTTTATGAAGGCATTGAAGATAGCAAAGAATAAGGTACATCAGTTAAAGAAAGGGTGAAAGTTCCATGTGAAAAAACAAAAGAAAAAGTAAGGCTATTGTGGGTAAGGGGAAAAAAAGTAAAGTAATATTTCAGGATGTACCTGATGATGTAGAGATATAAATAATTTGTTTAGGAACCAAATGGAAATCTAGCTAGGGCGATTCTGAGTGATTTATTGAACTTGAGTATCAATTTCTGCAACTGTTAAGAATAAGAGAAAATAACTGCGATTTAAAGAAAGTGTTTCTCCTGAGAAGCTTTTGTAGAGCAAAGGATACGGTCAACAAGGCAAAGCGACAGCCTACAGAATGGGAAAAGATCTTCACCAACCCCACATCTGACAGAGGACTGATATCCAGAATATATAAGGAACTCAAGAAATTAGACATCAAAAGGACCAACAGTCCAATTGAGAAATGGGCTTTAGAACTAAACAGAGAATTCTCAACAGAGGAATCCCAAATGGCTGAAAGACATTTAAGGAATTGCTCAACTTCCCTAATCATCAGGGAAATGCAAATCAAGACAACTCTGAGATACCACCTTACGCCTGTCAGAGTGGCTAAGATCAAAAACACTGAAGACACTTTATGCTGGAGAGGATGTGGAACTAGGGGAACTCTCCTCCACTGCTGGTGGGAATGCAAGCTTGTACAACCACTTTGGAAATCAATATGGCGCTTTCTTAGAAAATTGGGAATCAATCTCCCCCAAGATCCAGCTATACCACTCCTGGGCATATACCCAAGAAATGCTCAATCATACCACAAGAGCACTTGCTCAGCTATGTTCATATCAGCATTGTTTGTAATAGCCAAAACCTGGAAACAACCTAGATGCCCTTCAACTGAAGAATGGATAAATAAATTGTGGCACATATACACAATGGAATACTACTCAGCAGAGAAAAACAACGACATCACACGGTTTGCAGGCAAATGGATGGATCTAGAAAAAATCATCCTGAGTGAGGTAACCCAGACTCAGAAAGACAAATATGGTATGTACTCACTCATAGGAAGATGCTAGATGTGGAACAAGGATGACTAGACTGCTACTCACATCACCAGTGAGGCTACCTGGAAAACGGGACCCCAAAAAAGACACGGAGAAATGGACAAGATCTACATGAATAGCCTGGTCATGAGTGGGAACAATGAAGGGCGACAGTATAGGGAAAGAGTGGGAGATCCTAGCTGGATCAAGAAAAGAGAGGGAGAACAAGGAATAGGAGACCATGGTAAATGAAGACCACATGGGAAGGTGAGAAGGGGAGGAAGCAGAGAGCTAGGGAGGCCCACGGAGATCCACAAAGATACCCCCTCAAAAGACTGCTGGCAATGGTCGCGAGACGGCAGGAACTGACCTACTCTGGTGATGGAATGGCCAGACACCCAAATAGTGATGCCATAAACCCCATCCAAGGACTGAGGAATCTGAAGGCAGACATCCACGGCTGGGCCCCTGGTGGAGCACTGGGAGTCTAATTAGTGAGTATGAAGAGGATTTATATGAGCGAGAATTGTTGAAGCCAAGGTTGGATAAAGCACCGGGATAAATAACCAAATGAATGGAAGCACAGGATCTATGAACCAAAGGCTGAGGGGCCCCCAACTGGATCAGGCCACCTGAACGGGTGAGACAGTCAGTTGGCTTGATCTGTTTGGGAGGCAGCTGTGCATTGGTGCCAGGTCCTGGGCTCGTTGCATGAGTTGGCTGTTTGAATCCTGGGACTTATGCAGGGACACTTGGCTCGGTCTGGGAGGGGGGAATGGACCTGCCTGGACTGAGTCTACCAGGTCAACCCCGGTCCTCGGGGGAGACCTTGATCTGGAGGAGGTGGGAATGGGGGGTGGGCTGGGGGGAGGGGTGGGCGAGAGGGGGAGAACAGGGGATTCTGTGGCTATTATGTTGAACTGAATGGTGTTGTAAAATAATAATAATAATAATAATAATAAAACCAAAAAAAAAAATAAAGAAAGTGTTTCTCAATTTATAAGAATAGGGGTTTTAAAGAGTTATTTCGAAATCTATGCCCCATGACAGAAATTCTATGTCTTAAGGGACAAGGAAGCAGAAGGGAAGATATTTGCGCCATATTCTGTGGTTTGAACAGTTTTTGTGGGAGTGTTGGTATTTTCACAGCTTGAAGTCAACTTAAGGATCCTTGACAATTTAAGAAAAGCAGAGCGTTCCAGCAACAGGGTAGAGTTTGATGACAGATCAGTAATTTACCTAGCATCCATCATTCATTAGAAATGGGACTCATGTAAGGGTAGTTGTACTCCAGCTTTTTTAAAATTTAGATTTGTTAAAAAAAAATACTGTTGTTGGCCAAGAGTGTAAAATTAGGACCAAGAAACTAATCAACCTGCAGAGAAGCTTTGATCTCTAAAATTCAGTAATTAGAGGAGATTTAAATAGGCTAAATGGTGGGATTAAGGTTGAATTATTATCACTTTGCACACTAAAATGTTGATTTTGTTTCTGGTAACAGAAAGAGCCCTTTAGTAAAACTGAGTTTTCATTTTGAATTAGATAACCTATAGATTCTAACTGGTTCAATTTTATAAACTATTTTATCTCATCAGCAGTTTGGGCATTAGTACTTACCACAGTGATATAAAAATGCTTGTCTAGAGCTTTCTATACTTACCCATTTTAACTATCGTCTTCCAGGGAGTACTGCCAGGATTTGGGAGAGGATAATTTCATTAGGGCTTTTTATTTTCTGTTAGAAAACTATTTTAACATCTGAGCATACATTTCAAACTTTTCAGATATATTTTAAATACCATAAAAACCCAGCAAGTATACACAATGCTGTAATATGAAATGCTTAATACTAATTTGCTAACATGGGCTACCAAATTGACTTATTTTAATTCTGATCTGGAGAGTTTCCTAACATATGCATATTTTTTATATCTTAAAAATCTGTCATTAATTATTTATTCACCAGCTGTTCATTGATTAGGAGTTAGCTATGTGTGTTGGTGTTCAGATGTTTGGAGAAGGAAACGTTTTTGGTCTGTTTGTTAATTTAATTTTTCTATTTTTTTAAGTTGATGCTGTTACCTTCTTTGGATGACAAAAACAAGTTTAGTGTTAATTCATTAAGCATTTATTAAGATAGTCAAATACTGGGTGGAGCCAGGGGAATCCCACAGAAGAAGGGGAGGAAAAATTGTAGGGGCCAGAGGAATTAAGGACACCACAAGAACGTGGGCCACAGAATCAACTAGGCAGGGCTTGTAGGGGATCACAGATACTGAATGGACAAATGTGGACCCTGTTTTGGTCTGAGCTAGGTCTTCTGTATATATGTCATGGTTGTACAGCATGGTGTTCTTGTGAGACTCCCAAAAATGGGGGTCAGGTCTGTCTTTGACTCTTTTGCCTGGGCTTGGGACTCTTTTCTCTCTACTGGGTTGCCAAATCTAGCCATGATATAAGGGTTTATGCCCAGTCTTATTACATATTGTTATGCTGTGTTCGTGGGCTATCCTTGGGAGGCCTCTTCTCCTTCTTCTTCTAGAAAACAGAGGAGGAGTTGCTCTTGGAAGGGGAGGTGGGGTGAGGGACTTGGAGGAGAGGAGGGAGAGGAAACTGCTGTCAGGATGTAATGTATGAGAGAAGAATAAAAGTTAAAAAAAGAAATGTCTTAGTATCAGGTTTCAAAAATATAATTGTACTACCTAAAAGTTATACTCTGAGAATAAAGCTAGTGAAAGAGAAAAAAATCATACAGACAAATAACTACACATAGAGGAAAACTTTTAAATCTGTTCTGGGGATTGATTGACTCCAAGGCCTTGGGCATATGAGGGAAGCTCTCTAGTATTAAGCCTCATTCCAAACTGTGTGGAATTTTTATAGAAAAAAATGTTAGGAAAGTAGAATGAGTAAGTTATCTCAAAATACAGACTAAGGAAAGACCTTCTTTCTTCAAAAGCATTTCAATTGCAACCCGTGGTTAATTAAAATTGATTAGTCAACTGAAACAGAAGAAGAACCTCTACCCAGAGGTGCTGAGACAGAAATTGCCTGGACCCATTACATTTCCACCCAAGGAAGATCAGTTTGAATGAGCAAAATTCATGAGAGAGAGAGAGAGGATGGAGACAAGAATTAGGTAAGGTCTGCTCACAGAAGGTCTTAATGGAGATAGTACTGAGCTTAGATGACATCTGGGGTAGTCGAGAATTCTTCTAAAAATCTGAACAAAGGGATGCAACTTCTTTAGTGGTGACATAAATGCATCAGCAGACTTAATATGCATTAGACAGACCTCACATGAGGCTAGAAGGAGGTCATATGGAAATGAAGGATTTAAACCAGGACAATGGTGGAGAGTATAGAGAACACAAACTTGATCTAAGAAGGATTTTGAATATTAAATTGATATGGCTTCATAGGTAGTATTAATGTGTGAATTAGGGGAAACTATCCAATATACTTCCTGAGTTTGAGTACTAGGTAATTGATGGTCACTGACAAACTATACTGGTTTGAGTAACTAGGTAATTGATGGTCACTGACAAAGAGAATTAGTGAATGAAAACTGGAAATCTTCACAGGGGAGAGATAGAGATTCCAGTTTTGTCATATCAAATGTTAGAAGCTGGAGAGACATTTGAGTGGCAACACTAAAATCTAGATTTTAGAAAGGAGTTGAGAAAAGCATATGGATTTTAGAGTTCCTGGCAGTCAATCAGTAGCTAAAGATGAGGATGGAATAAATCATTATTTATGTGCCATTCTATAGTTAGAAAGTTATATTTACATTTCAGGATATGTTATATCTATATGTCCTCATCAAATTGCTCATATGAAATATGTTCTGTTAAATTGTGTTGCTTTATAGAGAAGTTTTCAACAAAGACTGTTGTTGGAAACATGTGACTGAGAATAGCTGAGAAGTGTACCCAGGAGTGTACCTGAATCAGGAAGATGCATTACTCTTCCCAAGATTCCCAGACTCTACCTTTATATATATCCAAAAGAGGCATGCATATTTAGAAACTAGAGCTCCTTACGTTTCTTTTCCTTTCCTTACCTTTCCTTTTCTTTCCTTTCCTTCCTCACTCTCTTTTATTGAAAATAGATTCTGGTACTCAGGAATCCCTACCCATTGCCACCTCAGTTGCCAGCCAGCAGGGAAGTCTCCTGCAGGCAGACTTCCCAACCAAAACCTCTGATCAGACCTATAAGACCCATGCTCTACCCCAAACCCACCCATCTCCCTACAATCTCAGCAGCTTCTAGAGACCAAGAGCTACAACTGGGCCCAGAGTGGCCCCCTGAGACACAGACACAGCGAGCACAGATTGGACCAAGAGCAGATTACTCAGACACAGGTACCTCTTGCACATATTGGAAGAAGAGTTGTGTAGATGCCAGTGCAAAAACACATACAACAGTATAAAGAGCAATATGGCACCACCAGAACCTAGCGTTTCTAAAACAGCAAAATTTGAACATCACAACATAGAAGAAGCAGAAGAAAGTGACCTTAAAAATAACTTTATGAAGATGATAGAGGTCTTTAAAGAGGAAATGAAAATTTCTCTTAAAGAAATTGAGCAAAAAACAAACAAAAATTGGAAGAAATCAATAAATCCCTTGAAAAAAAGCCAGGAAAACCAAGAAAAAGCAATTAAACAGGTGAAGGAAAGAGTTTGAGACCTGAAAATTGAAATAGAAGCCATGAAGAAGACACAAACTGAGGGAATGTTGGAAATAAAAAATCTGAGTAAACAAACAGGAACTACAGATGCAAGCATAACCAACAGAATAGAAGAGATGGAAGACAGAATCTCTAGTGTAGAGGATACAATAGAGGAAATAGATTCATCAGTCAAAGAAAACACTAGAGCCAAAACTCATAACCAAAAACATCCAGGAAATCTGGGACACCATGAAAAGGCCAAACATAAGAATAATAGGGATAGAAGGAGGAACCAACTCAAAGGCACAGAAAATATATTCAACAAAATAATAGAAGAAAACTTTCCCAACTTGAAGAAGGAAATACTTATGATGGTACAAGAAGCTTATAGAACACCAAATAGACTAGACCCCCAAATAAGTGCCCTTACCACCTAATAATTAAACCACTAAACATACAGAATAAAGAATATTAAGAACAGCAAAGGAAAAAGGCCAAGTGACTTATAAAGGCAGACTCATCAGAATAACACCTGACTTCTCAATGGAGGCTCTGAAAGCCAGAAGCACAGATGTAATGCAGACACTAAGAGATCACAGATGACAGCCCAGACTAATATACCCAACAAACTTTCAATCACCATAGACAGAGTGAACAAGACATTCTAAGACAAAACCAGATTTAAACAATACACATTCACAAATCCAGCCCTACAGAAAGCACTGGAAGGAAAACACCAACCTAGGGAATTTGGAAGCACCCACAAAAACACAGGCAATAGATAAGCCCACAGCAGCAAATTCCAAGTAAGGGGAATATACACACAATACCTTGAAAAGATAACAGGAACTAGCAATCACTAGTCACTAATACACCCTTAATATCAGTGGACTCAATTTGCCTATAAAGAGAAACAGGCTAACAGAATGGATATGAAAACAGAATCTATCCTTTTGCTGCATACAAGAAACACACCTCCATCTGACAGAGGACTGATATCCAGAATATATAAGGAACTCAAGAAATTAGACATCAAAAAGACCAACAGTCCAATTAAGAAATGGGCTATAGAACTAAACAGAGAATTCTCAACAGAGGAAACTCAAATGGCTGAAAGACATTTAAGGAATTGCTCAACATCCCTAATCATCAGGGAAATGCAAATCAAAACAACTCTGAGATACCACCTTACGCCTGTCAGAATGGCTAAGATCAAAAACACTGAGGACACTTTATGCTGGAGAGGATGTGGAACTCGGAGAACTCTTCTTTACTGCTGGTGGGAATGCAAGCTTGTACAACCACTTTGGAAATCAATATGGCGCTTTCTTAGAAAATTGGGAA
Organism: Peromyscus maniculatus bairdii; assembly: GCF_049852395.1. Taxonomy (NCBI): domain Eukaryota; kingdom Metazoa; phylum Chordata; class Mammalia; order Rodentia; family Cricetidae; genus Peromyscus; species Peromyscus maniculatus. The sequence goes on along the minus strand of NC_134872.1, from coordinate 55,949,153 downwards.
TCAGTCTCCCCCAAGATCCAGCTATACCACTCTTGGGCATATACCCAAGAAATGTTCATTCATACCACAAGAGCACTTGCTCAGCTATGTTTATATCAGCATTGTTTGTAATAGTCAAAACCTGGAGACAACCTAGATGCCCTTCAACTGAAGAATGGATAAATAAACTGTGGCACATATACACAATGGAATACTACTCAGCAGAGAAAAACAATGACATCATGAGGTTTGCAGGCAAATGGATGGATCTAGAAAAAATCATCCTGAGTGAGGTAACCCAGACTCAGAAAGACAAATATGGTATGTACTCACTCATAGGAGGATACTAGATGTGGAACAAGGATGACTGGACTGCTACTCACATCACCAGTGAGGCTACCTGGAACACAGGACCCCAAGAAAGACACGAGGATTGCCCAATGACGGAGAAATGGCTGAGATCTTCATGAACAACCTGGACATGAGTGGGAGCAATGAAGGGCAAGGGTCGAGGGAAAGAGAGCGGGAGATCCCAGCTGGATCAAAAACAGAGAGGGAGAACAAGGGATAGGAGACCATGGTAAATGAAGACCACATGAGAAAAGGAAGAAACAAAGTGCTAAAGAGGCCCACAGAAATCCACAAAGATACCCCCACAAAAGACTACTGGCAATGGCCGAGAGGCAGCTGGGTCTGACCTACTCTGGTGATGGGATGGCCAAACACCCTAATAGTTGGGCCAGAAACCCCATCCAAGGACTGAGGAATCTGGATGCAGACATCCACAGCTAGGCCCCTGGGTGGAGCGTTGGGAGTCTAATTAGTGAGAAAGAGGAGGGTTTATATGAATGAGAATTGTTGAAACCAAGGTTGGATAAAGCACAGGGAAAAATAGCCAAACGAATGGAAAGACATGAAATATGAACCAAAGACTGAGGGGCCCCCAACTGGATCAGGCCCTCTGAATAGGTGAGACAGTTGATTGGCTTGATCTGTTTGGGAGGCAACCAATCCTGTTGGTACCAGGTCCTGGCCTCGCTGCATGAGATACGTGTTTGAAACCTGGGACTTATGCAGGGACGCTTGGCTCAGTCTGGGAGGAGGGGACTGGACCTGCCTGGACTGAGTCTATCAGGTCGATCTCAGTCCTCGGGGGTGGCCTTGATTTGGAGGTGGTGGGAATGGGAGGTGGGCTGGGGGGAAGGGGAGGGGGGCAGGAAGGGGGAGAACAAGGTAATTTGTGGCTGTTATGTAGAACTGAATAGCATTGTAAAATAAAAAAAAAAAAGAAAAATAAATACTAAAATGTTTCCTTAAAAAAAAAAAAAAACAAAGAAGAAACACACCTCAACTTCAAAGACACTACCTCAGAGTAAAAGGCTAGGAAAAGACTTCCCAATGAGATGGACTTAAGAAGCAAGCTGGTGTAGCTATCCTAATATCTAACAAAGTAGACTTCAAACTAAAATCAATCCAAAAAGATCTGGAAGGGCATTACATATTCATCACAGGAAAAATCCACCAAGATGAAGTCTCAATTATGAACATTTATGCCCCAAATACAAGGGCACCCACATAAGTAAAAAAAAAAAAAAAAACAACAAAAAACATTACTAAAGCTTAAATCACACATGAAAACCCACAAACTAGTAGTGGGAGACTTTAACACCCCACTCTTACCAGTGTACAGATTTGCCAGACAGAAACTTAATGGAGAAATAAGGGAACTAACAGATATTATGAATCAAATGGACTTAAGGGATATCTAAAGAACATTCCACCCTAACAAAAAAGAATATACATTCTTCTCAGCACCCCATGGAACCTTCTCTAAAATCTACCTATCTCAACAGATACAAAAAAATTAGAATAACTCCCGTATTTTGTAACACCATGATGGCTTAAAGTTAGAGTTCAACAACAGAAATTACAGAAAGCCTACAATCTCATGGAAACTGAGTAATGCTCAACTGAATCAACAATGGATCAAGGAAGAAATAAAGAAAAATTAAAGACTTCCTAGAATTCAATGAAAATGAATGTACAACATACCCAAACTTATGGGACACTATGAAAGCAGTGCTAAGAAGGAAATTCAGAGCACTAAATGCCCACATAAAGAAGTTGCAGAAATCTCACATTAGCAACTTAACAGCACACCTGAAAGCTCTAGAACAAAAAGAAGCAAACTCACCCACAAGGAGTAGACTCCAGGAAATAATCAAATTGAGGGCTGAAATCAATAAAATCGATACAAAGAGAACAATACAAAGAATCAATGAAACAAAGTTTGTTCTTTGAGAAAAAAAAACAAGATGGACAAGCCCTTATCCAAACTAACCAAAAGGCAGAGAGAGAACATCCAAATTAACAAAATCAGTAATGAATAGAGAGATATAACAACAGACAATGAAGAAATCCAGAGAATCATCAGGTCACAGGAAAATCTAAAAGAAATGGACAATTTCATGGATAGGTACCACATACAAAATTAAATCAAGACCAGACAAACACTTTAACTAAAACTATAACCCCTAAGGAAATAGAAACAGTCATTAAAATTCTCCTAACCAAAAAATGCTCACAACCAGATAGTTTCAGTGCATAATTCTACAAGATTTTAAAAGAAGAGCTACTACCAATACTCTTCAAATTGTTCCACACAATACAAACAGAAGGAATATTACCAAATTCTTTTTATGAAGCGACAATTACTCTGATACCCAAACCACACAAAGATGCAAAAAAGAAAGAGAATTACAGACCAATCTCCTTTATGTACATTGATGCAAAAATACTCAATAAAATACTGGCAAACTGAATCCAAGAACACACACACACACAAATCATCCACCATGAACAAGTAGGCTTCATGTCAGAGATGCAAGGATGATTCAACATACAAAAATCTGTCTAATTACACCATGTAAATAAACTGAAAGAAGAAAAACATCAACCACATGATCATCCTATTCAATGCTGAGAAAGCCTTTGACAAAATCCAACACCCCTTCATGATAAAGGTCTTAGAGAGATCAGGAATGCAAGGAACCTACCTGCATGTAATAAAGGCAATTTACAGCAAACTGACAGCCAACATCAACTTAAATGGAGAGAAACTAAAAGTGATTCCATTAAAATCAGAACAAGACAAGGCTGTCTACTCTCCCCATATTTATTCAATATAGTAGTCAAAGTCCTAGCTAGAACAATAAGACAATGAAAGAAGATCAAGGGAGATACAACTTGGAAAGGAAGAAGTCAAACTTTCACTATTTGCAGATGATACGATACTATACATAAATGTCCCCCAAACTTCTACCAGGGAACTCCTACAGCTGATAAACACCTTAAAGCAGTGTGGCAGGATACAAGATTAACTAAAAAAAAAAGTAACTTTCCTATATACAAATGATAAACAGACTGAGAAAGAAATCAGAGAAATATCACTCTTTACAATAGCCACAAATGATATAAAATACCTTGGGGGTACTTCTAACTAAGCAAATGAAAGACCTATATGACAAGAACTTTAAGTCTCTGAAGAAAGAAATTGAAGAAGATGTCAGAAAATGGAAAGATCTCCCATGCTCATGGATAGGTAGGATTAACATAGTAAAAATGGCAATCTTACCAAAAGCAATTTACAGATTCAATGTAATATCCATCAAAATCCCAACAATTATTCAGACCTGGAAAGAACAATACTCAACTTCATATGGAAAAACAAAAAACCCAAGATAGCTAAACAATCCTGTACAATAAAGTAACCTCTGGAGGCATCACTATCCCTGACCTCAAGTTCTACTACAGAGCTATAGTAATAAAAACAGCTTGGTCTTAGCATAAAAACCAACATGTGGACCAATGAAATTGAATTGAAGACCCTGATATTAACCCACACACCTATGGACACCTGATTTTTGACAAAGAATCCAAAACTATGCAATGGAAAAAAGAAAGCATCTTTAACCAATGGTGATGGCATATCTGGATGTCAACACAAAGAGGGTTGCAAATAGATCCATATCTACTGCCATGCACAAAACTCAAGTCCAAGTGCATCAAAGACCTCAATATAAACCCAGTTATACTGAACCTGATAGAAGAGAAAGTAGGAAGTATTCTGGAACGAATTGGCACAAGAGACCACTTCCTAAATATAACACTAGTAGCACTCAGAGAGAAATAATTAATAAATGGGACCTCCTGAAAATGGGAAGCTTCTGTAAGGAAAAGGACACAGTAAATAAGACAAAACAACAGCCTACAGAATGGGAAAAGATCTTCACTAACCCCACATCTGACAGAGGGTTGATCTCCAAAATATATAAAGAATTCAAGAAACTAGACATCAAAATACCAAACAACCCAATTACAAAATGGGCTACAGATCTAAACAGAGAATTTTCAACAGAAGAGTCTTGAGTGGCCGAAATACATTTAAAAAATTGCTCAACATTCTTAGCCATCAGGGTAATGCAAATCAAATCCACTCTGAGATACCATCTTACACCTGTCAGAATGGCTAAGATAAAAAACACTGATAACAGCTTGTGTTGCAGAGGATGTGAAACAAGGGGAACTCTCCTCCACTGTTGGTGAGGGTGCAAACTTGTACAGACACTTTGGAAATCAGTATGTCAGTTTCTCAGATAATTGGGAATCAATCTTCCTCAAGACTGAGCTACACCACTCTTGGGGATATACCCAAGGAATGCCCATACATGGACACATGCTCAACTATGTTCATAGCAGCATTATTCATAATAGCCAGAACCTGAAAACAACCTAGATGCCCCTCAACTGAAGAATGGATAAGAAAACGTGGTGCATTTACACAATGGAGTACTACTCAGCATTAAAACACAATGACATCATGAAATTTGCAGGCAACTGGATGGAACTAGAAAATATCATCCTATGGTGATATTTTAATTGTACTGAAATGTGATTTTATTTGTATGTTAATAAATAAAGTTGCCTGGGGGTCAGAGCTAATAGCAAGCCATAGCAGAGCTGGGTTTTCATGGTGCTCGCCTTTAATCCCAGCACTTGGTAGGCAGAGCTAGGTAGATCTCTGTGTGGTCAAGAATACAGCCAGCATTGGAGACACATGCCTTTAATCTCAATACCATAGAAGACCTGGAGGGCTGTACATACAGGCAGTGATGAGGCAGTCATGTGGTTGGGTTTACAACCAATGAGAAGGCAGAAGAGAAAGTCTATATAAAGACAAACAGACAGGAAGTAGGTCTCTTTCGGAGAGGTCTCTTGGCTTAAGAGGCTAGCTGCAGCAGGCGGGTAAGGCTCTTAACTCTGATCTCTTGGCTTTCTTTTTTGCATTGGTTCTGTGTTTCTTATTTAATAAGACAGTTGCTTACATCTACATCATCCCAAGTAAGGCAACCCAGACTCAGGACAAATGTGGTACGTACTCACTTATGAGTGGATACTAGATGTAAAACAAATGATAACCAGACAAAAACCCATAGCTCCAGAGAAGCTAGCTAGCAAGGAGAACCCTAAGAGGTATGCATGGATTGCCCTGGGAAGGGGAAATAGGAGTAAACTAGGGATGAGGGGTGAGACAATGGAGGATGGAGGATACAGGACAAGAACATAAGAGAATGGGATGGTTGAGCTGGAGCAGGGTTGGAGTGGGGGAGCACTCCATGATGGAGGGAGAGGACATGGGGATAGGGAGAGGCCAGTTGCTGGGGAGGTTCCCAAGGATCCTCAAGGATGGCCCCAGCTTAGACTTCTAGCAATAGTGGAGAAAGTGCCTGAGTTGGCTTACCCCAGTAATCAGACCAGTGAATACTCTAAATGTCATCATAGAGCTTTCATCTAGTAACTGATGAAATCAGATGCAGAGATCCATAGCCAAGCACCAGGCAGAGCTCCAGGAGTCAAGTTGAAGAGAGAGAAGAGGGATTCTATGAGCAAGGGGCATCAACATCATGATGGGGAAATCTACACAGAAAACCAAACCAATCTAGTGGGAACTCATGAAATTTAGACCAACATCTGTAAAGCCTCCATGGGACTGGACTAGGCCCTCTGCATAAGTGAGACAGTTGTATAGCTTGATCTGCTTAAGGGACCCCTGGTAGTGGGATCATGATCCATCCCTGGTGTATGAGCTGGCATTTTGAAAGCCATTACCTGTGGTGGGACACCTTCAACAGCCTTTATACAGGGGGAGGGGCTTGGATCTGCCTGTACTGAATCTACAGGCTCTGTGGACTCCCAATGGGAGACCTTGCCTTGTTGGAGAAGGGAATGGGGAGTGGGTTGTGTGGGGGGGGAGCAGGAGGAGTAGGAGGAGGGAGGAGAGGGGGATCTGCAATTGGTTTGTAAAATGAATTAAAAAATTTCTTCATTAAACAAAGGATCAATGAGAGGAATTGAATGAATTTACTTTTTTTTTGAAAACTACCTTTACTAGATAGTCACGAAAAGATGGATTGAATAAATTATAACCACTACAGACCAGTGAATACTCTAAATGTCATCATAGAGCCTTCATCTAGTAACTGATGAAATCAGATGCAGAGATCCATAGCCTAGCACCAGGCAGAGCTCCAGGAGTCCAGTTTGTACATCCCACTCTAGATTATATAGGAATGTGGGTTGAAAATTTTGGTGTATTCATTCACTCTGTGGATGTTTTGTGAGATTGGTTAATTGTATTAAGAATAGTGAACAGGTAAATGATAAATAAAGGAAACTCAAGCTAAAAAAAAGATTCTTCTCTCCTACAATTCATCCTGACCACATTTTCCTTCCCTCCACTCCTCACAGCTTTACCCTACCTATCCCAGATGTACTCTCCCTCTTCCATTTCCCTTTAGAAAAGAGCAGGCCTCCAAGAGACCACAACCAGAAAAAACAAAACAGGATACAATAAGACAAGGCAAAAGCCCTCATGTCTGATGTGTCAGGTGTAATGTCCTTACTTGAACAAACCAGTATGCAGCAACCTGCCATGACCTCTGCCTCAGCCCCTGCCTCTGAGATCCAGACCTGTTTGAGTTCCTGTCCCGACTCCCTTCAGTGATAAACAGCAATGGTGAGTTGTAAGCTAAACAAACCCTTTCTTCCCCAACTTACTTTTGGGTCATTGTGTTTTGTCAAAGCAGTAGAAACCATAACTAAGACATCCAGGCTGGCCAAGGTAACCCAACTAGAGTTTCAAAGACTGAAGAATGATTTCTTTCATAGAGTAATTATCTACAAGCCAGGCAGTAGTGGAGCTTAGTTTTTCATAATTCAAGTTTTTCTATTTGCTCAGATGCTTTAGTTTGAGAAGCATGAAAAAGAAACTGAACTTCAAGCTACTCTTGAAGGGTGGTGCACTAGATATGATCATGGAAATCCTGCTGTATATTTGTATTCTCCTTTAAAACCTTTAATGGGATGTTGTGCTGTGTGTTACCTGGAATCTTCAGTATGCTCCTGTAGGGCAGGGACTAAGTATCACACATGGGTGCAGGTCATTCCAAGCTTTAGTAAAAGATCTCAATGTCTGTTGGGAAGAACATTAGTTGAATTAGTCATTTCCTCTGTAGTCTCTCTATACCTTCTGGAGAAAGAAGAGGGGAATGTTTACAATTAATTGCAAACCATTTCATTTTGTGTGTTTTTGCTCATGGCCCAAATATGAATTGTCACAGCAACCTCATTTACTGAAGCCTTCTTCTTCAGCTGGAACTATCTGGGGGAGATGGCAGGTAGTAGCAAATAGGTCCTAACTGGAGCAAGTAGACTCCTGGAGAGTTCAATAAAAACGTATACATTTTCTCTTCTTTCTCTAACCTATGATCTCCCTCAGCTTCCTGTCGTAAGGCCATGACATGAGGTCAGCAGCTTTCTTTTCCTCCCCTCCCCACCACCATAATAATTTAATTCAGGCACACTGTAATGTAGCCTACCAACTACAAACTATAACCTCTACGCTGGGACCCCAAATACATCTTTTCTGAACCTGTTCTATCTAGCAGTTTGTTACAATTTCAACAAAATAACAGAAAATTGGGGCCAGAAATGCTGTCATTGCAGCTTTACCCAACCATGTGATTCTTAAACCTTCAGAACCGGTTTGTGGCACAAATTTGAATATATATCCAGTTGTGTGCTTCAGAAGCCCTAGGGCAGTGGATTTCACCCTTCTGAACGCTGTAATCCTTTAACCCAGTTCCTCATGGCTATGGTTGTGGTGACCCCTAACCATAAAATTATTTCATTGCTACTTTATAACTGTAATTTTACTGCTGTTATTAATCATATGGTAAATATCTGATATGCAGGATAGCTGATATGCGACTCTAAAAGGGTTGAGATGCATGGGTTGAGAACCACTGCCCTAGGATGTCAAATCTGTATTTCAGTTCAGGTACCAGTATTATGTTAGTATTATGTTAAGCACTACACTACACAGTCATATTCTACATAAATATTTCATTTTTTTAACCAGAGTTGTATAGTTTTCAGTTTATATGGCTTTATAGAATGAATAGCTACTTCACTTTTTGAATGACTGTAAATGTCATTGTTTTTTTTTTTGTGTGTGTGTGTATGCTTTAATGTTCACTTCCAGTGTACAGACATATAACTAATTTTTGTATGTGTTTTATTTTGTGAATAATATATCTGGTGTTAGGCAGTACTATAAAAATGAAGTGTTTAGCTTACTTTTTGGAGGCTGGAAGGCCAGTGTCAGAAAGCTCCTTTGTTTGGTCTTTGGTGAAAACAATCTAGCTCTATTAAACATAGCTGATGGCCTTACAGTGCCAGAGAGAGAATGTCACACCTTAGACAGAAGCAGGAGAGATTAAGAGGACATTCCAGACATGCCTGCAGTCACCTGCACTGACTCCCGCTTGAAAAACATCAACTTCTCCCATGTTTCAGGAAGTTGTGGGCTAATCCCATGATGTTCATACTGTGATTCCACCATCAGGCCTGTCTTGCCAGTCCAGTCACTATTATATTTCCCAGAGTTCACAAACTGAGTAGGATTGATGAGTACTTTCTTTTCTGTGGTAGTGTGCATATTGCCTTTAGAAACTATGAAAGCTAGCCAATAGGAATGAAGCTTCCAGGTCAGCACCAGCTTGACATCTCCATGTTCTGTGACTGGTTCATGGTGTCATTAACAACAGGGTCTTAGCATCAAGTTCTGGAGGGTAACCAACATCATCAACAATAGCCAGTAATGTTTGTGGCTCTATGGGACCTCACTATCTAACAAATCCAAAATAGATAACCATTGGTGACATGGATACTTTACTTGTTAGTTTGTGATGCTGTGATATCTAGTAGGGTATTGCCATCCTTAAAATTCTCCCCTCTCTTTCTCTCTGTCTGTCTCCACATACACAATACGTATAATCTTCTATAATAGTAGACATTCATTTGACTTTTTCAAAGAATCTATAGTATTATTTAGCCCTCTCTATATTCCCTCTTCTAACTTGCTTTCTCGTCTCCACACTAGTCTAACTCTTCTTATTCCATTATTCCTCTTTAATACTTTGTATTGCGTTGTTCTATTCCCCCCCCCCCCCATGGAAAGCTATCTCCCCATGGTCTATTACTCAATAGGTATTCCAAATCAAGCAGACATATCTGAAGTGCCAAAGCTAACATTCACAAATGAGAGAAGACAAGTGACGTTTGTCTTTCTGGGTCTGGGTTATTTCACTTAGAATGATTGTTTCCATATCTGTCCATTTACTTGTGAATTTCTTAATTTCATTTTTCTTTAAACCTGGGTAATGTTCCATTGTGTAAGTGCACCACATTTCTGTTATCCATTCATCCAGATAATATACATTTAATCTGTTTCCATTTCCTATTGTGATAAGAGCAGCAATGAGCATGGGTAAGCAGGTAGCTCTACATAAGGAGAAAGTCTTTTGGGAATATGCCACAGTGTGGTGCAGCTGGATATTTGTGCTATTATTGTCCATGTTGATATCAGAATAATACAAGCCTCTTACATGAATTGTAAACTGTTTCCCATTCTTCTGTTTTAAGAAAGCGATGATATGGAAATACTATTAATTTTTAAAATCTTGTTAGAATTCCCCCATGAAAGTATTTGGATATGTATATATGCTTTTGAGGAGTCCTTAAAGTTCAATTTTCTTAATATTTATAAAGTAATAAAATAATTTTACTCATATTGAGTGCATGGTAATTATGCCTTTAACATCATTGGTCCTTTTTTATTTGAGGGGCTAGAGGGAAACGGACAAAGTTTTTCAAGTGCTGAAAGAAGAAGATGATATCTCAGAATTATTTATTTAACAAAAAGTTCTGTTAGTCATGAAGATGAAATCAAGACAAATCCAGATGATGGGAAACCAAAAAAAAAATCAGTGGTGAGAATGGCCAAATAGTCTTTAAACAGCTCTGTCAACATCGAGAGGCTGTAATATGGAGATCCTTGTGTCCCTGGTACTGGTGCTGCAAGACCGAGTCATCCCATAGTGGCTGTCTCACCCTGGAAAGGCTGAGAAATGAAGAAGCCAAGAACATGGTAGTTTCCGAGACACTGAAGGTTCCCGCAGAACCTTTCATCCTCAGCCTGAAAATGCTGGCTCTAATGCCAGTGAAAGATTCATCACCAAATTAATTCCACAGAAGAAAGAAGGTCAATGAGGAGACAGAATAGTCTTCGGTGTCTTTTATAAAATCTAGGCTTGTACAAGAAAGTACTGCCCATGCTTGGGATGTGTCTTCCCATTGATTAAAGCAGTCAAGATAATCCATAAGTGCTCAGGTGATTCTAGTGGCAGTTTGCATTTAAAACCAACCCCTTCCCCCCACAACTCTGCCCTTTAATTTACACTGTTACCATCTGGCTGGCAGTGCTAGGCTTGTCCCCCACAACTCACCAGTAATCCTAACATGTCACAAAAGGTGAATTTGTCTCTGCTAGGTTGAAGCGAAAGTCTTGACTCCTTCCTTGGTCTTCTCCATCATCACTGTAACAAAGTGGTTGTTTCATGACTGTTATTAGGTAATGTGGATGTCCGAGTAGCTCACTCAGTCTCCACTACATTCTGAAGTGAGGAACTTTGCCTATACTGTTGAGTTTGGGATGAGGGACCGTGAGGGCTGTTCTTGGTTGTCAGCTTGAGTACATCTGTAGTTAACTAAAGCCCATGTGACTGAGTACACCTGCATAGCATTTTTCTTAATTGAATAATTTGAAGTAGGAAGACTCACCATTAATCTGGATCTTTTGAACTGTGAAATCTACCTTTGACCTGGGACACACCACCTGCCAGCAGCCTATATAAAGGATATGGAAGAAGTAATTGCTCCTTACCTGCTTGCCCTTGCTCTCACTGGCAAATCCATTCCTCCACTGCCATTAGAGCTTACTTCTTCAGGATTCTGGAATATACTGAAGACCAGGTGAGACATCCAGCCTCATGAACCGAACAGTTACTAGATTGGGGAGACATCCATTTTTGACTAGTTGGTCCACAACCTGTAAGTCACTTTAATAAACTAATATATATATATATATATATATATACATACATATACATATATATATGTATATATATATATGTGTGTGTGTGTGTGTGTGTGTGTGTGTTCTTTTCTCTAGAGAGCCCTGACTAATACACAGTATTATTGTAGGACATAGTATTGTAGGAAACTTTTTTATTTGCTCAAAATAATTTCCCACATTTATCCATGTTGCATGACCCAATCAATGTTTGGATTATGCACACGTCTCAGAGAAGAGAGTTACTTATGTGGTATCTTTTATGGTTAGGAAGAAGCTTTAACATTTGTCATTCTCACATCTATCAGAAGTTCTTCAGAGAAAGAAGAGTTACGCCTATTAGATCTAGAAGACCCAGACACCACCTTAAAACTGTGATATCAAAAGACCACAGAACCACTACCCTGGGTTAATGTGTAAATATGTAGAGTATTTACCACATCTGCTTTGAGCTAATTATGTTTCTAACTATGGAGCTGAAAGACCAAGGCAGATAAATGCTGATGGTTAAAGATACCCATGGTACATGTGTGGCCCAAAGAGGTTGTGTTTAGCCCACAGTCTAAATGTCCTACATTTAGAGACCTCTGGAACTCTTATTATGTATTTATTTAAGAGTGGTTAGGTCATATGCTCTATGAAGATACTTAGATGTAAATCATAACTGATATTAATAACCAGGAATTCATATTTTTTATGCTGGAGGGGTACTTTTTAACTTATTTTTGTTTAGAGGCTAGTGTAGGCTCCACTAGAAGATATGGAGATACTATTGGCCTTTGGGAAATGTACTGATGTTTACAAACTAGTGGAGTCCAGCTTTTGTACACTGTTGCTAATTAAAACAAAGTAATTGTAGGGAGTTAGTCTCTAGAAATTAAACACTATCAAAACAAATGAAACATTTAAAAACTAGGCATAGAAGTTCTCCTAAGAAATGTAATTTTTAATTTTCTCAAGTGGAGGTTTTTCCTAATTGTTTCTCAATCCTACACATCACGACTTTGCACAGTAAGCTTCCACTGGGAGTAAAGGAGATATCACAATAAAATCTATTTGCTGTGCATTACCTTCTATGTATTGTACACCGTGGACAGATACTTTGTTATTTCATTTCCCCACTTTCATTTTATAGGTCTTTGTTTATATTAAGACTACTATTTTACACCTTTGAGCAAAAATATGTGTACTACATGACTGAAATAACACTGTATTTATAAGTTATTTACTAGGTGACACTTTAATTTTATTCTATTTGTTCTCATTAAGCAAAGTTTTGTCCCCAAAGATATTTTAGAGTTATCTTTATGATTCCATATTGGCTCTCAACCTATAAAAGTTAATTTGAATTTTTTTGCCTGCTACTTTTTTAATTCCCCCCACACACATATGGCCATCATTATCTTCTTGAAGCTGAGTATGTGTTACCTGCATCTCAGCATCCAAGAAGCTAAGGCAAGAGGATGATGACTTTGAAGATGGTCTAGGTTTCATAGACCAGTCCCATCTTCATTTTTGGTTATATATTTACATACATAACTATTTTCAGCAAAGGGTTCCAGTCTATATATGGGTTATATACTGATATTCTGCCTAAAACAAATGAAAAGGGTCTTGTGTAATTATTATGTGTTATATGAACAACTCAAGGGTAAGGATTGTATTCGAATGAATCTTTCCTCTTAATGTTATATGTGTGTGCATGTGTATACATAAATGTGTTTTATATACAAATATGTATATACGTATTTGTGTATATATACTATATATTTTTATATTAATACTGTATCTATTTGGACTAGGACTACAAAGAGTCAATATTTTGAAGTGTGTCTCTGATATTCAAACTAAACTCCATCCTTATTCAATGCTCCACTTTTCCCCATTTTTTTTCTTGCATATATTTTTGTAGACACTTTACAGGAGGAAGAAAAGAACAGGCATGCAGAGGGGATAAGGACTTACCATCCTTAGTAGCCTATATTTTCTAGCATGCCACAGTTGTATTTCTCTATTTCCCTTTCACACTCTTTACAAGGATGCACATAGAAACAAATCCAGGTACTTGAACTACAGTGTTAAATTCTAATCATGAGGACAACATTCCATCTAAGGGACCAAGCTGCTTTGATGTTAAGGGATTGTTCTTATCCTTTAGGTTTGTTTTCTAGATTTATATCTAAAATTATTTCTAATTTTTTTGTGGACATTGTTATACCTATGCAGTTTTACCATTGCATAATTCAGGTTTTCCCCTTTCCAATCTTTCTCACATCTGAAAGTAATGTAGTTGAGATTAGGATGAGAGACATATGAGTAAGGAAGAAAATAATTTCTATTGTTTTTTCTTTTTTTTCAGTAGTAAAGGGAAAAATCTTAGTTTCTAACTACCTAAGCCATTCAGCATTCAGGGTGCTTTGTTTCTTATTATTGTCCTATGCATAGTGCATTCATTTGAATTAATAAACTGGTTAATTTTTAAAACTTTTTGTTTTTGCAAAAATCATTTTTTGGTAAGAGTAGACAAAAATTTTATTGGTGATTTATAAATATCAAAAGCATTCTTCTAATAAAACTGGTCATCTGCTTCCCACAGATTTAAAATAGTTGTATCATTGCAAATGTTTGCCTCATTATAACATGATTTCAGTTAGATATATTCTTTGGTAACACATGTTTTGTAAATCTCAAAAGCCCTACTTACTGAGAAGATTTTTATAGATTATCCAAGTTCTCAGTCATGTGATCCAGAAAAGCAATGAAGTGGCATGACCCTGTTGAATGTCACTGTATCGAGAGTGGATGGATGTGAACACTAAGTCTGCATTGGAAAAGAATATGGTAACCTAATAATTGCTCAGCAGGTAAGATGTGGCCCTTCAGTGAAGTGAAATATACTTTCAACAAGGTTGACGATAGGTGTCAGTCTAACATGTATCTAGAGTTTTCCTGCCTTTCTCACAATCAGGACAAATCTTTGTCACTGGCCAGTCCCACAGCCACTCAGACCCAACCAAGTAAACACAGAGACTTATATTGCTTACAAACTGTATGGCTGTGGCAGGCTTCTTACTAACTATTCTTATAGCTTAAATTAATCCATTTCCATAAATCTATACCTTGCCACGTGGCTTGTGGCTTACCAGCATCTTCACATGCTGCTTGTCCTGGTGGCGGCTGTCAGTGAGTCCTTCTGCCTTCCTGTTCTTTTTTTCTCCTCTCTGTTCGTTCCACCTATACTTCCTGCCTAACCACTGGCCAATTAGTGTTTTATTTATTGACCAATCAGAGCAACACATTTACCATACAGAACATCCCACAGCACCAACATATTAAATATTTTTAAAGTGCTGACTTAGTAATACAGCTATGTTAATATGATGCAATGTGATGATGGTAAATAACAAATTTCACAAACTATTTAATAGAGAAGATTCCTGTGGCTTGCTTTCTATCCCATTCTCTTTGCCTGATTTTAGATGACCTTGTGCAGTTTGGAAGCTTCCTTTGTTCACCTGTAAAATGGGGAGACAAGAACGTGCTGAACAAAATTTCATCCATTTTTTTTCTGACCTGAACTATGTAGATCACGGCAATAAGCAAGCAGGGTGCCCTTCAAATTTCCCATCACTGGCCTCAATTGTCCTGCTTGTGCTCTCTGCCAAGTAGGAGAGATGAATGACTCTTTGATGACTTGATGTCAATTATTGTTACAGATATGGCACGTATCTGGAATAAAAGCCTATGGTGATATTTTATTTGTGCTGAAATGTGGTTTTATTTGTATGTTAATAAGTAAAGTTGCCTGGAGATCAGAGGTAAAAGTGAGCCATTAAGCAGAATTCTGGCGGTGGTGGCACATGCCCTTAATCTGATCACATGGCAGGCAGAGTCTCTGTGTGGTCAAGGACACAGTCAAGCGTGGTGACCCAAACCTTTAATCCTAGTACTGACCATAGAGACCTGGAGGTCTGTATAGGCAAGCAGTGATGGGGAAGTCATGTGGTTGGGTTTAGAGCCAATGAGAAGGCAGAACAGAAAGGCAATAAAAAGACAAGTCACACAGGAAGAAGGTCTCTCTCAGGGGAAGCAATGGCGGCATGGTGGTCAGATAAGGTAGTTGTGGCTCTTGCTCTGATCTCTTTGGCTTTAACTCTGTATTTGGTTCTGTGTTTCTTATTTACTAAGACTGTTTAGAATTTCATCTACAAAAGCCATTATAATAACTATAAAACCCTGACGGTATAACATACCTTTATTTCACCTTTCACACCTGGGGTACACTCCATAATTATATTCTTGGAAAAGGAACTGAATAAGTACCCAAACTGGGTTCAAGCTTAAGATCTGTGACACAGAATAATAATTAGCTTCTCAATTAGTTACTTCAAGACAATGACCTGCCCTGAGTAATTCATGGTAACATCATTAAGATTAAACTAATTTACATTCCATGTGTTTTCCTTGGTCATTGGAAAAGACCACCTTGGAAAAAGATCTTTTGAAAAAGATCACTTTCAAGAGTAGATACTCCTCAACTTTTAATGGAGTTCTGTCCCAATAACATCCTTGTAAGTTGAAGCTGTTGAAAGTAGAAAATAAATTTCATATGTCATACCGTAGCTTGTCTTGTCTTAAACATACTCCAACATGCATTTGTCTATAGTTGGACAAAATCATCAAGTTTGGAGACCATGGTCTATTGAAGTATTAAATATCTGTTGCTATAATCCTCCCTGGGGGAGACAATATCTACCCCTCTACCTAAGGTCTCATGACAAACTGAGGCATGACTTTACCAAAGTTCACTTTAGAGAGTTGATGAGTTTATTGGGCTTCCTTACACAGCAGTGGTGAGGGGTTACTTTCAGCAGTGTGGAAGCTCCTCTCTCCAAAGCCTACACCTGGAAAGGGTTGACCCAGCAGGGATTAAGGCTTTCCTCAAACTGCATAGGTAGAGCTTCACAGCTCCCCTAATCTTCCTTTTAGCTCCTCACCCTGGCTGCACACAATTAAAGCAGAGTTGCATACAACAGATGGTAGGAAAGGAGAGTCCACATACTCAAGTGAGGGTCTTGTCTTATGTAATGTATGAATATCTATATCCCAAATTACTGAGATGTATTATACTGTGGGGTATTGGTTGGTACAATCATCATCACCTGGTGAATTTGGAGCTGAAGCTGGTTGTCGTTATCCCTTGTTGAAATGGAGTTCAAATTTCTAGTCCAGGAAAAGACAAGAAGTGCTGTTTTTCTGGAATGTGTGTTGCTAAATAGGAATAATAATAATAATAATAATAATAATAATAATAATAATAATAATAAAAACATTAAAAATTGGCAACTGTTTGTATAAAAACAGTTTTGGAGTTAGTACCAATTGCATGGGCATGTGTGTGTGAAGCCCATTCAAGTTTGATTTGATTTTGTTTTGTTTTGAATGATACTTGGTCTCCTTATGCAGCCAAGGCAAGTCTCAAAATCAACATCTTCCTGCCTCCCACTCTGTAGTGCTGGATTACAGGTGTACTCCACCATACTTGGCTCATCAAGATTGGCATTTATCATCACACACTTGTGATGAAAATTCTCTGTATTCCTTTTACTACTGTGTTTACTTTAATTTTTTCTACCAACTCTAGACCAGCATTTGTTTAAAAGAAACCAAGTGAAATGTGCATAAAATATGAGGATATTTACAGTTTGTTCCAGAATGCTGTTTTGACACATAGTGCAGAAAAAATAAGACTAAATTTGTTGGGACTCACAAAATTTTGTGTTTTTCCCCTTATTCACAAATGTTAATGAAACTTTCAAAAATGTCAGTGTTCTATGATAAAAATTGATAGTTTAATGCCATTTTATTCCAAGCCTTGTTTTTGAGTGTCTTGGTATTTGTTAAGCTAAAGTGTCTGTCAGTAAATAATATTCACTCATGCATCTTGCTCTTTCTTTTTAATGTTTTGAAAATTTTGACTCTGATGGAAAAATACTGATTAACTATTCCAAAACTATTTTGATCATATTCCAAGACCCAAGTGGTGCATGAATAAGCTCTTACGTTTTCTATTTTAAAAATAATTGGATCCTTCTAATCCTAGGTGTCCATATCCCATGTGTTAGCTGGCACAGAACTAAGTAAATAGCCCTTTTTTGTATTTGCATTTTAATTTCCCTTTAACGGGTTGCAATCTATGTTTTCATACAGAGAATATTCCTGCATTATAAATAGATGTCACTTGAGCTGTCATTTCAAAGATCTATGATAAGAGTCTGAAAGTCTAGAGACCATGTTTAAAGTCACAAATTTAGTTAGAGTTTTTGAAACAATTTAAACTGTTTTCCTTAAGATGGAAATGTGTATAGCCTCCTAATTGGTAATCACAAGTTGTGACAAGCTGCTTATTAATATGAATCACATATATGCAACAGTTTAACATTGACAAGATCATCTTAAACAAATTACATACATTGTATAAAAATGGATTGATTCACTTGCCTATGTATGCATACTTATTATGGACATACAATACTTCACAGACACAGTCTATCAATACAGGAAGATTTCTTCCAAATATATGTCAGTCTTCTATGAGAAGTAAAAGACATTTTAGGAATTCTAAAAGGTACATTAAATAGCTGAACTAAGGGAGAGATGTTTGTTTATGATTAACATTATACTTAATTGTGATCCTAGTGCAGTGGTTTTCTATGGTAAATATTTTTAAAAAATTATATCATTTCTATTTTGTGCTGAAGTTTCCTTTGCAGTGGGAAATATTTTAAACTAAAGACTTCTCATCTGGCCCTGCCAAGGTGAATTTTTCCTTCACAGCCTTGACTTACAGTGGAAGTTGATGTGAGAGTTTGTCATGGTTGTTTTGACAGTCTGGCCATCCTCATTCAGGGATGAGATCCCTGTGGTTTGTCAATTATCCTGCTAACCCTACAGCAAGAGCAACACTCAAGGCACTGAACTGTCAACCAGTAACCAAGAAATAATGTCAGGCTCCAGGAAGGCAGGAATGAGAGGACTGGGTGCTTCCAACAACAGAAGCCTGTATATCACTCAGTATTTGTTTTATTTATGGAGGCTCGTAACAAATTAATTACTGTGAATCACATGATGAGGTGCCACCTATTGCTCTGGACATTCCTTCCTGTCTAAATTTAGAGCAAGGATTTGAGTGCTGGTTCCCATTTTGCTAGCATAAATTTCTGGTGCATGATGCTTTCGGGAAATAGGTAGATCATCTGAACTTATTTTATTTTAATGTTTTGTTTTTCCACTTGCCTCATGTTCACTGTAAGATATTTAGGGAAGAAAAATTACCTGGGGACTTGCACAAGTTTTTAAAAACAACTTTTAAGGTTTTGAGAAGTCTCATCTGTAGGGAAATTAACATATATATCAGGTAGAAATTAATACTTATATTAGGTAGAATTATATCTTGTGGATGACAAAAAGACTTTCAAAATCAAGTGCCAAAGGGAATTTATACTGCACAATTCATAATTATTACTAGATTTTTAAAATCATTTCATTATCTTATGTGTATGGGTGCTTTGCCTGCATATGATGTTGGTGTACCAGACGTGTGTCGATCTAGTGCCCATGGAAGCCATCGGATCCAGACAGTTGTGAGCTGACATGTAGGTGCTGGGAATAAAAGCCAGGTCCTCCATAAGAGCAGCCAGTGACCCTTAACTACTGAGTCATCTTTTTAGTTCCTCATCACCAGGGAAAAAATTTTTAAGGGAAAAAATACAAAGGATTTCAAGCGCAAATAGTATCTATCCAAAAATACAAAAACATAATAAAGAGGAACTCAGATAGAAATCCTTCTTATTTTTCCCCTTAAGTCTGTTTCTATTGTTGTGTAGGGCTCAGTGGAATTTACTCATCATGTGATTCACCCACCCTCCATAGACTTTGATTTTTCCCTGGTTTATACCCTATCTGTGTTTCAAATGCATATTAATTCAAATGTCTGCTATACATGTAAACTAAATGATAGCAGGTAATTAAGTTGAATCTGGGATAAAACATTTGTATTTATTGGCTATATACAAAAGAGGTGTGTGTTGTGTGCATATTTATA